>NC_140963.1:50233843-50236343 GCF_056783735.1 Eptatretus burgeri
GGCTCTCTCTCTCTCTCTCTCTCTCTCTCTCTCGCTCTCTCTCTCTCTCTCTCTCTCTCTCTCTCTCTCTCTCTCTCTCTCTCTCGCCCCCTCTCTCTCTCTCTCTCTCTCTCGCCCCTCTCTCTCTCTCTCTCTCTCTCGCCCCCTCTCTCTCTCTCTCTCTCTCTCTCGCCCCCTCTCTCGCCCCTCTCTCTCGCCCCTCTCTCGCCCCCTCTCTCGCCCCCTCTCTCGCCCCTCTCTGCGCCCCTCTCTCGCCCCTCTCTCGCCCCCTCTCTCGCCCCCTCTCTCGCCCCCCTCTCTCGCCCCTCTCTCGCCCCCTCTCTCGCCCCCCTCTCTCGCCCCCTCTCTCGCCCCCTCTCTCGCCCCCTCTCTCGCCCCTCTCTCGCCCCCTCTCTCGCCCCTCTCTCGCCCCTCTCTCTCGCCCCCTCTCTGCGCCCCTCTCTCGCCCCTCTCTCGCCCCCTCTCTCGCCCCCTCTCTCGCCCCCTCTCTCGCCCCTCTCTCTCGCCCCTCTCTCGCCCCCTCTCTCGCCCCCTCTCTCGCCCCCCTCTCTCTCGCCCCCTCTCTCGCCCCTCTCTCGCCCCCTCTCTCGCCCCCTCTCTCGCCCCCTCTCTCGCCCCTCTCTCGCCCCTCTCTCGCCCCCTCTCTCGCCCCCTCTCTCGCCCCTCTCTCGCCCCCTCTCTCGCCCCCTCTCTGCGCCCCTCTCTCGCCCCTCTCTCGCCCCCTCTCTCGCCCCTCTCTCGCCCCTCTCTCGCCCCCTCTCTCGCCCCTCTCTCGCCCCTCTCTCGCCCCCTCTCTCGCCCCCTCTCTCGCCCCCTCTCTCGCCCCCTCTCTCGCCCCTCTCTCGCCCCCTCTCTCGCCCCCTCTCTCTCGCCCCTCTCTCTCGCCCCTCTCTCTCTCTCTCGCCCCCTCTCTCTCGCCCCCTCTCTCTCGCCCCCTCTCTCTCGCCCCCTCTCTCTCGCCCCCTCTCTCTCGCCCCTCTCTCTCGCCCCCTCTCTCTCGCCCCCTCTCTCTCGCCCCCTCTCTCTCGCCCCCTCTCTCTCGCCCCTCTCTCTCTCGCCCCCTCTCTCGCCCCTCTCTCGCCCCCTCTCTCTCGCCCCTCTCTCGCCCCTCTCTCTCTCTCTCTCTCTCGCCCTCTCTCTCTCTCTCTCTCTCGCCCCCCCTCTCTCGCCCCCTCTCTCGCCCCTCTCTCGCCCCTCTCTCTCGCCCCCTCTCTGCCCCCTCTCTCGCCCCTCTCTCGCCCCCTCTCTCGCCCCCTCTCTCGCCCCCTCTCTCTCTCTCTCGCTCGCCCCTCTCTCTCTCTCTCTCGCTCGCCCCTCTCTCTCTCTCTCTCGCTCGCCCCTCTCTCTCTCTCTCTCGCTCGCCCCTCTCTCTCTCTCTCTCGCTCGCCCCTCTCTCTCTCTCTCTCGCTCGCCCCTCTCTCTCTCTCTCTCGCTCGCCTCTCGCTCTCTCTCGCTCTCTCTCGCCCCCTCTCTCTCTCTCTCGCCCCCTCTCTCTCTCGCCCCCTCTCTCTCTCGCCCCTCTCTCTCTCTCTCTCTCTCTCTCTCTCTCTCGCCCCCTCTCTCTCTCTCTCTCTCTCTCTCTCTCTCGCCCTCTCTCTCTCTCTCTCTCTCTCTCTCTCGCCCCCTCTCTCTCTCTCTCTCTCGCGCCCCTCTCTCTCTCTCTCTCGCCCTCTCTCTCTCTCTCTCTTGCCCCCTCTCTCTCTCTCTCTCTGCCCCTCTCTCTCGCCCCCTCTCTCGCCCCCTCTCTCTCGCCCCCTCTCTCTCGCCCCTCTCTCTCGCCCCCTCTCTCGCCCCCTCTCTCGCCCCCTCTCTCGCCCCCTCTCTCGCCCCCTCTCTCGCCCCCTCTCTCGCCCCTCTCTCGCCCCCTCTCTCGCCCCTCTCTCGCCCCTCTCGCCCCTCTCTGCGCCCCTCTCTCGCCCCTCTCTCGCCCCCTCTCTCGCCCCTCTCTACCCCCTCTCTCGCCCCTCTCTCTCGCCCCTCTCTCGCCCCTCTCTCGCCCCCTCTCTCGCCCCTCTCTCGCCCCCTCTCTCGCCCCCTCTCTCGCCCCCTCTCTCGCCCCTCTCTCGCCCCTCTCTCGCCCCTCTCTCGCCCCCTCTCTCGCCCCTCTCTCGCCCCCTCTCTCGCCCCCTCTCTCGCCCCTCTCTCGCCCCTCTCTCGCCCCCTCTCTCGCCCCTCTCTCTCTCGCCCCTCTCTCGCCCCTCTCTCTCGCCCTCTCTCTCTCGCCCCCCTCTCTCTCTCTCTCTCTCTCGCCCCCTCTCTCTCTCTCTCTCTCTCGCCCCTCTCTCTCTCTCTCTCTCTCGCCCCCTCTCTCTCTCTCTCTCTCTCGCCCCTCTCTCTCGCCCCCTCTCTCGCCCTCTCTCTCGCCCCTCTCTCTCTCTCTCTCTCGCCCCCTCTCTCTCTCTCTCTCTCGCCCCCTCTCTCTCTCTCTCTCTCTCTCTCTCTCTCTCTCTCTCGCCCCCTCTCTCTCTCTCTCTCTCGCCCCCTCTCTCTCTCTCTCTCT
>NC_140963.1:50241343-50283843 GCF_056783735.1 Eptatretus burgeri
GCCCCCTCTCTCGCCCTCTCTCTCTCTCTCTCTCTCTCTCTCTCTCTCGCCCTCTCGCCCTCTCTCGCCCTCTCGCCCTCTCTCGCCCTCTCTCGCCCTCTCTCGCCCTCTCTCGCCCTCTCTCAACCTCTCTCGCCCTCTCTCGACCTCTCGACCTCTCGCCCTCTCGACCTCTCGACCTCTCTCGCCCTCTCTCGCGCTCTCTCGCCCTCTCTCGCCCTCTCTCGCCCTCTCTCGCACTCTCTCGCCCTCTCTAGCCCTCTCTCGCCCTCTCTCGCCCTCTCTCGCCCTCTCTCGCCCTCTCTCGCCCTCTCTCGCTCTCTCTCGCCCTCTCTCGCTCTCTCTCGTCCTCTCTCGTTCTCTCTCTCGCCTCTCTCTCGCTCTCTCTCTCGCTCTCTCTCCCTCTCTCTCTCGCTCTCTCTCGCCCTCTCTCTCGCCCCTCGCTCTCTCTCTCTCTCTCGCCCCCTCGCTCTCTCTCTCTCTCTCTCTCTCGCCCCCTCGCTCTCTCTCTCTCTCTCTCTCTCGCCTCCTCGCTCTCTCTCTCTCTCTCTCTCGCCCCCTCGCTCTCTCTCTCTCTCTCGCCCCCTCGCTCTCTCTCTCTCCCTCTCCCCCTCTCCCTCTCTCTCTCTCTCTCTCTCTCGCCCCCTCGCTCTCTCTCTCTCTCTCTCTCCCCCCCTCCCTCTCTCTCTCTCTCTCGCCCCCTCGCTCTCTCTCTCTCTCTCTCTCGCCTCCTCGCTCTCTCTCTCTCTCTCTCTCCCCCTCGCTCTCTCTCTCTCTCTCTCTCGCCTCCTCGCTCTCTCTCTCTCTCTCTCGCCCCCTCGCTCTCTCTCTCTCTCTCTCTCGCCCCCTCGCTCTCTCTCTCTCTCTCTCGCCCCCTCGCTCTCTCTCTCTCTCGCCCCCTCTCTCTCTCTCTCTCTCGCCCCTCGCTCTCTCTCTCTCTCGCCCCCTCGCTCTCTCTCTCTCTCTCTCGCTCTCTCGCTCTCTCTCTCTCGCTCTCTCTCGCCCTCCTCGCTCTCTCTCTCTCTCTCTCTCTCTCTCTCTCTCGCCCTCGCCCCTCTCTCTCTCTCGCCTCCTCGCCCCTCGCTCTCTCTCTCTCTCTCTTGCCCCCTCGCTCTCTCTCTCTCTCTCTCTCTCTCTCTCTCTCTCTCTCTCTCTCGCCCCCTCGCTCTCTCTCTCTCTCTTGCCCCCTCGCTCTCTCTCTCTCTCTCTCTCTCTCTCTCTCTCTCTCTCTCTCTCTCTCTCTCTCTCTCTCTCTCTCGCTCTCTCTCTCTCTCTCTCTCTCTCTCTCTCTCTCTCTCTCTCTCTCTCTCTCTCTCTCTCTCTCTCGCCCCCTCGCTCTCTCTCTCTCTCTCTCTCTCTCTCTCTCTCTCTCTCTCTCTCTCTCTCTCTCTCTCTCTCTCTCTCTCTCTCTCTCTCTCTCTCTCTCTCTCTCTCTCTCTCGCCCCCTCTCGCTCTCTCTCTCTCTCGCCCCCTCTCGCTCTCTCTCTCTCTCTCGCCCCCTCTCGCTCTCTCTCTCTCTCTCTCGCCCCTCTCGCTCTCTCTCTCTCTCTCGCCCCCTCTCGCTCTCTCTCTCTCTCTCTCTCTCGCCCCCTCTCGCTCTCTCTCTCTCTCTCGCCCCTCTCGCTCTCTCTCTCTCTCTCGCCCCCTCTCGCTCTCTCTCTCTCTCTCGCCCCTCTCGCTCTCTCTCTCTCTCTCGCCCCCTCTCGCTCTCTCTCTCTCTCTCGCCCCCTCTCGCTCTCTCTCTCTCTCGCCCCCTCTCGCTCTCTCTCTCTCTCGCCCCCTCTCGCTCTCTCTCTCTCTCGCCCCCCTCGCTCTCTCTCTCTCGCCCCCCCCCTCTCTCTCTCTCTCTCTCTCTCTCTCTGGAGGTGTTTTGCACATTTGTATATTTTCAAGAATTAGGATGAAAAGTAGAACTAATAAATATATGAAATGCATGTTTTAATATTGTCCACTGTGACAGTTAAATTAAATATCCACCAATCGTTTTGAATTTGACTACGGCAGCCATTTTTGGGCTGTTCCATCAGCAAGTGCCTTATCAAGAGGTTCGCAAAGCAGTTGTATGGAACGTCTGGTTGATAGGAAGCAGCTTGCTAATTCAGTTACCAAGCAGGTAGCTGTCGCTTGCCAAGCCAACCGTTCCTTATTAACCCTTTCACATGGAGTGCTTGTTTGAGTGCTTGAGCCACTTGGTGAGTGCTCTACAAAGAACTTGATAACTGAACACACTCTTGGTCATGCTAACCATGGAAAACAAAATGGAAACAGAGTAGGAAGGGTGGTTGGTGTATGCATATAGTGAACGTGTGTACCTTGACACACACACACACACACACACACACACACACACACACACACACACACACACACACACACACACACACACACACACACACACACACACACACACACACACACACACACACACACACACACACACACACACACACACACACGGCTCAAATGCTTTCACGCTGTCAACTTCCATCGGCTGGGAGCAGGCAAAGGAAGGAGGCGGGGGGGGGGGGGAATGAGGAGAAATGGAGAAGAATCACATGCAAACCATTCATAGAATTGGTGAAGATTTGATGTTAAAAATTAAATCGTTCATGAGCGTGTGGGACTACTGAATGTTTTATATTATATTATATATATATATATATATATATATATATATATATCCTGGTGTGTTGGCGCAGTGGTTCGGGCAGTGGCTTGGGATCCAAAAGGTCCTGAGTTCAAGCCCCGTTGGGCCACTGAATTAATACACCAGGGGGTTGACTCAGCCTGTCATCCTTCCGAGGTCGGCGAAATGAGGACCAGTATACTGGGCCGGTGTATACCCCGGTTAAAATAGGTGTACCATATCCCTGTGTCGTAAGAGGCGACCAGGGTTGCGTCAGGAAGGGCATCCGGCATAAAACCTGTGCCAAATCACTATGCGGATCACACGGATGATCCGCTGTGGCGACCCCTAACGGGAGCAGCCGAAAGAAGAAGAAGAAGAAGAAGAAGAAGATATATATATATATATATATATTGTTGCGAATTCGCGCCCGCCAGCATGCGAGCGACCACTTAACTCGAATCGCGGCACGTCGCCCACCGGACGGACAATTCTGTCGTGACCCTCTCGGACTAACGCCGGGAACTAGTCACGGGTGGGCCTTTCGGCCTCACCACGATCGTGCCAATCGATCCCCCGCGTGGGATAGGGTTTATCGCCAAATTCGACCCACCTGAGTACCCACACGGAGGGTAGACCGGGTGATCGCACCTCGCCGCAGGTCGACTCCGGACACGGGCCACTTTACGCGACCCGTTCCATACTATCGGGATAACTGAGCGGTGTTATCGTCAACCTCGACGGTTCCGATTAATTATCGGGCGTATTTAGCCCACTACCAAACCTTTACGTGAAGCAAGATGGGGATTCAATTAAAGAAAAGACGAAGCGAAACGGGAAAAACAGTTCAACATGAGGCACATTTATTCCGTGGCACACGGAAAGCACACATATACAATTACAACAATTATGCACCAAAAGCAATTGCAACAAAAGAAACACAACAATGCAGATCTACTACCGACTACGCGACCACACGGCAACACTTACACAGTTTTACTTTACAGACGGCGCCGACAACACATATACTCAAAAGCAAAAGAAAAGGGCCACCCTCAACGACAAGGGGGCAGACGGGGCCTGTGGGCGCGAGACCAGGTGGAGCCTACCCATCTTGTGATGAGCCGCAAATGTGGCAGCGGTGCCCCGACTCCGCGGGTTTCGTTGGCACTGCTTGGAACGGGGTGGGAACAGGGCCCCCTTTCCGCACTATCTCAGCGCGGGGGGGAAAAAGGGGGGAATTGCTGATGCTCTGGGGAAAGAGGATAGCTGGCTTGCTTGGGTCCCGCGACGAGCGACTCCACTGCGACCTCGACCGCGCTCCCGGCTTCCCCTCTCTACAGCTCCCCGACAGACTCCGAACCCCGACAGACTGACTCGCCTCCAGACCCGTCTTGACTGCTGCTGCCACACTCCGCCGCCGCCACACCTCTCCAACTCGCCCGAGCCCAAAACTGACTGAATTCGCCCCGCGCTCGGCGCTTTATAGTACGGCAAGAGAACCCATATGCAAATTTCCGGAGCAGGATGAGCTCGGGGGTGGAGCCACGCTCGCCCATTGGATGGAGGAAAAGTGGGCGTGAACCTCCCCTGATCCTCGAATTTGCATATATCGATTCTACTCCGACGCGCCTGGAGGCGGGGCCAAATCGCCCCGCGCTTGCTGATAGAACGGATCAGAAGTGGGCTTGTTTCATTCCTGATCCGACTTCTCCTCGGAAAGGCCGATTTTTGCACCCGCTGCTCGGCGCGCGCCCTGTACGAGTCCAGGACAGTCTGACGCTCGGTGCCCACAAGCGGTGCGGGAATGGCCACAGAAGGAGAGGCGAAGGTGGTGGAGGGTCTAAAGTGGCGGTCCCTGGCCACAGTGACGCTTGGAATGGCGGTGATGCGATGGTTGCGGGATGGTGTGCTGTGAAGGTAAGGGTCGTGGCTGTTGGCGTTGTTATTGTTGTGAAGCGGCATTGCGGTTGGTGGTTGTTGTGTGATGGCGGTTGAGACGTGGTTGGCTCAAAATAAAGATAGAACAGAAACACGGCTATCTTAAAGGGTCGCAGCTCAAATGAATCACATTTATTCCCTCTAAAAAACGGGTTTGGGCTAACTACACATGTACTTACAGAGATATCTCACCTACAGGACCTGAATGGTGGTTTACGAATTTCCTCAACCACAACAATATATATATATATATATATATATATATATATATATATATATATATGTATATGTATATATATATGTATATATATATATATATATATATATATATATATATGTATATATATATGTATATATATATGTATATGTATATATATATATGTATATATATATATATGTATATATATATATATATATATATATATATATATATATATATATATATGTATATGTATATATATATATATATATATATGTATATATATATATGTATATATGTATATATATATATATATATATATATATATATATATATATATATATGTATATATATATATGTATAAATCCATGATAGCATCGAATAATTTGGTAAATAAATAATGTTGACAAATTTTAGGTGAAAATGAATATTTGATTTTCATGTGAGTCTTATTTTATTTTATTTTATTTTTATACTGTTGGGAGCTAAAACTCCTCCTCGGATGGATTGAGGTTTTGGAGGGAGCAGTGCACTCAGGCAGCCCGACACAGACTTCTTGTAATACTGGATACAAAATGTGCTTTTTCATTAAATAATGCACAAACTCCCCCCCACCCAGAGGGAGGGTACACTGATAATAGGTTTGTAAGTTTGTATCTTGGTAGATTATCTTGATTATTTGTGTTGTATTAAATGTATAGAATGTCCATAATAGGAAGTGTTTTGACTTGATCTCATTGGCATTCAGATGTGAACCCAGGGGATGTGTTCCATTACCAATAAGCTTGTTTTTCAGTATTACTGTTTGTGTAGCAGTGGATAATTATTAAACACATCATCACTCCTGATCGTGAGATGTTTTCTCACCTGGTTTGTGGTTGCAGATTCATTTGGTAGCTTCACTGGAAGTGCATTCGGATGAAGTGAGTAATTTGACAGCCTGCCACTGGGGTTTCGCATCTTGCTCGCCTGACAAAACTCTCCGTGTATTTCGGCTCTCCGATCTGCGAGAGGTTGCCTACTCACCACTGTATCCTCATGGGAGTTATGCTCCACGGAGCTGCTGTTTCGATGCCAGCGGTGCAGTTTTGGCCAGTACAGGAATGGATGGACGAACTGCCTTGTATGATGCCCACTCTGGAATCTCACTGGGTGTGCTTGAACGTGAAAGTCTGGCAGGTGGTCGTGCTTGTGCCTTTGTCCCCAAAAACGAGGATGGGTCTGCTACCTTGCAGCTTATTGTGGGAGCTGTAGATGGCACACTGATGCTGTGGGATTCACTCACGAGGAAATGTCTTGGGTATGGCTTACTATATTGCCTTTTGTCAAAATGTACATCACATGCAATATTGTAAATCTATACTAATAAACGTCAGTGTGTCTCCTCCATAACTCCAAAACCATAAAACTTAGCAGCCTGAAACTTGACATGCATATGAAGAAAACTCCAAGGAAGTGCATGACTGAAAATTGTGTTTGGGTTCATTAAAACACCCCTTTTGAAGGTAATTAACGGCCTTATTTAATGATATTCTCGGTCACCTCGCTCAGTGAGGTCTTGTGGCGTTTTCTGGGTAACTTCGCTGGGGTCTGAAGCCACCATGTTTTTTTTGGCCTGCTCAACAATGTCCTGACTTGGAACAGGCCGCAACAATTTCTTAATGATGAAGTTAATTAATTAATTTATTTCCCATTTTCCTCACTCATTGAATGCCTCTCATAATTGCTAAGAATCGTTGTATACATCGCCTTTGTAAGTCCTGTAGTTTTCAAATTAGGAGCTTGGAGCAATTTTATGCATGGTATGAAGCGTTTTTTTTTTTTTTTTTTCTTCCACTATCTACTCACGGACTAATTAACGTACATCCTTGAAATATTATTTCGGTTTTCGGGATCTGATATCGTCCGGATTAAATAAGTGTCAAAATCTGTTGTGAAATCTGATAATTTAAAGAAATAACGAGTCTTATAACTAAGCCACTATACCTATTTATTTTTTAACCAGCAAGGTTATGTTCCCTCCTTCTCCATACATACACAAGAAAATGTGAAATCTCCAAAGCATTAAACTTACCTTTTTCTACTGTTTGGAGAATTATATTGACAGAACAAATAATTTAGGAATGTACCAAAATTAACCAGCTTCATTAAGCTGTATGATTTAATGCAATCACTGCTGGACCTCGTGCCCTGTCCCCCAGAGGGACTGCCTATCCATAGCGTCTGTGAGATCTGTGTCAATATTTTTGAATGTTTCTCTGCAGGGAATCGAAGCGAATCTGGTGAAAAACGGATGTTTTAAAATAAAGTTGTGATGTTTGCATGGACCCCGAACCGATGTACCACGTGACACATGCACAGACAAGCAGGCAAAATGGCAGATTTTTCTGCAATGTTTATTTCACGGGCGATTGAACTTTGTGGTGTCTCCAGGGTTGTTCTGCATTAAGCAGCAATTCTTTTGTGGAGTCATTTTTTGAATGAATTCATTTTATTTCATTAACTGCTGTGTGCGTGGTGAAGACTGGCTTTAAAGTTAAAGGGATCTTGTATGGTATGCAGCGACGGCCTGGCCAACTGTTCCTAATCAACCATTGAATGGAGTGCTTGCATGAGTGCTTAAGCCACTTGCCAAGTACCCACTGTCTATAGCGGTACCGCGCTATGCCATTCTGAGTGAGTTGTTGGTGCTCGGTCACCCTGAGAAAGTTGTTGTGAAATAACAGCCAATTTCCGAGCCGTTTACCATATTTACGTGTTTTCAAAATTACCAAGCCAATTTTTTTTTCCACCCATCACATGCATCTGTTTATAAAGAATAATGTTTGTGATCATATCCCTGAAACCTCTATATAAATGTGTGCTTTTCGGTGAAAGTTACTCGAGGTTTCTGGGTTGTACACTGTACTGTATTCGGTAATCACTGACTCCAACCTGCCGATTCCCGAAAAATTGCTGTGTGTGTGTGTGTGTGTGTGTGTGTGTGTGTGTGTGTGTGTGTGTGTGTGTGTGTGTGTGTGTGTGTGTGTGTGTGTGTGTGTGTGTGTGTGTGTGTGTGTGTGTGTGTGTGTGTGTGTGTGTGTGTGTGTGTGTGTGTGTGTGTTATAAAGCATGACATTCTGCTAACTCCCCTATCTCTTCTCTCTCACTCTATCTCTTTGTCCTATCCTTGCTCTACCTTCTCCCACATCTCCTCTCTCTGTCTGTCTGTTTGGATATGTCTGGACGATGTTTGTCTCCGGACGTGTCCAGGCGGTGTTTGTCTCTGAAGCGTGTTTCTCATATGACTGGTAGAAAATGGATTTCAGACATTATTTTGTTTCCATCTTCACTTTATTCAATACAGAATCATTTTGATGAAGCAGCATGAATTGTAATTAACGCTCGACTGCACGTCTGTCGTCCCTTCCTCTCACCTCACACTGTCTTACCTTCCCTCACCCCTCCTCACTCTCCCTCCCTCCTTTCTCCTTTACCCTCTACCTCTTCACACTCCCCACCCTCTATTCCCCACCCTATCTCCCTCTTCCCCCATCTTTTTATTCCTCCCCCCTTTTGTATTATCGTCAGCGAAGCGACGGGTGGTATTTGCTCGTGTTTACCATAACGAGATTTATGACTCATGTTGCTCACACATCGCAGAAAGGTCGGAGCAGGCGTCTGTTTTTATCGCCTTTTGACCCATCCCAGTTCCTCGTTAATGTTTACGTTCTTCCAATAATCCCTCTTGGTTAAACCCTCAAAATCCAGACTTGCTGCCAAGCTCCACTCTTTTGATCCTCTTTTGTCTCGTTTGTGGAACCTCCTTCTTGAGGCTGTATAATGCCTTTCTTACCTCCCAGGGCTTCAAGTAGGGCGGTGCATCACTATCCAATGTCACACCTCCAACCCCATCCCTACCTTCAGTATTTTGTACTCCTATTAACCCTACCTCACACAACCCTCTTACTTGCGGGTTACTCTTTCTCTATCCTTTTTCATGTCTATTCATTTCCATGATTGTTGAGACCAAATGTGGCTGCACTGCCCCAGTCATTTTGTCGCCTTTTTATCCTGTCATCTCACTCTTCCAAGAGTCTATCTTGTTTAGATTTCAATTTTTGAAAAGCACACTCTTGGTAATCGAGAATCCTGAAAGAGAGAAATTTTGACAGGTAACGAGCATTAATAGCTATCTTAAAAAGAAATAAAAAAACAATACATATAATTTTATTTATTTATTTTTACACACAAATGTAATTGCAGCGGCTGTCTGTTAATATAACATTGGTTTGATTAAAAAGTACTCCGGTTTATAAAAACAATAATGAGAAAGCATATCAAAATGCAAATCCCATCCGCATCTGCTTTGTACTCAAATTAAACTTGATGAAATTGATAGCTTGAAAAAAATTGTATTTTTACTTACGAAATCTAAAGATTTCGTAAGTATATTGATCACTTCCGTCCTCTGTTTGTGTGTTTGTTTGTTTGTAGGCACGATAACTCGAATGGAAGAAGCTACCAATGTCAAATTACACCACGTGATTCAGGAGGGTGATGGCTAGCGCTGATTAGATTTTGGTCAAAATCGGTCAAAGGTCAAGGTCACAGTGAGGTCAAACGTCCAAAACATGATAACTCGAGAAAAGTTACCACAGGTATTGTTGACGGAGCGTGAGTTTGGAAGATCGAGGTAAGTTTGGCAGAATTTGTGTGTCAATTCGTCGAGTTATGGCTGTTTTAAAAATTTCAGTGTTATAAAATAATATTAAATAATTCCGTAAATTCCTGTGGAGAAATGGAGTATTTTTGCTTCGGTCGACGTTACGAGTTCGTTTTAACTTCGATTTTAATTTTGTCTTCGGTTTTTGCGATCGCTTCGGACGCCTAACACTCGGTTGTCGAAATTCTGGTAAAAATCGGATGTTTTGGAGACGTTTTAAGATTGTATAAAAATATTACACGCGCCGCGTCACGGCTCGTCACGTGGCGCAGCGTGCTCAGCAGACGAGTCGTTGAGTCACGCAAAGGTTTTGCGTGTGCGCGCTGACATCGCGCTTGCCCCAGCGTCCATTTGAGTTGGGGGGGCCGTCGAGTGTTACCTTTACGTTGCGTTAATCCGTGGTAACTCGAGAACGGAAGAAGCTACCAATGTCAAATCACACCACGTGATTCAGGAGGGTGATGGCTCGCGCTGATTAGATTTTGGTCAAAATCGGTCAAAGGTCAAGGTCACAGTGAGGTTAAACATTCGATTTTTGATGGTTTGGTACAGAATCATCGTATAAACTTCTGGTTTGCGTCGCTACCTTCTCTAGAGACAGCTTTTATTAGACAAGATCAGAGGTCAAGTTGACGATTTCGTAAGTCCCAGTCTATGACTGCTTGTTTATTAATTTGTGTTCTCCATAATCCCATAAATCTTTGCAGATTTGATGACAAAAGCTCGATTGGTAAAAATATTTCGGCCTGGATAGACACACTGAATCTCAATAGTAAATAAGGATTTTGATTAAATAATTTATGGCTGGTCGACCACTTCACTGATGAAGAGAAGAATGAGATGTGCCAAGTTTCAAATTTTTCCGATCAGCGGTTTTAGATATACTAGTACGTGCCCGTAATAAAAAAAAAATTCAAACGCGAGCAACAAACAACAACCACACAGGCTGTTTCTTCGCTCTTGCATGCCCGTACGTGCGTGGCCCGGAAGTTCGCATATTATTCGCAGTTACGATTATTCGCAATTTAGTTTTAATACCCAATTATTCAATTAGCGCCAACGTAGTTTACCTTTTCGCAATGTCGTGGCAAGGAAAAACAAAAAGAGAAGAGGAGAGAAAAAAAATTACTTCCTGGTTCGGAGCATACCAGCACTCTGACGTTACCGAAATTTATACACAGTCTTGTATGAAAACGATCATAACTTGGGGCATTGTGTTTATCTATAAATGCGCATAAGAAATCGAGAAATTATTAGAATACACGAAGTCATCACTATCCGGAAGTTTGTACATTGTAACCCGTAATGGCGAACGCGGCTGAGCTTCCCTTCCCCATCGGCCACGCCCACGCAACAACGTGTCTTGTCATTGGTTTGGTAAATAAATGGCCATAACTTGGGAAGCACTTGTCCGATTCATATCAAACCTTGAAAAGGCACATCCTCAGGTCCCCAGCAATATGCCTGGCAAGTTTCAATTAGATCAGACCAGTGGTTGTCGAGAAACAGCGGACACACATACACATTGCTGGAATTATAGATATATGTCTCAATTTTTTATGTTTCATCAAAAATGGCTACCATACCCTTTGACCTTTTGATGTAACAATTATCATTAAAATATTCTTCATTGGGTGGAGGGGGGGGGGGTTGCTCCTACCCTGAAAATGTTATGATATTTGTAAAGTTTCGTTTTGATTGGATAATCGGTTCCAGAGAAAACGTAATTTTATTTTTTTCCTTAAATTCAATATGGCGCCAGACCTTGTGACCTATCAATTATGCATGAACACCCTTGTTATCCCCTTGGTTTGGGGAACATTTGTGTGAAGCTTCCCCTCGATCTGTCCAGCCGTTCTGGGGAAGATTTTTTTTAGAGGTTTTAGGGTAAATCCAATATGGCTGCCATACCATGTGACCTATGACAACATATGTATGAACGTTTTGTTCCTCGTGGATAGGCGGTCACACGTGTAAAGTTTCGCCTCAATATGTTCACCCATTTTTTCACTAATTTTTGAAGGTTTTAAAATGATTTTTTAAAAACAATATGGCTGCCGAACCATGTGACCAATGACATCAATTTTTCTTTTCTTTTCTGTAGACCAATTTATCCATCGATGACCCTCAATTTTTATACTGATCGGATGTAGCATTCTATTCTATTCATTTATTCCCCATCAGGAGTACTTGCCATATGGCATGTCAATTTTTTTTTTTGGTGCTGTTTCGGAGATGCAGAGGTCCAAAGGTTTATTTTATTTTTTCCTTTTTCCAACATGGCTGCCACACCACATGACTGACTTAAGTGTCATTAAAACATTCTACATAAGTCGTCGCTCCTGTGGTGAAAATTTCGTCTCAATTCGACAAGTGGTTGTGGAGAAAAACACTTGTTTTGTACAGACAGACAGATGGAACCAAATGCAATACCCTCTCCTCTGGCGAGAGCAATAATAATGAAAACTAGAGGGTGTTCATGGAATACATTCCCCGTGCCGTCTTGAGAAGGACTTGGTGCGAGCCAACTCTTTTGTTGTTTTTTTCTTTGAATCAATTATGGCTGCCAGACCACGTGACATATGGTGGTCATTTTTCTGAAAATCCTGTTCAAAGTCAAGTCGATCGGATGCAAATTGAGGATTTCAGAAATTTGGCCTCTGTTGACCTTTTGGCTTATGTCGGCCTCAGAAGTAATTGGTGTGTTGAATTCAGTGAGGTGATATGAAAATGTTGTTCAAATTTCTAGTCAATCAGAAGAAAGTTGAGGATTTTAGAAAATTGGCCGATGTTGACCTCAAGAGTGACCGCTTTATTATATGGTCATGTGACATGTGGTGAAGTTTCAATTTCCTCCGCTGAACGGTTTTTGAAATGCACTTAACAAAATGCAGACACGTATGACATACATATATAAACAACTGATCACTTAACCCTGCTTTTTGTTTTGCGTGCACAGAGTAATTATTTTAACAAAATTATTATTTTGTCTTCTCCATATTCTCATAAAGCTTTGTTAAAAATTTGATGACAAAAGCTCAAATGGTAAAAAAATAGTTACACACACACACACACACACACACACACACACACACACACACACACACACACACACACACACACACACACACACACACACACACACACACACACACACACACACACACACACACACACACACACACACACACGTGATTGCAAAACCCTGTCTTTCGCTGCGTGGACAGGTTCGCTGGAACGGTTCTCGGTGGAGTGCATACCTCCACCAGGTTGAAAAGTTTACGATTTGTATCCCACTGAAGGTCTGGATCTGGATCTGGACCTTAACCAAAATCTAATAGTCTTGTTCTCATCATCAACACGGACCTATCCTCATTCACCAAGTTTCATCCCAATCCATCCACAAATTTTTTGAGATATCACACGATGTATATCATTTTTGGCCCTATCTCTCAATGGTGAATAATCACTTAAACAATTAAAAGATTCTCGTATCCGGATGCAAATCTTCACCAAAATCTAATCAATTCGTCCTTGTGACTCACCCAACCTGTCCACCAAGTTTCTTCCGGATCCGTCCACAACCTTTTGAGATATTCTGTTCGCAGAAAGACGGGTGAAAGCATAACTTCCGTCCACCTTCAGTGGTGGAGGTAATCGTAAATATCGATACTTTAATTATACCTACTCTCAACATACATAGTTAAATATGGTGTCAACACGTTGATGATGTTGGATTTTTGATTTGATGTACAATACTCTTAATAGAGCATTGATGATTCTGAAGCAGTTTCTTAGCAAGGGTTAAACTGAGTGTTTTGCCATTGCCTTCCCAGTGTTGATTTTTCGTGCTCTATCCTCTTAAATGCTGAATGTCAAGCAAGAAAGCAGTGTGTACCATTAAAAGAAAACGTCTTTGGTTTGACTTGGTCGGGGTTTAAACCACCAACGTCCCAGATTCAGAGCGGATGCTCTAAACATTATTCCACTGAGTCTGGTCAGCTTTAAATTAGCAGATTATAAGTGTTACTCTTTTAAATTGTATCAGTTCACATCATAATTAACATGGGTTGTGGGTGCAGTGATACCTTCAAGTATTTATTTAACTATCAGCCTATACCCTAATAGTTATTTTAAAAGATGAAACATCTGTCAATCTGTAGAAATTTCACTCGTACGTATCTTTCCCTGCATGACAATCATTTCTATTTTCATGCGTGCATAGTTAAATAAGTATTTTATTCGAACAATATGATTGGCCAGCCGGTTCATGAAAGTCTTGGACCAAAATCCTTCCTGATCCCACAAGAATGTAGCAGTAGCAGTCGTGGTTGTCGTGTTTGTTTTTTGGTCTATCTTTGGCTCAGGAAGGAGCTTTCACATAAATCACAAGCAAGACAATGGCATTGGTGTACTTTTACATTCGTTTAAAAGGACATTAGTACACAATTGACAAACACATTCTGCATAGGATTTTATCCTGAGTTCCTTACATTATGAGTTAGAGGTTCACGTGAGAACACCTGAACTGCCAACTCAATTTAATTTGTGGTACAGTGGCAGGTAATTTAATGTTTGCTCCTGTATTTTTGAGTAGTTTACTTTATCATTGCTCCACTCCTTTTTGTAATCAACAGGTGATGCAGTTCACTTCCGAAACCATTTCATTTGCACTTTTCCATGACCTTTCTTCATAATTTTTTTTTTTTATATTGCAGTAATACACAACATGGTTTGTACATGTCGGTATTGCAGGGCCATTATCTTCAGTTCTGAGATTAGAACCTTTTATTGCCCTTTTGAGGTGTTTTGTCATATTGAGACATCACTTGGAAGCTGTTATGTGAATGTATGTTTGATAGTTTTGTAACTATTTCCATTCATCATATCCATGATCTGCAGGCATCCTTGATTACCCTCACTTACTGGGAAGCACAGCTGAACATTCATCCACTTTCTTTATTGTTTTATTCCAGGGAAAGGAAGGTACGAGATGGCAGTGTCACTGCAGTGGCTTGTACACACGATGGCAATATTTTTGCATCTGGTTCCTCAGAAGGAAACTTGGAGTTGTGGGATAGAGACCTACATTGCCTCCACATGGAACGGCGATGTCATGATCTTGGCATCCTTGGATGTTGCTTCTCACCTGACAACTCTCTTTGTGAGTTCTTCCTTTCACTCACTGGAGCTCACTACATGCTAACATTTTAGCAAAATAATCGGTCAGAATTTTGTTAAAAACATTGTTTTTGGAAAAATCTTGTTCTGCAACTCGTATTCTTTAGCCCCGAATATATTGCGACAGTTTTCTAAACCATTTCCCAAAATTGAAACGCACACAGCACGCAGACTCTTAGAAGAGTTATTTCCGTGATGTAAGTTATGAATCGCGCTTTCCCTGAAGGGGTTATTTTGTCATCAAATGCGTTGGGTTGGGTAGCTCGCGTCCACTCTCGACCCGTTGGGATCATAGCACATCAGCATGTAATGACATGTGCCATCAGGGCAGTAATCACCTTGGGCACACGTTGTTTTACTGTCATGGCTTCTGGGCATGTGTGAATAGCACGAGCCTTCTGGAACCTTCGCCGACGGCATGGCTTTAGAAGCGCATGCCGAATTCTCAAATTCCCCTTTATTGTTTAAAGCTGCACAGAGTCCTTGTTGTCTGTTCATCTGTATGGATGTCTACCCTGTACTGTAATTTCTTGCCATCTACCCCTGCACTGTATTTTGTTTCCCTAATCTCTGTTCATTCCCCACGACCGGTATATGGACCATGACACAACACAGCCCCCACCCCCACCCTCGTAGTACGCCCGCGAACACGGGTCGGATATATATAGATATATATATGGCCCCGCGAGGAGGAGTTATGTCAGTGACATTTTTTGATGATAGGCTCGGATGATAGGGTAAGGGTTAAAATAGTGCTCTATGGCATTAACTCCAAAATGGTAGGGTGGTGGGGTGGTGGGGGGTGTGGGGGTCAGCGGAGTTGAACAGGCAGATGGAGTGAGCACATTTATTGGGTCCAAGCCGAAACAGTTGCACTTCATTATTAAGCTATCTTCTCACACGCTCTTTATGTTTGGTCTCGTCGACTGTGGACGCATATTCATAAAAAGAGCATCAGCAAATACCCAGGCAAATATTATCTCTGATCCACATCTTTTACATTTTTCTTCTCTGCACCTCATCTGCATTTCACTGCACTTCATCACACCCCTCATTTTGCACCTCCTCCAATCACGCACCTGAGACACCTTCAGTTTTCCTCCCCCCTTCCCCCTCCTCAGCGATTGCGTTGCGTTAGTTCGTCGACTGCACAAGGTAACAAAAGAGGTCGCCAACACCACAAATTTTTCCTGATCTCTCTTGCTCTCTAACATTCCTCAGGGTATGTCTGATGACACCTGTCACGTTAGTATAAGATAATATTTCAGAAGTTTAGTGTTGGGGAAACTTGGCACTGTCTCTTGTGTTTTGTATATACGTGTATTTCCTTTTGCCGCATCACTAAACTTGCTTTCCCCTGCTCTACATACTGCTTTGTATTCAAACCTTTTATTGTTCCACATGCCTTTCCTCACCCTCACTTTATAAATAAATTGCTTATATTATAGATGTACCCAGTTTTTCGTGTCTTTTCCTCAATTGGTCCAGCGTAGTCCACATGTAGTTAGCCAGAAGTTTTACCCCACCAATTGGCTCTTGTTCGCTGGTGCATATTTGGCAACTCTGCTTGGTTGCACCTGATTAGGCCAAACAAAAAAAGGAGTTTGTTTCCGGTTTCCTACTGACCCATTGCTTTTATATGCGACCCTACGATTTTTGTTGACAATTTGGACTCGGGCGCCGCCATTTTGAATCCCGCGTGTTGCGTCAGTGAGAGTTTCAAAATGGCGGCGCCGGAGTCAAACGCGCACGAGGACTGCTTTGTGGATCGGTCTTTTCACGGTTAGTTTCACCTATTGTGGTGGTGGTGATGGTGGTAATGGTGGTGGGTGGTGTGGTGGTAGTGGTGGTGCAATAGACTTGCAAAAATGCATTCGACTTGCTGTTAAACTTTATATATATATATATATATATATATATATATATATATATATATATATATATATATATATATATATATATATATATATATTAACAATGCATATTTTCAGCATGCATGCACTGTTAAATATGTAGAGAAATTTAAGACAGAATAAAGTGCATTTTAGCAAGTCGAGTGCACCACCACCACCACCACCACCACCACCACCACCACCACCCCACTAACACTACCACCACCACTACCACCAAGGAAAAGAAACATTTTTAATCGAGTTATATTCATGGCAAAAAAAAATTGTCAAAAAAAAAAAATTCCATACCTTCCTACCCAATTTTTTTTGGCCATGCAATAGGAAACAATTTTTTTTTTTGGCCTAAGGTAAGTTCCACGCAAGTATGTATCGAGGGCCCCCTTTGTGCGGCCGTCCACAGGTTGTTGACAATTTGGACTCGGGCGAGTGAAGTAGTGAATCCCTGTCAGGATTGGCAGTACCAATCGGCATTCGTGGTTGCTTAACAACCTGCTGGAGCATGAAGTTATTTGTGCTGGGTGGCCTCAGGACCGCATGTTCGGGATGAAATTGAGCACTTCCTCTTGTGGCAAAACTTGAACCCCAGATCCGCAAACATATATATATATATATATATATATATATATATATATATATATATATATATATATATATATATATATATATATATATATATATATATATATATATATATATATATATATATATATATATATATATATATATATATATATATATATATATATTCGCCGTGAGGAGGAGTGATGTAAGGGACACATCGGCCATTTTGGAGTTAATGCCATATAGCACTATTTTAACCCTTACACAATCATCCGAGCCTATTATCATCATCATATCATTAAAAAATGTCGCTTACATCACTCCTCCTCACGGGGCCTCGTTATATATATATATATATATATATATATATATATATATATATATATATATATATATATATATATATATATATATATATATATATATATATATATATATATATATATATACACATACACATACACACACGAGTAAATACCACTCGTCGCTTCGCTGATGGGGATAATAAAGGTGGTAGGGAGAGAGGGGTGGGGGAAGGGAAGACAGGTAGCCATGCGGTGAAGCGTGAATTACCGCCCGGACACTTCTGGAGCCAAGCTGGCCAGAGCCAAACACTGCTTGGACATGTCTGGAGACAAACTCCCGTCCAGATGTAACCACTGTCCGGATATGTCCAGAGACAGGAGAGAGGAGATGTGGGAGGAGGGTACTGCACTGTATTGGGGGGGGGGGGGTAGAGCAAGGATGGGAGAGAGAGAGATGCTTTATGAAACACGCACGCACGCACGCACGCACGCATACATACATACATACATACATACATACATACATACATGCATACACGCGCGCGCGCACGGCTGATATTGCCAACAACTCAAAAACCAAGAG
Organism: Eptatretus burgeri; assembly: GCF_056783735.1. Classification (NCBI taxonomy): domain Eukaryota; kingdom Metazoa; phylum Chordata; class Myxini; order Myxiniformes; family Myxinidae; genus Eptatretus; species Eptatretus burgeri. Next base: position 50,259,358 of record NC_140963.1, read on the forward strand.
TAGCTTTCACCGAAAAACATCGTTGCATTTATATAGACGTTTCAGGGATATGCTCACAAACATTAATCTTTATAAACAGCTGTGTGTGACGGGTGGAAAAAAAATTTTTAGCTCGGTAATTTAGAAAACACGTTAATACAGAAATCAGGTGTTATTTCACAACTCGCTCAGGATGAAAGAGCACGAAGCGCTCACTCTGAATGACATGGCGGGCAAAAGCGTCTGCAGTGAGTGAACGCTTCCCTCAGAGGACGTAGCGCGGTACCGTTATCGACTGTAAGGCACCCGGCAAATGGCTTAAGCACTCATGCAAGCATTCCGATTAAATGGTTGATAGGGAATGGTTGGCCAGGCTGTTGCTGCATATCATGTGGGATCCCTTTAACTTTAAAGCCAGTCTTCACCATGCACGCAGCAGTTGATGAAATAACATGAATTTGTTTAAATAATGACTTTATCCACAAAAGAGTTGCAGCATAATGTAGAACAACCTTGGAGACATCGCAAAGTTCAATCGCCCGTGAAATCGACATTGCATATAATCCACCATGTTTCCTGTTCGTCTGTGCACGTGTCATGTGGTACATCAGTTTTGGGGGTCCACGCAAACGTTACAACTTTATTATAAAACGTCCGTTTTTTTTTCTTCCGGATTTGCTTTGATTGCCAGTCGAGCACCTCGCGAAACCTCTGAAAATACACATATCTGGCAGATGCAATGGATAGGCAGTCCCTTTGGGGGACAGAGTGTGAGGTCTAGCGGTGCATACATTAAATCGTATAGCTCAATGAAGCTTCATTTTGGCATGTTCTTAATTTTTTTTTTTTGTTCACTCAATATAATTCTCCAAACAGTAGAAAAAGATTAGTTTAATGCATTGGAACTTTCACATTTTCTTGTGTATCGCTGCAGGAGGGAACATAGCTTTGTTGCCTGTGATATAAACATTGCAGATAATTAATCCGCCATTTTGCCTGCTTGTTTGTGCACGCATCACGTGGTACATCAGTTTGAGCTCCGCACAAACTTGAAAACTATTTTTTAAAAGTCAGTGTTTCACTAGATTTGCTTTGATTCCCCTTAGAGCACCTCTAAGGGGGGGGGGGGAACTTTGTCATGAAGAAATCATTGGGACCTGGTCCAAGTTAAGGCATGGTTGAGCAGGCCATAAAACATGGCGGCTTCAGACCCCGGTGAGGTTACCCAGGAAACGCCTTAAGACCACCGAGAGTTAGGTGGCCGAGGATCGCCTGGTGAAGGATATAATTAAATAAGGGCGTTAATTATCTTCAAAAAGGATGCTTTAATTAACCCAACACCCAATTTTAACTCTTGCATTTCCATGGAGTTTTCTTGGTAAGCATGTAAAGTTTCAGGCTGCTAGGTTTTATGGTTTTGGAGTTATGGAGGAGACGCACACAGACACACACAGGCACACTTTGCCTTTTATTCGTATAGATGTTTTCTCTGGAATGACTTAATCAATCGATGTGAAACTTCACAATTTTGATCTCTTAGTGATGGGGAATACATGATTTAAATTTCAACTTGATCGGAGGCATAGTCTGGCAGTGAGAATGAATTTTTTTTTTTCAATTTCTTCAGAACAAGGCTTACTTGACTGTGCCTGGATGGGTTTGAGGATGGAGGAGTAACAGCTGAAATGTGAATCCTATCCAGGTTCCTACTGATGACTTCATGTTTGCTTTTTCCTTGTTTGGGTTCCTTCTGATGACTGATGCAGGACTGTACCTATTTGGTCTTCCGTTTGATTTGAATCGAATTTATTTTAATCCAATTCTGAATTCAATTGAATAATAATAAAATAACTAAGTCGGTCAGGAATAGGTGTCCGATCAAAGCGGGTTTGCATCAAAGCAGGACGTCTTGGTATCCAGTCATCACTAACAGCAGTTATAAAGTGGTAGTTCTAGTTACGTCTCTTATTAATTACGTAACACACCAGTACACAAACGCCACACAAGTACACCACACAAAACAAATCCTGGTGAGGGTCTGCAATCTGTGATTGCTCTTTTTCTTGTTTATTATATGGATGCATCAAATTATTTAGTTTTAAAATAAATCTTATTCAGCAAATATTTGTGTTTTTAAGATATCTTTTATAATCCCATATGGCTCGAGGAGGAACATTTAGATATACATACTGTTAAATGCAGGACAAGAATATACGGTACCTCTATCAATAAGTCTTGAGAGGGGTTTACAACAAATTTTAGTAGCGGGGTGGTGGTAAACTTTTGCCTGCTGACTGGAGGCAGCACTGCTTGATTCCACATCCCAATATACACTTTATAGCGGTCGGACATCATGACCAACATGTGGTAGTTTCAAATCTTGCCCAGATTCTGAAGTACTGACACCCAAAATATGGGTCCTCCAGGTGCTACTGTTCGGCTGTGAAATACACAAACACTTGAAAATATGTATATGGAAAAGTGCATTGGTGTGAATTGATGTCCTCATCTTTCATATGCTATGATGAATGCAGCCTTTTTCCCAAATCATGGATACTGTCAAATAAATACTTTTCATAAAAATAAATAAGTGCAATAATTAGTATCAAGTAATACCCCTTGGCCATCGGAAGTAAAAGGCTACACTTGTATTATACTCATAGCTTGGTGTACGGGTTCCAAGTTGCATGATTATATGGAGGTAATAAAGTTTTTGAAACGTGTGTACATCTGCAGATGGTGAATGTGATGTCACTCGATATCTGCTCGCATCTTGTGGTCAAGATAAAAGAGTCGTGCTTTGGACTATGGCTGCTGCCACATCAGGTACAACGCATGTCATGAAACGAGCTTGCAGTGGATGCACTTTTTCAATTCATGGTCTAAAGTGTAAATTGTATAATCACCATAAATTGCCTTAATTGGAGCACGTACGTGAGTATTGTCATGCAGTCATCGTCCGTACCTTGTGGATAAAATCAGTGGAGCAGGCACATCCTGTTGGCCGGGGATCCCTGAGGCAATAACCGGAGTGGAACTTGGTTCCTGGCCCTATGACGGTTTATGTTTGATTAAATTCCCTGTGTCTGATAAAGAAATTGTAACACCAGTAATGATATCTCTTCCAAGAAATATGGAACAAAAATGGATCATCACATGAAGAGCCATGGAAACATGTTGTCTTGGCATAACAAGCAAGAAGCAAATCAAATGTATCAGACAGAAGACTAAATACAACAACGTTGGTGACGTTAAAAAACCTTAAAAAAAAGTGGGAGGGGGGGGTGGGGAAATGTTGACACCAACAGCGTTGGTGGCCGGTGATGGTTGACACTGATTGGTGATCTTGCCGTTGAATTCGCCCATCCTAACCTGCCTTGACCTTCCAGTAATGGTCATGTCAACACATTAAACAACTAGAGAGTTCATAGAACACGATACCCCATGCAGTTACTTCAATTTCAATACAATAATGATTTTAACATTCGTTTTTTAAAAAATCCGAAAGTTTAGTGCTATTGAAGTAGTCCAGAAGCATTCCTGAACAAATCACCATTATACACCACCACCTTAATTTTTTTTAATTAAAGTGTGGCAAAACCGCAAGTTCATGGAAGTATTATGAAGGCAATTTGTGTTATACAGTGTTCAAGTATATAATTCAATTTAATGAAAAGTTTAAAGACGTAGAAATAAATAAATAAAAATTCCGGGTTTTACCCAGTGTCGATTACACGACCCTATCTAACGTTGCATTAGTTCTTCGTGCCTGTTGTTTGTGTCCTTAATGACATCCTTAAAATCAGTAAGTTTCCGGTGGCCAAGAAATATTTTTTGGTCGTTGTTGCACACAGGAAGTTGACAAAAAAATGGAGACGCCAATGTAAAGTCACCTAATTGGGCGATGGGCCACCACGTGTGGCCAGTAGGGCCTGTATGCGCCATGGCATAAGAGTCCATCAGCATCTGGAATTCTGCAGGAGGGATGCGGCACCATTCTTCCACATGAAAGTTGATCAACTCACAACCAGGCCTGTGCATCATTTTTACCTCAACGTTTGACTCTGTCAATAGGAGGGGTTTTCAAATTGTTTTCTCCTCCTCACATTTACGTCATTGCTGTGATTGTAGCAATTAACTTCAAAGGACCGACAGACAACATTACACCGAGGTCTGCAGAAGCGTCGTCAGACCGTCCACGAGATCAGTAACCAATCGCAACTCGAGCGCTTCAGAGCTCCTGTCAATCATAGAGTTGGGCCATGCCCAGGCATGTGGTCAGTCCGTCTTCACCGTTATAACAGCCACGCACAAAGGACATGTCTTCGTTAAGATATGGACAGATTTGTGTTTGTCATCTTTAACTGCAATGTCACCTTACATTGTGTAGTCAAGCTGACAGGAATTTGTATCTACATTTATTTTATCGAATAAATTGACGTCATGACATACAAGTAGTGGGGGTCGCGCATAGTCGCCATCTTATTATGTTTGGTAATCGGCTATGTAAGTATTATAAACATCATTCAGTAATCGGCTTTTATTTGACCTCGCGATCATTCATGGTATTCAGCTTGTATTGTCTGGTAATTGGCTGTGCAAGTATCAACATCATTTGATAATCAGCTTTCATCCAACATCGGGGTCATTCATGGTATTCAGCTTGTTTTTTTATATATATATATATATATATATATATATATATATATATATATATATATATATATATATATATATATATATATATATATATATATATATATATATATATATATATATATATATATATATCTATATCGTTGCGAATTCGCGCCCGCCGGCGTGCGAACGGCCACGTAACTCGAATCGCGGCACGTCGCCCACCGGACGTCAATTCTGTCGTGACCCTCTCGGACCAACGCCGGGAGCTAGTCACGGGTGGGCCTTTCGGCCTCACCACGATCGAGCCAATCAGCCCCCCGCGTGGGATAGGGTTGTTCGCCAAACTCGACCTACCTAAGTACCTACGCGGAGGGTAGACCGGGCGATCGCACCTCGCCGCAGGTCGACTCCGGACACGGGCCACTTAAGCGATCCATTCCGTACTATCGGGATAACCGAGCGGTGTTATCGTCGGCCTTGACGGTTCCAATTAATTATCAGGCGTATTAAGCCCACTACCAACCCTTTACGTGAAGCAAGATGGAGATTCAATGAAAGAAAAGACGAAGCGAAACGGGAAAACAGTTCAATATGATGCACATTTATTCCGCGGCACACGGAGAGCACACATATACAATTAAACAGAATGCACATAAAGCAATTGCAAGAAAAGAAACGCAACAATGCAGAGATACTACCGACTACGCGAGCACACGGCAACACTTAAACAGTTTTACTTTACAGACGGCGCCAACAATACATTTACTCAAAAGTAAAAGAAAAAGGCCACCCTCAAAGACAAGGGGGCAGACGGGGCCTGTGGGCCAATATTTGCGCGGGACCTGAAAGAGCAGTCAGGTCCGCGAGACCGGGTGGATCCCACCCGTGTCTTTGTGATGAGCTGCAAATGTGGCGGCGCGGCGGTGCCCCGACTTCGTGCTCCTTCGCGGGTTTCGTTGGCACTGCTTGGAGTGGGGTTGGAATGGGGCCCCCTTTTCGCACTATCTCAGCACGGGGGAAAAAGGGGGGGAATTGTTGATGCTCTGGGGAGAGAGTATAGCTGGCTTGCTTGGGTCCCGCGACGAGCGATTCCACCGCAACCTCGTCGCCGACCGCTGTCTTCCTTGCCTCGGACCCGAACTCCTCTGTCTCTTCGCCAATTCTCCTCAGCTGACTGCAGCAAACCACCTGTACGCCCTCGCCTCCCGACTCCACTCCGCGCTCCAACCCGACTCTGCTCAAATCGACTCTCCGCTCTTCTGAGGCCGACTCTGCCCAAACCGACTCGACCCAAACCGACTCTCCGCTCTTCCAAAACCGGTTCTGCCGCCGCCACACTCTGCTCTCCAAAACGGACTCTCCCCAATCCGACTCGACCGCGCTCCAAGCTCCAGGCTTCCTCTCTCTGCAGCTCCCCGACAGACTCTGAACCCTGACAGACTCCGAACCCCGACAGACTCCCCAAATTCGCCCCGCGCTCGGCGCTTTATAGGCCGGCAGGAGAACCCATATGCAAATTTCTGGATCAGAACGAGCTCGGGGGTGGAGCCACGCTCGCCCATTGGACAGAGGAAAAGGGGCGTGAGTCTCCCCTGATCCTCGAATTTGCATATCTCGATTCTACACCGACGCGCCTGGAGGCGGGGCCAAACCGCCCCGTGCTTGCTGATTGGACAGATCAGAAGTGGGCGTGTAGTATTCCTGATCCGAATTCTCCTCGGAAAGGCCGCATTTTGCACTCGCGGTTCGGCGCGCACCTTGTACGAGCCCAGGACAGCCCGACGCTCGGTGTTCACAGGTGGTGCGGGAATGGCGGTAGAAGGAGGAGAGGTGAAGGTGGTGGAGGGTTTATGGTGGTGGTTTATGGCCATGGTGCCGTTTGGAATGGCGGTGATGCGATGTTTGCGAGAGCGAGTTGTGAAGGTAAAGATCGTGGCTGTTGGCGTTGTTGTTGTTGTTAAGCAGCGTTGTGGTTGGTGGTTGTTGTGTGATGGCGGTTGAGACGTGGTTGGTTCAAAATAAAGATAGAACAGAAAAACGGCTATCTTAAAGCGTCGCAGCCCGAATGAATCACATTTATTCCCTCTAAACAACGGGTTTGGGGGCTAACTACACATGTACTTACAGAGATATCTCACCTACGGGACCTGAATGGTGGTTTGCAAACTTCCTCAACCGCAACAATATATATATATATATATATATATATATATATATATATATATATATATATATATATATATATATATATATATATATATATATATATATATATATATATATATATATATATATATATATATATATATATATATATATATATATATATATATATATATATATATATATATATATATATATATATATATATACTGGGATGTTATTTGCTTGATTAACACATGGGCCATGCCTGTGTGGAAACCATTGCTTGCTGTCCCTCATTCAAGTGTTTCCATTTTTTGTCCATGACCTGTATATGTGGTTACTGCAATACATAATAATGGAGGTACCAATCCTGGACAGATCGCCAGACTATCATGGGATACTTGATGAGAGGTGCAGGGTTTTGGAACTTGACCAAGGTGCAAGCATTAATTTATCCTCTTCATGAGGTTGGGATCTTTGATGTTCACCAACTAATGCCAGCAGATGGGAAAGCCCAGTTTAATGTTCATCCAAGGAATGGCACACGCATTGATGCCTCACCCTACCTGAGAAACACCGTGATGAAAGTTTTTATATAAATGTACAAATGTTTTTGTTTTTTTTCATCCATTAACTTGACAACAGCATGTCACTTGTGTAAAAATATAAATGAAAAAATGATATATATATATATATATATATATATATATATATATATATATATATATATATATATATATATATATATATATATATATATATATATATATATATATATATATATATATATATATATATATATATATATATATATATATACATATATATATACATATACATACACACACACACACACACACACACACACACACACACACACCGCCTACAGAAAGTCTACACCCCTTTTCAAAACTTTCACCTTTTGTTGCCTGATAGTCAGGAATTAAGTCAGACTTTATTTACCTTTATTTATACATCATAACCCACAACTTCCAAGTGAAAAACAAATTGCTGTATACAAATTTCAGAAAATTAATTAAAAATACAAAACGAGAATGTCTTGGTTGGAAAAGTGTCCACCACTCTGAGTTAATACTTGGTGGAAACACCTTTTAACAGCAATTACAGCTGTGAAACTGATGGGATCGGTCTCTACCAACTTTGCACACCTTGATTGGGTAATATTTTCCCATTCTTTTGTACAAAGCTGTTCAAGCTCAGTCAAGTTGCGTGGGGAGCGTTGATGGACAACAATCTTCAAGTCATGCCGCATTTTGATTGTATTTATGTCGGGACTCTGACTGAACCACTCAAGGACATTTATCTTTTTGTTTCTTACCCACTCCAGTGTCGCTTTGGCTGTGTGCTTCGGGTCATTGTCATGCTGAAAGGTGAACTTCTGTCCCAATTTCACTTTTCTTGCGGAGGGCAGCAGGTTTTCCCCTCGGATTTTCTGTATTGTGTTCCATCCATTTTTCCTTCTTTCTGAACAAGTCCCCCTGTCCCTGCTGATGAGAAACATCCCCAAAACATGATGCTGTCACCACCATGCTTCACAGTCAGGATGGTGTTCTTTGGGTTTATGACAAATGTAACATTTTGCATTTCGGCCAAAAATTTCCATCTTTGTTTTGTCAGATCACAAAACGTTTTGCCACATGGTTTCAGAATCTCCAGAGTGGTTTTTTGCATTCCTCAAATGGGACTCAAGGTGGGGTTTTTTGAGTAATAGCTTCCTTCTTGCCACCCTACCATACAGGCCAGAGTTGTGGTGTGCTTGGGATATTGTTATCACATGCACACAGTGACCAGTCTTTGTTGTAAAAGCATGTAGCTCATTCAGAGTTGCCATTGGCCTCTTGGTGGCCTCTCTGATCAGTCTCCTTCTTGTTTGGTCATCCAGTTTAGAGGGACGGCCTGATCTCAGAAGGTCTTGGTGGTACCATACACCTTCCACTTCTTAATGATCGTTGTGACTGTGCTCCAAGGGAGATTCAAGGCCTTTGATCTATTTTTGTACCCTTCCTCTGATTTGTGCCTTTCCACAACTTTATTCCGGAAGTCTTTTGAAAGCTCCTTGGGGCTCATGGTTGAGTCTTTGCTGTGAAATGCACTACCCGAGGAAACCAACAGGAACAGCTGATTTTATTCTGAAATGATCAGAATCTTTACATTTTAACACGGGTAGAGACCAAATAACTTGGTGTGTGATTTTGAAAGTGATTAGTTACACCCGAGCTAATTACCTTCGCTGAAGGGTATTGCATTTGTGTCCGTCTGTTTGTTTTTCCGCACAGTACTTTCATGTTTTTATCTGCAACTGCTTGTCGGATCGAGGCAATTTTCACCATTTGTGCGACTTCTTATGGAGAAGTTTTAATAATTATGATGTCATAGCCCACGTGGTGTGGCAGCCATATTGGAAAAGCGAAAAAAAACTTTGGACCTCTATCTCTGAAACCGCACCAAGGAAAAAATTGAAACTTGGCACATAGCAAGTACTCCTCATGGGGAATGTGATTTTTAACCTCCGCCATCTTCGAAGATGGATGGAGGTTACTGTTTTCACCCCTTTCTGTTTGTTTGTTTGTTTGTTTGTTCCTGAACAGTATTACGGAAAAACTCCTCGACGGATTTCGACGAAACTTGGTGGGGGGGGGGGGGTACGTATGGTCCAAGGATCATGCCATTAAATTTTGGACTTGGTCCCCCCCCCCCAAAAATGTTTTTTTTTGCATTTCTACATGTTTTAAGTGATTTCCAACCCACCCCCCAAAAAAATGTAAGAATTTTTTTTTTGCATGTCTACATGTTTTCAGTGATTTCCAACCCCCCCCAAAAAAAAAACAATAGAGAATTTTTTTTTGCATTTCTACATGTTTTAAGTGATTTCCAACTCCTTCCAAAAAAAATTGTTACCCCCCCCGCCCAAAATAAAATTGTTAGAGAAAATTTTTTTTTTGCATTTCTACATAATTTAAGTGATTTCCAACCCCCCCCCCCCCCAAAAAATTTTGAGAATTTTTTTTTTGCATTTCTACATATTTTAAGTGATTTCCAACCCCCCTAAAAAAAATTGTTACCCCCCAAAAAAGGACATTTTTTTTTGCATTTCTACATATTTTAAGTGATTTCCAACCCCCTAAAAAAATTGTTACCCCCCCCAAAAAAGGACATTTTTTTTGCATTTCTACATATTTTAAGTGATTTCCAATCCCCCCAAAAAATTGTTACCCCCCAAATTTTTTTTTTTTGCATTTCTACATGTTTTAAGTGATTTCCAACCCCCGCCCAAAAAATTGTTCGAGAAAAAACAAAATTTTTGCAGCTTTTTTTTCAACAAAATTTCAATTTTTTTTTTTTGCATGTTTTAAGTGATTTACAACCCCCCCCCCCAAAAAAAAATGTTGGAGAAAAGAACTATAACTCTGTCAGCACTGTTGACATCATATTTAATGAATAAGATATTAGGTTCACTTGAGTGACCCAGCAGTATTGGCGGCGGAGGTTTTGCACTCTCCCGAGTGCTCCCCCTCTCGTTTTTTAATGATGTCATAGGTGCCTTCATAATGACATCACAATTGCATATGTAGAACACTACATCTGATCAGTATGAAAATTTTTGAGGGTCATCTTGGGGAAAAAATGGTCCACAATTTTTTTTGATGATGTCATCGGTCACATGTTTTAGCAGCCATATTGTTTTTAAAAAGCTTCAAAAATCTTCTTCTCTGAAATGGCTGAACCAGTCATCACTGCCAGCATTTATAAAATGGCAGTTCTAATTATGTGTCTTATGAATTACGTTACACACCAGTACACAAACGCCACACAAAACTGCACAAACTCCACTCAAAGCACCATCCAAATCCAGTCCTGGCAAGGGTTTGCAATCTCTGATTGCTCTTTTTCGTGTTCACAATTGCTATTATAAGGGGGGTGCACACTTCTCCAACCAAGATATCCCAGTTTTGTGTTTTCAATTTTCTGAAGTTTAAAGAATTTGTTTTTCAGTTGGAAGTTGTGGGAAAAAAAGGTGGAAAAGTCTGATTTAATTCTAGGCTGTGGGGCAACAAAAGGTGAAAATTATCTGACGGGATAAGTCTGCTCTGTGTCTGCTTTTGCAAATTACTTGCCTTTTGTCACACCCCACAAATTCCTTGCTATCATCCCTGCTGTACATACCAATAAACCCCATTTCCTGTGCCATATGCCTTTCCTCGCTAATTGTAAATAAATGCTTTGTATAGAAATGTTCCCAGCTCGTTTTCGTCTTTTCCTTCATTGGTCCAGTATGGTCCGTATCCTAGCCGAGCTGGTTTGAGTCTTTGCTGTGAAACTCATTACCCAAGAGAGGAAACCTACAAGAACAGCTGATTTTATTCTGAAAATGATCAGAATCTCTACATTTTAACACGGGTGGAGACCAAATAACTTGGTGTGTGATTTTGAAAGTGATTGGTTACACCCGAGCTAATTACCTTCGCCGAAGTAGAGGGTATTGCATTCCCCAACGATCTGTTTTCGAGCCGGTACGACCTTGAGCAGTTACGCTCGGCTGCATCTGATCCAGTAAGGTGATAGTTTGAAGAAGGGATACCGAGGGCGTGTCCCCTGGAAATTAAATCACGTGACCATGAGGGAACCGATTAACCTTAGACGGAGGACCCTAAGTCACGTGGTTGAGTTTTTGGCGTTCACGGTTGATTAACGACCCGCCACGTCACTGAGTTATCCGGTTGCGACAGCCTGCGATTCTGGAGAGTCTGGTGGGAACCTGAGGTAGCTTTCCCCCCTCGTGGTCTTCTTGCCCCTGACCCCCGGTCCACAACAATATATATATATATATATATATATATATATATATATATATATATATATATATATATATATATATATATATATTGTTACAGTTCTTGGAACCGGATGCATTCAAACATACAGGTGCCCCGAAGTTAGTTATGCCGTGAAGTATATGTGTAGACAGAACCCCTCCTCGTGTTTAGTGGGAAATCGAAGGGGTGCGTTGCGATGTTTTTTTTGTGAGGTTAATCAATCATTTTATTTCCCCTCTTATGGAACCATGGTACCTTCCTTGCGCTTGCAGCCTCTGTTCGCTGGCCACAGCGTACCACTGTCCACCCACTGTCTACAGAGACTAGTTTTTCCGAGGCAAAATCTCCACGTTCGCTGTTCCAGTTCCTTCTCAGCTTCCCCAAACGTACGCAGTGTGGCTGCACAGTCATTCGCCTTCCCGAAACATGCGTGGAGTGGGCGGAACTCGTGGTGCCTGGCCGAGGCCCCACCCAGAAAGGGCGTACCCATGGGAGCCCCGTCCAATCGGCGGACAGTGAGGCCAGTTTTGACTAAGGCCCCGCCCCGCTGAGGGAGGTGGATGGACTATGAAGGGACCCTCGGGGACACGCGTTCGTTGGAGTTCAGTTCAGTTCTGCATCCGCTGGGGCGTTCGTTGGAGTTTTGCTGGAGTCTTGAGTTCGGTGTACGAGGAGGATTGACAGACTGAGAGCTTTTTTATGAGTCTGTGGGTGGTGGTGCATGACCGTTCTTCGTTGGTGGAGCGATCTGTCTGGTCGATTCCGATAATGACCGAGGACACCCGACCTTGACCAGGTCTCTCGCCGGGTCCTGTCCGTGACCCTGATCCCCGCCCTGGAACTCCGCTCGGGTTCCTCCACGGACACGAGCCCCACGCGTGACTGCGGGCCGAGCTGCACGACCATTGGCAGGTGCCGTACCACGGAGCACACCCTCCCTCCAACGTGCAGGTACCCAGCCGAGCCGCGACCCCAGCTCGTCTTTCTCCCTGGCTGTGAGGTTTCTTGGAATTCACCTGGGTTTTATTTTTGTCTGTGTTTGTGGTGCCGTCTGCTAAGTTCAACTGCATAAGTGTTTTCGATCATTGTAAATCTCTTGTATATCCGCGATAAGCTTGCTCTGTGTCCTTCTTGCTGTAAATAAAACAATTGCAGAAATGTTCCCAGTTCATTTCCGTCCTTTCTTTCATTGGTCCAGCATGGTTCGGATCTGAGTTTTAGCTGGGTCTTTGTTCCCGTCAATCTGCTCATCCGAGCCGGCACGTCTTTGGCAGTTCCGCTCGACTGCACCCGAACTGGAGTTGGTAGTCGGTAGTTGGAACTCTATCGCAGTTGGTAGAGTGACCTGGTTCGAGCAAGATGTGCCGAGGGCTGGTTCCCCGGTAGATGACACCGCATGGTTAATTAGGTAAATTGGTTCTCGACAAAAAGACCCTACGTTACGCGGTGGAGGTATTGGCGTCCACGGTCGGTTAAGCGACCCGCCACATCACGGAGTTGTCCGTGAGCGACTGCCGACAATTCCGGGAGTCTGGTGGGAGATTATGTAACTCCCCCCAACTTGCGGTTGTTCTCGCCACCGGTCCCCAGCCCGCAACTATATATATATATATATATATATATATATATATATATATATATATATATATATATATATATATATATATATATATATATATATATATATATATATATATATATATATATATATATATATATATATATATATATATATATATATATATATATATATATATATATACACGAGGTGTTCAAAAAGTATCCAACCTTAATTTTTCGTGCGTAAACAAATGAAGTTAGGGAGGCGTGGTTTGGTGCACGCATGTCAGCGATCCTAATTCGTATGCGTGAATGTTTTCCCGCCTGCAGAAGCTGTCAGTCGGCGACAGACCGCCGATGAGTGAGGAAGTGTAAGTGAGCGCCGTCGGATTTTCGTTTTTGACAAAATGACGGAAAAACTTGAACAACGCTACTGCATCAAATTTTGTGGAAAGCTTGGCGATGCCAAAGTGGAAACGATCCGCAAGTTTCAACAGGCTTTCGGGAACGAAGCAATGGGCACCACACAGATAAAAGAGTGGTACAACCGCTTCAAAGATGGTCGCACATCAGTGGAAAGTGAAGCACGTTCTCGTGGGCCCTCAACATCCCGAAATGAGATTGTCATTGACCAAGTGAGGACCCTGATGATGCAGGAACGTCGAATCACGATCAGAGAACTTGCAGACGAGGCGGGCGTCAACATTGGATTCGTTCATTCCATTGTGACTGAGGATTTGGGCTTAAGGAGAATCTCAGCGAAGTTCGTGCCAAAGCTGCTAACGATCGAGCAGAAGCAACTCCGTTTGGAGATCGCACAGGACATGCTGGAGACTGTGAACAGCGATCCCAACTTCTTCAACACAGAGATCACTGACGATGAGACCACAGTGATCCGTCATTTTGTCAAAAACGAAAATCCAACGGCGCTCACTTACACTTACTCACTCATCGGTGGTCTGTCGGCGACTGACAGCTTCTGCAGGCGGGAAAATTTTCACGCATACGAATTAGGATCGCCTACATATGTGCACCAAACCACGCCTCCCTAGCTTCATTTGTTTACGCACGAAAAATTAAGGTTGGATACTTTTTGATCACACCTCGTGTGCACATATATATATATATATATATATATATATATATATATATATATATATATATATATATATATATATATATATATATATATATATATATATATATAGTTACGGTTGTGGAAATTCACAGATCACCATTCAGGTTCCCCAGAGGTCAGTTATTTTGGTGAGTGTGTGTTCCAGGTTAGATTTCCCCACTGACGTATCAAGGGAAATTATTCGTGTGCTGGGCTGTGCATCTTCGAGTTAGCCATTATTCTTTTCTGTTTTTAATTTCAAACAAACACACCACTCCTCAACAACATCTCTCCAACCACCCCACCTCCACCACCACAACGACATCTCAACCACCACACCATCCCCCCCACAGCGCCAACCACACTGCAACCACGACATCTCAACAACCTCGTCAATCTCCACAACACAGCGAGCCTCCTCTACAAACAAAAGCAACGGTTAAAAAACAAGATGCTCCGAAGAGAGACATCCCGATCATGCCTGGGATTCCCCACCCCCCCCCCCCCCCACGTGCCAGGAGGGAGGAGGGGCAGAGCCAGCCTGGGGAAAGGTTCAAAGGTGAAGTAAAGGAGGGCGCTGATTTCGGGTTGAAAAAGCCCACCGCGCCCCCCCCCCCTCGGGGGGCGATAAAACGCCGCGTTTGTTGGCGAGGAGAAGAAATAAGAGTGGGCGGTTGACGAGCTGATGAGAGAGTCTCTCTCTCCTTGGTCTCCTTGGTGAGTCGGTGTGGAGAGTGCCAGAGTTGAGTGTTGGAGTCCGGAGTGAGTGGAATTGGACAGAGGAGTTGGTCGAGTAGAAGCCGGAGAGGAGTCGCCAGCCGGATCGCCGTTGAAGGCACTGGTGGAGTCCAGTCGAGTGCGGGCAGATACATCGAGGGTCGCCCAGCGAGTCACCAAGAGGGTGGCAGGTAACCTGCACTGTCTCGCGGAGCTCCTTCGGTCTCCCAAGCTCCGAGGAACATTCAAGGCTTACGGGCCCAGTTCTCACTTTTCTTTTCCTGGGTTTTTACATGGAAGTCTTTGGTGCCTTGTCCTTAAAGTAGGATTGTTATAAGTGCATGTACATACTGAGTAAACAAGGGCTGGAGGTATTTTTGCTCGTGTCCTGTCCCCATCCCCCCATTGCTTCATTGACTGCATGCGTGTAAAATGAATACCCCCATTGTTTGAATATTCACCTGCTCGTTGCGTCCTTCCTCCACTGAGCTGCTGTGGTTGCGTTCGGAATAAATAGCTGGTTTTTAACACCGATAAGATAATCGGGTCCAACGGGGCTTGGCGATAATAAACTGCTCGGCAATCGCAGATGGATGGAGCTGCTTGAAGCGGCTCTTTTCCGAGCAGGTCCCGTTGAGGTACAACCTCTCGGTAGTCTGTCCGTGCGAATAATTAGGTAAATCGACAATTCGGCGATCGACCCTGTAGCGCGGGCAGAGCATTGACAAGGTTGTGGTGTGGTTAAAAACACACCCGTAGCTGGATTTCGGCGTTGATCCGGAAAGCTGCGACTGGATTGCCCATCCGGTGGGCGTGCGGCCGCGATTTGGCTGAAAGCGGTCGTCCGTACGCCGGAGTGGCGGAAATCCACAACAATATATATATATATATATATTTGATCGTATTCTTTTCCAAAGAAACATTTCCTCTGCCAGATGCAGCATGATTTGAGCTGGCCACCGAGGGAGCTGTCGGTCACTACTTCTCTGAATGTTTTGCTGTTTCCTTTCTGAGGCAGAAAAGACTTTTCATTATAATGGTGTAATGAAAAGGACATGCCTGCTTTTAATATCTGTTTCATATTAAGCTTGTTTTCGATGCATCGGGAAGTATTGGCGTCAGTTTTATGATGCTCATATTGAATGTGTAACAAATGATGCTCATGTTGGATGTGCATCATGAAAAATGTGTTTCAATTTGGATTTTTAAGTTGGGAGTATGGATCCTCTTCATACTATAAATCAAGAATTGCCTGCTTGTGTTTGACTTGTATAAACCTTACAACCGCCGAACGGATTGAGTTGAAAACTGGTTGTTGTACTCGAGATGTGCATGGGAAGGTTTTTGTTGCAGTAAAAATAAATCTTAGTCCCAGGGATTCGGAGTGAGGGGTGGAGAGGGGGGGGGGGTGGTTCCAAATGTTGTCAGTAATTTGTATAGTATTGTGCCCCTTCTGGTGGGATTGAGTATTACAAATCATAATAAAATGCACCATTTCTGGGGTAATAAACCCATCGTTGATTTTGGAGGCATTAACCTGTACGTAAGGAGGGGTCCTTCGCTGATGTGCTGAAATTACAGTGCTGTTGTTCAGAGAGCCCCCCAGGCTCTTTCACTTTGGTGTTTTCACTTCACAGGAATCTCACTGAAGCGTCGTTTCTCTCTGGAAGGACACACGTCATCTGTCGTTACTTGCAGCTTTTCACCCTGTGGGAATCTGCTGGCCACTGGGTGTGATCATCGTATTATTTTACAATATTGTTTTCTCTCCTTTGGCTTCATGGCTACAATTTGTGGGTTTTTTTTTTTGTAATTCAGTGTCGAGGCTCGTGGAGGAGCTGGAACACAGATCAGATCAGGAGGTAACAGAACAAAAAGAACAGTAAAAAGAGAGGAGGGAGAGAGGGAGGAAGGGGAGGGCATGTAAGGGGGGGGGGAGTCAGATGGTTGCAGTACCAAACTCTCATTCATAGAAGTGAAAGGAAAAATTGAAAACTTGGAAAGACATGGACTTGGGAGGGTTAACAGTGTTAAAAGATCATGGTTGTGGATGGGGGATGATCTGAGATGGTGGTGAACAGCTGTCTTGAAGTCCTGGATGGAAGGGTGACAGTGAAGAGGATGGAATTTTTTTTTTTTACCTCTGCCTCTGAAGGTGAAGGAGGTTATGTTTTCACCCCTTTCTGTCTGTGTCTCTATTTGCTTGTGTACAGGATATCTCAAAAAGTTTGGACAGAGCCGGATGAAATTTGGTGGATAGGTTCGGTGTATGATTAGGACGAACTGATTAGATTTTGGTAAAGATCTGAATCTGGATCCAGATCTGATAATTTTTTTTTATTATGATTCTTCACCATTGAGAGATTCGGGCCAAAAACGATATACTGTATAGCATGATATTTCAAAAAGTTGTGGACGGGTTTGGATGAAACTTGGGCATGTGTGTTTGACAAGAAAGAATTGCTTAAATTTTGGTAAAAATCTGAATCCGGATCCAGATCTGATAAATTTTTTTAAAATGATTCTTCACCATTGAGAGATTAGGGCCACAAACGATGAACTGTATAGCATATTTCAAAGAAGTTGTCTGGATTTGGATGAAACTTGGACATGTGTGTTTGACAAGAAATAATTGCTTAAATTTTGGTTAAGATCGGAATCCAGAAGCAGATCTGATAATTTTTTAAAAAGTGATTCTTCACCATTGAGAGATAGGGTCAAGAATGATATCGCACTGCATAGCATGACATTTCAAAAATGTAATGGGCCCAATATGTTCTCTTGGATCAGGCATTACGTGGCGGAGGTACGCGCTCTACCGAGTGCCCTTCTAGTTTTTAACAGTGATCGTATTGGCAAAGTTGGCTCTTTGGGGATAAAAGCAATGGAGCAAAATAAAATTGAGACAAGAGGTGGTTAGGGAGTCAAGGACATTGGAAATTCTGTCGTGTTTTTTTTTTTTTTCTTTTCTTGTACAGTAGCCTAAAATGTATAAATAAATAGGTGCATGGGTATTGTCACCTTCATTTTGTATCGCACTGTTTCACTTGACTGAGGTTGGTTTACACTGCATTGAGTTATTTATTTTGCAGATCTTTGGACAAATTGGCTATCATGTGGAATACGGTGGGTGAGGTTTATTTATTTAAACAGTATTTTCTTATTATTTTCCTACCTCAACAGACATACTTTGACTGTGTGCCAATGTAACCTTGTTTTGGGGGTGCAGGTCACAGGTGAAAAGATGCTAACCATAACTGAGCATAAAAGGTAACAGTTTGTTTGAAGGTGTCACACGTGTACTGTGCCTGAGGTCAGGCAGGCAACCTGAGATGGCGTTATGGTTTCAGGTACGTCACGGCATGCTGTTTTGCACCCTCGCCCACATACCTCATCACCGGCTCGATGGACAAAACGGTGAAGCTTTGGAGCTTTGTTGGCCCTGAAGTTCCGAAATATTCTGGTAATCTTTTCCATTGAAGATCTTTGTTGAATGTGTTTGTTTGAATTTTCATCAATCGTCGTCACCTTTTGGCCTGAAAGTTCAACCCTGTTTTAATGGTGCCTCTCCCTCCCGCTCCCTTTCCTTCACTCTTTCCTCTTCGTCGGAGTTGATGCTCAAAATGTCAGCTTATCCTTTCTTTCCACAGCGGTTAGCATACCATCAACTTCCTCTTGATTTCATCCGAAGGAAAGCTCGACCTTTGTCACTTTATTTGGGGACCATTTATTACTTATATTAGGCTTATTAAACAGGCATTTTGTTTCAACTTTTGCACAAGAACAGTCAGGAGAATTGTCAATAGCTGAGAGTATCTATCGATGAGGTGAGGAAAGGCTTTTACAGAAGATCCAGGTTGGAATGGAGAAAGTAAAGAAACAGCTCGGTAATCGAAGAGAAGATAAGGCTCCGGGTCCAGATATTATGCACCTGAGAGTGTTGAGAGAAGTGGCTGAGCAGGTAAGCGAGATGTTAACGGATATTTTCAATCGTTCCCTGGAGTCAGGACAGGTACTGGAGGATTGGAGAGTATCAAATGTAACACCATTATTTAAGAAAGGATCCAGAAAAGAATTGGGAAACTATAGACCTGTAAGTTTGACTTCAGTTGTGGGGAAGGTGTTGGAGACATTAATTAAGGACTGGATGAGGAACCGTTTAAATAAATACAAACTAATTAAAGGGAGTCAGCATGGATTTACCAAAGGTAGTTCTGTCTAACAAATCTTTTAGAGTTCTATGAAGCAGTGTCTGATTGGGTGGATGAGGGAAAGGTAGTGGGCATCGTATATCTAGACTTTAAGAAGGCATTTGATAAGGTACCACATCGGAGGTTGTTAGCCAAAGTGAGGACTTGTGGAGAGGCTCGTTGTTGTTGTTGTTCCTCTTTCGGCTGCTCCCGTGAGGGGTCGCCACAGCGGATCATCCGTTATGATCCGCATACTGATTTGGCACAGATTTTACGCCGGATGCCCTTCCTGACGCAACCCTGGTCGCCTCTTACGACACAGGGAATAAGGATTGGGTTTCGCCATGATTCTGGGCTGTCCTACACCCTCTCATAGCGCGGCCCAGCGCAGAGCGCCCATCCTCAAGCGATCCTCCAACCCAAGCCTCCGAGTAGCCGGATTACAGGCGCACGCCACTATGCCCGGTTATTGAGAGGCTCGTCAGGAAGCTAATTAGTTTGCAAACTGGCTTAGTGGAAGGAAGCAAAGAATGGCTGTGAGTGGGAGGATGTAAGTGGCGGGGTACCTCAGGGATCAGTACTCGGACTATTACTATTCATTATTTACATCAACGATTTGGATAATGGGGTAAAGAGAAGGCTTTCCAAATTTATAGATGACACAAAGCTTAGAGGTACGGTGGATAGTACAGGGGGAGGTGATCAGATACAGGGACGTATTGATACTTGTACAGATTGGGAAAAAGTCTTGCAGATGTAATTTAACTTGAGCAAGTGTGAGGTGATGGGGATGGGAAAGAACAATGAAAATAGAGATTACAGGATGCAAGGGGTAATTTTTGAGCATGTCACACAGGAGAAGGATCTGAGGGTGGTAATAAATATGAGAAGTAAGCAGGCAGCACAATGCCAGTCAGCTATAGGTAAGGCAAATTGGGTTTTAGGTTGAACTCTGAGGGGGATCAATTATAAATCAAAAGGTGGTGTTAACATTGTACAGGAATTTAGTGAGGGCCACATCTATAATGTTGTGTGCAGTTTCGGTCACCACAGTTCCAGAAGGACATGGATGCCATAGAGAGGGTTCAGCGCAGGGCTACTTGATTGATTCTGGGCCTCGCTCGACTCGGCTATGAGGAGCGGCTGAAGGAGACAGAGCTTTATTCACTCGAAAGGAGGCGGTTGCGAGGAGATATGATTAATAGAGAAGAAAAAAAAAAAAACTATCCAGATGCTTATCATTTCTCAGTGGTGAAAGTACTTCAGGAAATCGTATTCCACAGCATTGCTACACCACCAACAACTACAACCAAAAATATATATCGAGAGATATTTTAGTTCCTTGTAAAAATGTGATGATCGTATGATGTTGACTGCATGCAGTGGGAGCTTGTGCAGTTCCAGTTCCAGTTGCTGTTCAGAGAAACATGCATCAGTGGACAATTGGTGACGTGGCTACCTGGCTCCGGGCAGAAGGTCTTGAGGAGTTGGTGCAGACCTTTCAGCGAAACCATATCAACGGGCAGGAGCTTCTGCAGCTTGAAAAGCAGAGCCTCGTGAAAGACTTGCACATTGGTTTGCTCGCTGCGCACTTGCATGACATTATAGCCATTAAGTATTTCCTTTGAGTATTCGATCCAGAGCTTTCATTCTGCCGAAGCAGTATCTAATTCAATGTCTTGCTGGGCAGTTTGCTCTCCTTCTCCCAGCAGTACGTGGGGACAGGAATTTTGAATTTGTTCAGGGTGCCGGCGATAGCTCGTCTACTCTTCACAAAGGACACCATGGGATGCCCAGTTTAACGTCCATCCAAGGGATTGCGCGCACGCACACTGATTAATCACCCTGTCTGTGAAACACTGGGATGGTAGTTTATAGCTGGGTTGGGATTCAAACCCAGACTCGACAGCTTTGAGGCGAGTATTTACGTTTACCTTTACGATCACCTGCCAACCCTGCTTTTAGCATACATTTCAACTTTCAAATGTAACAGATATCTTTCTGACATTTGCAAAATCTAAACGGAGTCGAAATCAGAATGTCGATTCCAGTTGGCTTGTTTGGTGTTTCTTGATGCTGAGCTCCCTGGTTCAAATCCCACATTCTGGTGATTTTTGTCCATTTGTGAATGCACTTGTCCTACATTTAAATGTGTGCAAGTCTTCCATAAATAGTTTTTTTTTTTTTTTTTTAACCAAACAAAATAACAATTCCCCAACTTCCTCTGCCAACGTAATCGCATCCTTTACAGTTTACATTGTCTTTAATCCAAAGGGGAAAAAGCTCTTTTGCTTATTCAAGAGAAGTATTGATGTCCAGTGTAACACTTTATTTTAGTATGTGCAGAATATGAAACGTTGGGTTGCCATATATTGTTATTTAAAAAAATAATTCTTGGTTTAAGGAAGAGAAAGGTGATGCAAGGATAGAGTAGTAACATCCTCGCGCAATACCTTGAGGGCCGAGCTCTTAAGATTGTGAGCTCAGGTGCTCGAGCAGATATCCACACTGTTAACCTCCCAGATGGTTTAATTTGGAGCCTAATTGCACCAGGAAGGTGAACGAGTACCATGACCTGGTTATCAACCATTTAAAAAAAATTATAGATAGTAACAAAGTAAATAAATCATGAACTCTGCTTTTAGGTCAGTCAGAGATGCTAAAGAACAAGCAAATTTGGCACTGTTGTGAAAGAATAAGCAAATAGATGAAATCAAATGTGGAGAAAGCATAAAGGTAAATGGACAGGGACTTGACCTCAAAGGAGAGCTCGAAAGAGTAAGTGGAGCTTGAAGTGAATAGGCTGCCTCAAGAACGGCTGTGATCACATGTAGACACACGTGGGTTTTCATGGTCCACAAACAGTTGGTGGTGGTCCGGGGCCATACCTGAAACCATAGCACACCAGGAGGTTACGGGTCCACTCGAGGCATTTGTAGTTTGGTGGATTATTGTTCAATTTCTGGTCCTACCAAGCTGGTGCTGTACTTTTTTAGTGCCTGTTATTTTAGCATTATGTTTGATAAATAAAGGTATGTGAAACTTAGAAGAAAAAATAATTCGTGAAATATGTTTACTTCCTCAGAGTCGCTCGGCCTGCGTAATACCCTATACAGAAAACTCGACAACCTGCACAGAGCGGAGGCAGCCACTCAACTTGACATTCCAGAAGAGTTCCTGTGCCCAATATCTCAAGAGCTGATGAAGAACCCCGTTGTTATTGCAGGTTTGTTTCATTTACTTTTATATAAAATGGTTTGGAGTTGATTTTGCATTTTGGCTTTGAAGTGTGTTTAAAATAAACAGATTTAGTACATACATAGGATTGATCTTCCTGTTCATCAGCCTCGGTTAGCTGTTTTGTCCTGCAGATTGTTCAAGATTAACCCTCTCTCCTACCACTCATAAATTATTTAAATGATGTGCATAGTGACAGAATGCCTGGTGTTGGCTTAATGGTTAGAGTGGTGGGCTTGGTATCCTAGGATCCTGAGTTCAAATCCCACTCGGCTGTTGAATTAATATCAGGTGGATTTGACTCTGCCTGTCATCCTTCCGAGGTCGGCAAAAATGAGTGCCAGCATGCTGGTATACTGTGTCGGAGTGGCGACCCGTCTGGGATTGTGACCAATAGCCAAGGAGACTGTTGAAGCAGCACCAACGCTCTGCACAGAGTATGGTCCCGATGGATGGATAGTGACAGTTGCGATCACAAATTTCTCGTCCAGTAGAAATACCTGCTCTCTGAAGCAGCAGAAATTTGGGCCAGCAGGGGGAAAGAGAGGGGACTTTGTTTTGTGCTATACTGTATTACAATATGATTATATATTTACTCTTGGCATATATTTGTGAAATTCCAGCTGAGATGGGCTGGACACTTTGTGTGGATGGGGGGGGGGCGGGGGGAGAATGGCAAAGAGAGTGGATAGCTTGAAGGAGCACAGTAGGAGGAAAAGAGGTAGACTGTGGTTGGGGAGGGATAATCAATAAGATGGGGGTGGTCAAAGAGTGGAAGCTGTGTGCAGAGGGAAGTAGAGGAGTATCGTGGTCAAGGCAGGGTAGAAGCTTTGTGCCATTAGACCTCCCCCCCTTATAAAGGGAAGATGATGAGGAGAAGAAGAAGAATGATGATGCTGTGGATGGGATTATCAATTTTGACATAAAAAAGCACGTCTAAGCAATAGAAGCACCTTAAACAAACAGCAAAGAACGACACTCAGGCAATGTGTAACTTATGATCCACAAGGTTTGCCATGATGACGATTGCTTTCTTTAAACGTTAACACAGAGAAATTTAACGACACGATAACACGCCGACCTCCCAGACTCGTAGCGGACACGACACATTATGCCACGAAATGTGATTACTTCCTGGAGTTATTTTATTTCTCCTTTTTCACGAGAACTTCCAGTTGTCAAGTCATTCTGTCCAGCAGTGCAGGAATACATTGACATGTATGATAATTGACCCACATCTATATCATCTTTGGTTTTCAAATGATAATTCCACACTTTCATGTAAAAATATAAGTTGGGGATTTATTGTCAGGTCAGGCGAGATCAGATGTATGACTTACTCGAGGTACCATGTGAGCTGTAACTAACCTGTTTTATGGTTGGGTCGTCGGTGACTAAACCGTCTCCACCACCAAGTTTCCTGGTGAGGAGGGTATGCATATGGATACCCAGCAGGACTAAAAACAAAACCTGTCGAAGGGCAGAGGAGCTCCTTGTGAGCAAACAGCTATTAATATCTGGTGCCCAACTGTGTCTGTGGAGGTCTTCCTGTTGTTGGGTTACCTTTTCCTAGGAGGTTGGTCGCAAGATTTGTACTCCGGCCATGGTAAAACACTTCATTCTGCAAAACGTACAAATAAAGCAAATAAAACGAAAAACCGACTCTGTGGGAGTACCTTACGTGCAGCTGCCCTTTGTAGGGAATCTCACCAGATGATGGGATTGGGGCAAACCTTTGGAACCCCCATTCTTTGATGAAGATAGGAAAAGCACAGGGTAACCTTCCTGGGTCAGGTTGTGGTAGTGTCGGGGTGGTGCTGATCAACTGTGAAATCAACTGTGAACCACCTTCATTTGTGGAAACACAGGTTGCAGTGGACCAGTTGAAAGGGGGTAAAACTCCTGGGATCTGTGGCATCCATGCTGTACTCATGTCATTGCATGGAGTTCTGTGCTTGGTCTGGAACACAGGCATCATTCCAACTGACTGGAAGAGGGGCCACATTGTCCCTCTGAAAGGGAAGGGTGATTGCCAGGATACAAACAGCAACCATGGGGTGATGCT
>NC_140963.1:50293843-50326343 GCF_056783735.1 Eptatretus burgeri
CTTCCTGATTTGTCCATGAATCTTTGTTCCCTTTTGACCTGAACTCTACCCCACTGGGTTGTCTATGATCAAACGTTGGACTCGATGAATGACCTTTTGTGCTTGCTTGGCGGTCTTGGTGGAATACGAGGGTTATCTGTACCGTCTTTACAAGCACCATGGTAAGGGACTTCCCTGCGGGTGGGTCTCGGTCTCACCGCCTCTTCCTCACACACTTCATCAGGGGATCGACCACTCGACGTGGAAAAGCGACGGGGTTTCGCAGAAACGACACCTTCGATGGTCGGTGAACCAGATGAACTACGTCCCTGTTTAGACCATGATGTTTTATCAGTGATACCCATAAAGGGTCGTGTACGAGACTTTCGGACGTGGTCCTTTGCGGCCAACAAGCCAAAACCGTCACCCGCCGCTTCCATTGCACCACCAGCCTGCTTTTCTCCATCTGTGGAGCTGGTATTTGATCCGAGGCTGCTGTTAGATACTGAGCTACACATATCTGAGCCTGTCACTGATGATGGTGGTGGTGATGATGGAGATTTCATCTGTGAAGACAAATCAACAGCAGGAGAAAGGCCGAGTGAATGATGATCAGGTAAAGTGTTCTTGGGGTGGGAGGTAAGAAAGCTTTAAATGTATGCTCTGCACCACATCACAACAATCAATCCATATGAAACCAAATCTTTAAAAATCAATGTTTTGAGGTCTTCGTAAGGAGGGAAGCAGTGTAACTATGCAAATCAAATCCTAAAGTCTCCTGAACGAACCCCAATACAAACAACTGCAGTGACTGATGATGTGAGGATGGAATAAAGCTTGACGGTGCATCAGAGTTAAAATACTCTCATCATCACACCATTGATCGGCCTTCATTTGCTGAAGTTCAAGACAACGTAACAGTTCCATCCTGCAAAAGGTATCCCCCCTTCCTCCCCCACGCATGGGGTAAGCAATTGCTTCATGTCCGTCTGTCGTGTCAGTTTATGATCGACGAATAACTTCTTTAAATTTAATGTTATATTTTGAACACAAATTGCAACATGAATAGACAGACAAGTTTTTTTGTTTTACCGTAACTTGTCTGAATTTGTCCCGATTGCACGTGCACAGAGGAATAATTGTTTTACTCTGTCTGTCTGCTTCGCAGTCAAACTAAATTGAAAATCATTCCAAACAGGAGCTTACTGTTTTTAAGGATGTCATAAAGGACACAAACAACAGGCACGAATTGCTAATGTAAATGTGGATGATAGGGTTATGTAGAAGACACTGTGGAAATGACAGCAAAAACCAGAATTAATTTATTGATACAACTTTTACAATCTTTATTTTATTTAAATTGAATTATATTTTTGAATACTGTAGAACACAAATCGCCTGTCATAATACTTCCACGAAACCTCCAATTTTGCAGTACTTCAATTTAAATAAAGGTTCAATGCGGTGGTGTATAAGGGTGCTGTCCAGGACCGCTTCTGCACTACTTCAATAGCACGAAACTTTCGCATTTTTTTTTCAAACGATCGTTAAAAAACAAACAAGTCTGGAGACGGGGATGGTTCACGAGCAATGTACACGGTTCGCCTTTTTTATTTGTTGACCTTCGAGGGGACGCCACGGGCAAACTAGCGGGAATCGGGAAAAACAGAAATGATGAAAGTTGTAGTACTCGAAGAGCACTACTTGCATACCAACTTTCATTCGAAACAGTTGAAAACCCTAGTTGCTCGATGCCCAACTTATTGATTTTTTTGACATTTTCTAAGTTCGTGACCTTGGGACGAAAATGAAAAAAAAAAATAGAGCTCCGTGGGGCTATGCAGGTGCTATTGGGCTAACCAAATACCGAAAACCCCTGCCAGATTCGACAAACCCCATCGGAGAAGATGTAACTTGAAACCGGCTACCCCCTAAAACAAATGTTTTTTGGGCGTGGCTCCGCCCATAATGGGCGCAGCACGCCCATTCTTAGGAAAACACAACTAGATCATGATATAAACCTCCCACCCAAATTTTATCAGGATCGGATCAAAACCCACGGAGCTATGCTCGGGACAGACAGACAGACAAGCCGGTAGGTGGACATGGGTAGTCGTTTTTCAGCCGTTACTAGCCAACAAAAGCGTCCATAGCAACGGTTCTTTCTCACACATAACTAGGACATACCATGAACCTACCATACCAGTTTCATGTATATCTGACTCAGTCTCTGAGATATAACGAACTTCGTTTTTTTATTGTTTTCGACCAGGGTTCATTGAAAATCTATCTTCTCCGACAGTTTTCATTGGATCCGGCTGGAAATTTTTGACAATATGGCTGAATGTACTGCTCACAGTCGCTTGTGGCCCGATTTTTGATTTTCGAAAAAAATAAAAATTTGAGATTTTTTTGAAAATTTCAAAGGTTCATTGCGAGGCAACGGATGGGTCCATAGCAACGGTTCTTATTTGCACACAACTAGGTCATGGTATGAACCTACCAACCAAGTTTCATCGAAATCGCCATTGCATTAACGGAGCACTGGACCGAACAGATACATACAGACAGACAGACAAACAAACATTTCGACGGAAATACTGATAATAAGGGTAGACTAGATCGACTACCTAACATATCAACGGAAATACTGATAACAAGTCTGAAGACGACGATGGTTCGCGAGCGGTATTTGACGATGTAGATGGTTTCAGAAGTCAAGGATGAGACAATGTGATGTTTGACCAAGTTATAAAAATGATCAACATGATGTGGTACGAGTGACAGGTTATTAGCTGCAAAATGTTGAAAATCCGGTTTCGTTCAACAACTTTAAAAATTTGACCTTTGCATAACCTTTAAAGGTCAAAAAAAAAAGAAACTTTGTGGACATTAAAATAAGGAAACAGGATACGTGCTATCGCTTAATTGAGTTAGTTCGTCGAAGAAGGTTGAAAACCCGGTTCGATTCCCACAACTTTGAAAATTTAACCTTTGTGAACTTTAAAGGTCAAAGGTCAAGGATTATGACCTTTGGTGCAAAACTTCCTCTGGAACATTCCAGGAACAATATAACGTCATATAGGCTATATGGCATTTCACACTCATCAGATTATCCATACTTTGATGAAAGCAGCGTAAAAACAAACTTGAAGGGGGCGCCACGGGCAAGGTCTTCGAGATAGAGCAAAATGGTTTCAAGACTTTAGGTGGGGAATGACCTCAAGATTATGCATAAAAAAATATTGTCATCCGAGCTCTCAAAGTTTGGGCGGTCGTATGATTTTTATGTCAAAATTCGAAATTTTCTAAGTTCGTGACCTTGTGACCTTGACCTTGGGACGAAAATGAAAAATCGAGCTCCGTGGGGCTACGCAGGTGCCTTTAGGTTAACCAAATACCGAAAACCCTGCCAGATTCGCCAAACCCCTTGGAGAAGATGGATTTTTATGTCAAAATCGCAATTTTCTAAGTTCGTGACCTTGTAACCTTGACCTTGGGACGAAAATGAAAAATCGAGCTCCGTGGGGCTATGCAGGTGCCATTGGGCTAACCAAATACCGAAAACCTCTGCCAGATTCGATAAACCCCTCGGAGAAGATGCATTTTTATGTCAAAATTCGCAATTTTCTAAGTTCATGACCTTGTGACCTTGACCTTGGGATGAAAATGAAAAATCGAGCTATGTGGGGCTATGCAGGTGCCATTCGGCTAACCAAATACCAAAACCTCTGCCAGATTCGACAAGCCCCCAAGGAGAAGATGCAAATTGAAATTGGCTACCCCGTAAAAACACAATTCGCAATTTTCTAAGTTCGTGACCTTGTGGCCTTGACGTTGGGACGAAAATGAAAAATCGAGCTCTGTGAGGCTATGCAGGTGCCTTTGGGCTAACCAAATACCGAAACCCCAGCCAGATTCGACAAACCCCTCGGAGAAGAAATTTTTTTATGTCAAAATTCGCAATTTTCTAAGTTCTTGACCTTGGGACGAAAATGAAAAATTGAGCTCCGTGGGGCTATGCAGGTGCCATTGGGCAAACCAAATACCAAAACCCCTGTCAGATTCGACAAACCCCCGAGGAGAAGATGCAAATTGAAATCGGCTACCCCTAAAAACACGTTTTTTGGGCGTGGCTCTGCCCATAATGGGCGCAGCACATCCATTTTCAGGAAAACACGAGATCATGATATAAACCTCCCACCAAAATTTTATCAGGATCGGATCAAACCCCACGGAGCTATGCTTGGGACAGACAGACATACAGACAGACAACAATAACGAATATAGTGGTCACTTATTTTTTTTGTGAAAATATTTTTTCGTGAACCAATAAGGGTAGACTAGATCGACTACCCAACAGACAGACAGACAGACAGACAAACAAGCCGGTAGGTGGACATGGGTAGTCGACTACCCAATAGAACCTGACGCAATGGGCCCGTTCGATGGGGAATGACCTGAGGATTAATCACAAGAAAATTCATGATTCTCGCTTC
Organism: Eptatretus burgeri; assembly: GCF_056783735.1. NCBI lineage: Eukaryota > Metazoa > Chordata > Myxini > Myxiniformes > Myxinidae > Eptatretus > Eptatretus burgeri. Next base: position 50,298,322 of record NC_140963.1, read on the forward strand.
AAGGGTTAATTCTGCAGATTGTTTTTTCGTTAAAATACCCCCACATTTAGAGGTTTTTCGGCCGTTGATAGGCAACGGAGGGGTCCATAGCAACGGTTATTTCTCACACATAACTAGGACATACCATGAACCTACCATACCAGTTTCATGTATATCTGACTCATAGTCTCTGAGATATAACGAACTTCGTTTTTTTCAATTGTTTTCGACCAGGGTTCATTCAAAGTTCATCTTCTCTGGCAGTTTTCATAGGATCCGGCTGGAAATTTTTGACAATATGGCTGAATGTACTGTCCACAGTCGCTCGTGGCCCGATTTTTGATTTTCGAAGAAATGAATTTTTTAATGATTTTTCTAAAATTTCAAAGTCCCGTTGCTTGGCAACGGTGGTGGTCCATAGCAACGGTTCTCATTTGCACACAATTCGGTCATGGTATGAACCTACCAACCAAGTTTCATAGAAATCGCCATTGTATTAACTGAAATCGCCATTTTAAATACTGATAATAAGGGGAGAACAAATCTCCCAAAAAATTTTTTTTGAAAAAAATGTTTTTTTTCAACTTGATCGACTACCCAACATATCGACGGAAATACTGATAATAAGGGTAGACTTGATCGACTACCCAACAGACACACACCCATAACGAATATTGTGGTCACTTACTGACTCATGAACCAATATTTAATTGTAATTGAAGAAAAACTGAGTGGGGGGGGGGGGTGGGTCATGTGTTCTGTGAACTCTAGTTTCTTTTTTGACAGTTTTGAATGTCCGTGGAACCCTGTCAACATCGCCCCTGCCTACTCAAAGTGAAACACTTCCTGTTTGTGACATTTCAATAAAATACCCCGAATGACATGGCAAACTTGCTTGTGATTACTTCATTCTTTCGCTACACCAATCCAAACAATGTGTCCCGAATCGCCACAATGAAATGGTTCAGATTTAGTAAACCCACCTGAGCGTTTGGCCCACCACACTGGCTGTTCAATTCTGATGTTGAATGAGAAGTAGTAATTCTTTGCTCCAAATTGTCCACAAGATCGGTAGGGTCATTATGTGATAGCCTCATGTTGTCACTTTGCAGCCCACGGGTCTGTGGTGTCTTCACACTGAGCACCTTGGCTGCATTCAATCTGCGTTCCAAAGCCATGGCGTCGATGGTCACCTTGCATGGCCGGACTTCACCATGGCTTGAGCTTTTAGTGGGCATTAGTGGAGGAAGGCTTCTATTATGCCAGTTCCGAGCACCAAGGGGCAATACGTCATTTAGCCGAGAAGTAGAGCGTGGGAAATGTTGCGGCACAAGCTGATCTTGCAGACAGTAATGAGAGTCCACACAGCTAGGTGCACTTATTGAGGTATGAAGTGTACCTGAGAGGATGCACTCGGGGCTTTGAGTGGGTGGTGGCAATGGAGATAGGGCACCTTGGTCGGAACCCTCATCCTCCACGTCACCATCGATGTCATTCTCTCCATCCGCATCTGCACAGAGATAGAGTTAAACTGCATCAACCGCAGAAAAGGTAATTGCTCTGTAAATACTCAAAGGATATTGGTGAACAGCACTTTTCACAAACAACCCAGCAGTTACATGAGAAAATGATATTTCGTTTCCATTCAAAGACAACTCACCGAGTGATGGCAAATCATCTTCTGGGTCAGACTCGACCTCAATCGCTGTAGATTCCAGTGAAAACGTAACTCTTGCTATCGCTCCGACCCTCTCAGTGTCCGTTTCCTCCTTACACTGGGTGCGAATGGGACTGCTGGAGTCAATCTCTGATACTCGATCTTGCCACTCATCCGGAAAACCTTCAAAGTCCTCCCCATCAGCTATTGTTGGCAGCTTTGATTTGCCCGTGCTCTCTTTTGACTCGAAGACTGGCAACGATTTGGGCTTTTTAAGGTCAGGTTGTGCATCCACTTTCAGAGAAGGATACCGGGTGTCGTATTCCATTGCTTCTGCTCCCCGCAAACGATCTCGCGTCGATGATTGGCGTTGTGGCAAACGAAGTTCTCCGAGACGTCTGCCTTGCTGATGGATCTGTCCGAATGCACAGCACTCCTCCGACACACGCGTCAGCAAGCGCTCGATCTCGCGGCTTTCGGGGCACAGTCTAGATGCCTCACGCAAATCCAACAGTGCTTCCTGGAATTGCCTAAGTGATAAAAACTTCCAAACATTAATTGAGTGCACAAACAAATGCTCGAGTATTTGGCATAATTCTAACTCCTTCTGAAAGTGTGCAGATTTGTCCTCATTTATAAAGCACTAAAATAATAACAATAATCATTTTAATTACAATAATCATCTCTCACTGTGACACAATGCATTATCTCGAGACAAAATCAGCTTGGTGTAAGACATCAAAATGTTGTGGTTGGGTCACAAACTCTGCACACAGACGGACTATTATATAGAGACCCTGGAAGGTCCACTTTAATATTGTGACCGAACCGTCTTCAGCACAGTTGGACAAAGTTATCTATTTTAACATTTGTGCTGAAGATGGTTGGGTCACAATATTAAAGTAGACCTTCTGGGGTCTCAATGTTATAGTCCATCTGTGTGCGGAATGACTGATGCATGCACAAAAAATTAATTTTAGTTCTTCCTCAAAATCATTTTCCATGGGGTGAGGCCGTCTGGTACTGAGCTGCTGCTTTGCTGTGTTGACGACACTCCTCCACCACCTTCCATCACAAACCATCTCTACCTTTCTGACATCCACCTCCACACAATCTTCCCATCTCGATCACGGTCTCCTACTTGTTCTTGTGCCTTGCTCTTTCAACACATCAGCTCTCTTCAGAAGTCTATTTTTCTCCATTTATAACAGGTGTCCTGCCCACTTCAACTTGCTTTTTACCAATCTTTGCATCAAACTCACCTGCACACCAATCTCCTCCCTCAGTTCATCCATTCTCCTTCTATCCACCTTCTTCACTCTCACAATCCTCCTGACTCAGTTGTTCTCACGAACCTGCAACCTCTGTTTTTGCTGCTCTGTCAGTGCCACTCATTCCAGATTGTAGAGGTGTGCTGGCATTACACACCACCTCAGGACTTACCTTTTTCACTTCCTCGATATCTTCCTGTCTGCCATCAAACTCTCTGCTTTTCTCCATGCATTCACACCCACATATAGCTTCTATACCTCTGCCCGCCTGCTCTACCATCACCGGTTAACGTTACACATAGGTATACAAATCAATTTCCCTGCTTTATCTCCTCTAACTTGACATATACTTTCTCTCACTGCTGTCCAAACCACATTACGTCAGCCTTCCCCAGGCTCATCTACAGTCCACACTTCTCAAACGTCTCATTTCACTTTTTCAGCACTTCTTGTACCTCTTGCTCGCTCTCTGATACCATCGCCAGATTGTTTGTATGCAGTAGCTTCCTTAGGATGCTTTCAGACTGACCTTCCTGCTGACCAGTTCCATCACCAGAATGAAAATGATTGGGCCGAGCGTGTTTTCCCATCATAAAACCGACATTAATGCGGAACTCCTCCGACATTCCAGGTCCAACCAAAACTCTTCCCATCATTCATTCTACATAACTTCCATCATCCTATCTTCTGCTTACAGCACTCCCATCCATCTCCGCGTCATCAATACCATCTCTTTCAAGACTGTGTCATCAGCCTTTTCAAGTTCCAGAAATCACAGTGCCATTCTCCCTTGAATCTGCAACCTCTTCTCGACAAAAATTATCAGCGTAAACATCTCATCCATCGTCCTTCATCCATTTCTGACAACCTTTGTTGCTCTTCACCTACCTTCTGCTCCACACTTTTCTGTATCCACCCATCCAGACTCCTCTCAAGGGGCTTAATGACATGATTTAAAAGCGTGATACCTCGGTACATCCTCAGATATTGAACGTCTTGCTTCTTTTTTCAGACAAGTACAATTATACCAACCAGTCCACCACGCCTCTGGAATCTCACCCTCTCTCATACATAATGTTACGGATTTCAGAATCCGTAATGCATCTGATGAATGCATCCACACATCCAGGTCCTCAGACAGTTATTTCCTTAAATGCATGTTCTGATTAGCCCCATCCCCATGTCTAATGGGATTTTAAATGTGATGCATTGAGAAGGGTGAAGAAGAGATCCCCTCTCTTATGGGAAGCTTTTTTTTTTCTTTACGACAGACACGTTTCCACACATTTCTTTCGCGAGCTCTGACGCCCGCCCTTATTTTTCCTCAGCAACGTTTATGCACGCATTTCTTTCACGAGCGCCGACGCCCGCCTTTTTTGAGAGCGCACGGGTCGTCATGGCAACCGTGTGCAAGTGGGGAGGGGTGAGCTTGGGGTGGACTCTGCGCCCGCCGAGACGGGCAGCAGATATAAAACGAATTGGAGGTCCGTTCTGAGGGAGAAGAAAGCGAGAGGGCAAGCGAGCAAAAAAGAAAGCGGGGAGGAGAAGCGCGAGAAGCAAGCAAGAAAGCGAGAGTTGAAGCGCGTGAGGGAAGAAGCGAACCAGAGAGGAAGCGTGCAAGCGAGGAAGCGTGCAAGCGAGGAAGCGTGCAAGCCCGCAAATGAGCAAACGAGCGTGTGGTGCACGTGTGGGTGTCTGACCAGCACCAATGAGATAATTTGTCCTTCCCAGTGCTTGAGCAAGCGGACGTGTGGTGCGCGTGTGGGTGTGAGCAGCGCCGACAACGAGTGAGGCATGGGTCGGTCACCAACGTGTGAGGCGCGGGTCAGTCGCCGACGGACCGTGTGGGTCAGTCGCCGACGGACCGTGTGGGTCACTGGACGTCACCAGTTTCGTGAAGTGTGAGGAACTGCCCGTGTCGCAGCACCAGGGTCTAAACCCACGACAGACGATCTCGGTGCTCTCCCAGACGTCGACTGGCATTCAAGGCTGTTCGCAAGAGAGTGCAGGCAACAGACGTGACATGCACGCACACATTTTAGGACGTTTTCACTTCACGGACAACTACTCTCTGGTGAGTGAGACGATTCCCCCCCCCTACCAAGATCTGTTGGGTACCCTTGTCTGTGTTTAGCCGTAAGTAAGTCAACCCCCGATAAGCAACTGCTCTCTGTCTCTTTTCTAGCATTTTGATTGATTTTGCCTGATATGAGTAATTATTCATTTTGATTGCTTTGAAATTAATTCATTTATTTACCTCAGGAAATAAAGTTATTTTTATTTATTTAATTTATTATTAATAAATCATTTGTTGACTTCCAACCTGTCAGTGTTTGTCCTTTCCTTCCATTGGTCTGGCATTGTCTGAACTGAGATGGACTTGGAGGTAATTACCACAAATTTGACCAAAAATAGTTGGCACGCACCAGCGGTAAACGCTCGGCCGCCCTAATTAAGATCCAATCAAGATAACATTGGTGCTTTGCCGAGGGCACGCTCCCCGCTCAGGTAACCACGTGACCTCTAGTTAAACGGCATAATTCGACGGTGGACACTGGAACTCGTGGTTAACTGGGTGGCATTCGTGGTTTTAAAACAACCCACCATACCACAACGTTAAATGTGAGCGGTGGCCCCAGGTCCGGCTCTTCCGAGGACAACCGGGGATGAATCCCCCTGAGTGACAAGCTGGTGTCTCGGTACCCGTAGCCGCAACAATATATTCCACAGCCTGAGTGTCCACCTGACTCCAATCTCTCCAACTGCAATTAGCATCTCCACATATACCTTATCAATGCTGAGCACTCTCCTCATAAGTACACATCATACACATTATCGGTTGGTTGTTTGTAATTGGGTAGGTCTTGTCATACACGTACACAAGAATTGCATTATCGCCTTGCTTTCATGTTTACTGCGAAAGCCTTCCCACCTGGAGGCTTTTGCAAGGAAGCAGCATGTACATTGTTTAAGTCTGATTCCTGACCCCAGGTAGTAATTGAGTAGGCTCCAACTAATTGTCTGTAATTGGTTTGCTGCCAATAATATTTGTACTGCGAAAGCCAGACTGTGTGTTTACAAGTCAGCAACATGAGTGAGCACTACTAAAGCCTGATCACCAACCACAAGCAAGAGGCTGACAGGATGACTTGGCAGCACGCACATTCATTTCTGAGTAGTCCATCCCGGATTTGACTCTCGACCCAACTCTAAACTGTCATCCTGATGTCTCGCAGATAGGGCGAGGCATCAATGTGTGTGTTGTTCCTCAGATGAGCGTTAAACTGGGCGTCCTAGCTGCCAGCATTATTGCTGGATGTTAAAGATCCCACGATATCCTTCGCGAAGAGTCGGCGAACTATCACCAACACTGAATGAATTACAAATTCCTGCTCTAACTTACAAAGGATGGCACAGCCATGCTCCAAGCAATGATGCAACCAGCAGCAACAAGCTGCGTATGAAAAGAATGAATGAACCACAAGTAATTACACGGAATCACTGCAGTACAATCAGTAATTACCAAAACCACTGAAGGTGGATGGAGGTTATGTTTTCACCCCTGTCTGTCTGCGAGCAGGATATCTTAGTGATTCTTCACAATTGAGTTAACAGAAACGATATATAGCAGGACATCTCAAAAAGTTGTGGACAGATTCATACAAAACTTGGTGGACAGGTTGGGTATGTAACAAAGACAAATTGATTTGGTTTTGGTGACACTCAGACGTTTCTTTCGTGTTTCATTAGGCCTCAAGGAGCTATCTTGGCGGCAATCATCGTCCTTGCTGCTAAACGATGAGTCCTCGCCCAGTCGGGTGTGAAAGGAGTTTGCCCCACCTCTGGCCGGGACATGCATTAATTGTGGCCGGGAGAGTAAGGGCCAGATGGGATAAAGGTGGGTGCAGCGGGTGGAAGGGAGGAGATGTCCGAGAACCATCCTGTGACAGACTGTGACATGCACAGAGCTGCCATGCCCCATCCAGCCAGCTGCGCCTCTATTCTCCTCTCTCCTCCTATATAGACATTGGAGGGACGCACATGGGCAGTTATTCAGCATCGGTTCCTGCTGTGTCCTGCCAGGCTTGGCCACCACATTTATTGTCCTGTCCACCTCTAATGTCTATATCTTGTCATATGATTGAAGGCCTCCAGGTTAAATAAGTACGATTCCTGACTTTGTTTCGTGGACCCGAATGTTCGATAGTGGGTGGCAGGGTTGATTTTTTTGCTTCATCACCATTTATTGTTATTGCTTCTTTTGTATTCCCATCCCCAGTGTGCCATCATTTGCAATTAAATACACTTGGTCTCGGGTGCATTATATGTTTGCCTTGGGGGCTCTATCTGGTAGTTTGGAGAAATCCCGTTGAGGTTGGTTGGTTGGTTATCTCCATTTCGCTAGATCAGATCGCATCACATGACCAAGGTTTGCTCGGCCTCATTATAATCGGTCATGTGGTCGCCTATCGGCGGAGAGCTTGGCTGGCTCAACGGTTCTAGCAGGTAAGGTAGCACAGATAAGGGGCTGTCACACCTTGACGATTTAGCCAGCGTATGCCGACATATGAAAAATTTGTCTAAAACGCTGGCACACTTGTCGAATACGTTATGGGTAAGTTTTGTATACATTAAGAGCACCTGAAGCACGCTGGCATATGTCGTAGTACGCTGAGCTATTCGACAAATTTTAACATGCTCAAAATTTTTCAACGTATGCCAGCGCATGACTCACACGTTCCGCATACGCTGGCCATAAGTTGTAGGCACGTTATGCGATCGTTGACACACGCTACTTGTAAGTTACTCATAAGTCGAAACACGTCGAGGTAATGTTTAGCGTACCCGAAACTTATTTCTAACCTATGAGTAAAAGTGCTTTGAACCTATGTGTATCGTATCTCCAACGCACATTGACGTATGTAGACGTATTTGACGTCTTCCGGACGACCACAGAACTTGCTGAACGTGTTTCTAACTTACAGCTACCGTATAATGGCGTATTGGCAGCGTTTAGGGGAATTGGTATATACAAATGGGCTTCACAGGAGGAACCTGTCAGTGTTCCAGACTCCATGTTTTTTTTTTTTTTCTTCGGCATGACGGTGATGTTGACACTTCGATTTCTAGAGCGGTTATGATTTAAATTGTTGAGCGGCAGCGATTTAAATCGTTGAGCGGCAGCCTATAAATAGCCTACGCCATGTGATCGTCGAAGATACGCTGCCGCACGCTATGCATACGTTAGACTATCATTGGGCATAGGTTGTGAACACGCTAAGCATTCGTTGGTATAAGTTATCTATAAGTTATCGAAATGTTCTGTGTACGTTACTAATACGTTATGCATACGTCCAACTCGCTATGAATACGCCAAAAACTTAAAAAAAAAAAAAACATCAATAGTTCAGCGTACGCCAGCGCTTTACATACATTTTGATACGTTACGATACGCTGGCTAAAACGTCAAGGTGTGACAGCCCCTTAAAAGGCTGCGATCTAACCCAGAGCTGTGAATACTCACCTGACCTCGACGATCGTTTTCACACGACTTGCCGGATTTCTATTGGGCAACCAGAAACAGATCGACGACCTTTACAATATGATAAACTTTTATGTCCCATTTTAAGTTGCTGTTGGGGGGCTGTGTCCTTGATGAGGAGTTGCATCCTTGTTTTATTTTACTTTTCAACAATGAGGTACATGGATAAGTTTCGTACTCGTCCAGGGTATCTGCAATGTCACAATAATAAGAAGCTATGAAAATTCTCATAAATAACTATTTGTTAATTATTGCTTGTGCCAAATTATATGATGGAATTCTTTTTGGTAAGTTCTGTCCTTTGAAATGTTGTACCTAACCAAGTCCCTCGTTCAGTTTTCACACGACCTCCAACCTCATCCTGAAGTCCCAACTCCAAGCGAAAGTGCAACAAAGTTTGGATTCAAGTGGAATTCGATTCTTACTCACTGCAATAAACAATACCAGGGTGTGCTGTGGCACGTTTACCTGCTGCTCCGCTTGGCTCGGGCCCGGGCATAATAGGCTTCGTATGACTCCGAATTGAGCTCCAGAGCTTTTGTAGCGAATTCTTCCGCAATCCCAAAATCCTGCAGGCATGGCACAACAACTTGGACGTCAAAACCACAAGTTCATTACACAAATTATCATTGCTAAAATTTTCAACAAAAGTGGATTCATTTTGCTTCAGCAATCAAAACTACAAACGATGCAGAAGCAGGTTGTTCTGCTTGTTACTAAACAGGGTGTCCCGTGGGTACCCATTATTTATTTATTTAACACAACAAACATGCACAATTTTATTTTCTACAACACACATAACACAACAGTAATGCTTAAAGTTTTCTTTAATACTCAACATGACCATCTTATTTTTCAACGCATGTCTGGAGGCATTGAACAAAATTGCCCATATGTTTTGCACAGATGGCATTAGATATGCCCTGAACATCATTAGTGGTATGTCGTCGTACTGTCAGACCCCAAGATTCACAGGGGATACGTTCCTGAAAAATGCCGCGAATGACGGGGCATTGTTCAAAAATTATTATTATTAATATTTTTTAACATGGTCTCGGCTTGTGGAAGAACAATTCCACAGAATAAATCAGGACACAACATAACCAAGAGGACAACAGGAGAACAGGGCAGAGGGAGAAAGTAGTCAGAGATGGACAAACAAGGGATGGAGGTAACGATGAGGGGTAAGGAAGAACACAAAGGGTGGACAATCTCTCTCTATCGAGTGCAGCCTGTGGCTGCTGGTTGCATCATTGGTTGGGACGCGGCTATGCCGCTGATGCAGTGTCCTCCTTACCAGCACACTGGTGCTCATTTTGCCGACCTCAGAAGGATGACAGACTGAGTCAACCTCCTGGTGTATTTTAATTCAGCAGCCAACGGGGCTTGAACTCAGGACCCTAGGATCCCAAGATGCCACACTAACCACTAAGCCAACACCAGGCTTAGGGTGGACAATATGGATACATAAGCAAAATTGTGTTTGACCAGTTTGTGATTTTGTCAAGGTCTGAGGAGAGGGAAGAGGTTGCTGCCTGTCTGTCAGAAGGATGAGAGACATCATGGCAGAGAGTGGGGTCATCAGCAAAGAGATAAAGAGGAGTGGGGTCATCAGCAGAGAGAGAGAAAGAGGATTTTCCAGAGTCAGTGAGATCATTGATGAAGATTCGGAATACTATGTAACCTAGAACACTGCCTTGGGATACTCCAGCCTTGACAGGGAGATGAAATGAAAGGGTTCAAGAGTGGAGGAAGTCAGTAATCCAAGAGTGGAGTTCACCTTGGATTCCAGAAGCACACAGTTTGCATAGCAAGACAGGATGCCAGACTGTATCAAAAGCTCATGATATGTCCAGAGAGATGGCCCTGATCTCATGTCTGATATTGAGGGCCTCCACCATTGTTGGGAGAGGAGAAGCAGCATGTCCAAGATAGAGTGACCAGGTCTGAATCCAAATTGATAATCTGACACTAGGATGTTGGAGAAAAAGAATGATTTTATGTCGACTGTGATGATGGATTCCATGACCTTACTGATTATTGGAAGTACAGCAAGCTTATTGTAGTTAAGGGGATCCGTTTTGCGCCTTTTTTATGTAATGCTGTGATGTTGTCTGATTTCCAATTTCCCAGGTGGATCTCAGAGAGCAGTCCTGAAGTGTAAAAAAAAAACATTAAAAAAAAATATATATATATATATAAAATAAAAAAATGACCGTTTTTACAGCCATTTTTCCCTGCTGTGCAGGGGTTGGCTTTTTCTTGAGGCAATGTTTTTATGGCCGGATGCCCTTCCTGACGCCAACCCTGGTCACCTCTTACGACACACAGGGATATGGTACACCTATTCTAACAGGGGCATACACCGGGACCAGTACACTGGTACTCATTTCGCCAACATCGGAAGGATGACAGGCTGAGTCAACCCCCTGGTGTTAATTCAGCAGCCAACGGGGCTTGAACTCAGGACCCTGGGATCCCAAGCCACCACCCTAAAACCACTAAGCCAACACCAGGATATATATATATATATATATATATATATATATATATATATATATATATATATATATATATATATATATATATATGTACATATATATATATATACATATATATACATGTTTATATATATATATATATATATATGTTTATATATATATATATATATATTTATATATATATATATATATATATATGTTTATATATATATATATATATATATATATATATATATGTTTATATATATATATATATATATATATATATATATATATATATATATATATATATATGTTTATATATATATATATATGTTTATATATATATATATATATCTTTATATATATATATATAAAAACATATATATATATATTCATATATATATATAAACATAGATATATAAACATATATATATATATATATATATATATATATGTATATATATATATATATATATATATATATAAATAAACATATATATATATATATATATATACATATACATATATATACATATATATACATATGTATATATATATGTGTATATATGTGTATATATATATATATATATACAGTCAAAGCTTGTTACTATGCCACCCGTCGGGACCGAGCAAAAGTGGCATAGTAGCGAGAGTGGCATAGTAACGAGATTTTGGAAAAACGGCCTTATTTTCTCAAGTTAACCATCTGTAGTTAATCCTTAATTCCAGCAAGTAAAATGCACGACTGTTGTATAGGCTAAGCGAATGGAGAACATACACACACTAACAGAGTTCACACACTAACATATGGCATGGTGAGAAATTCACGACACACAAAGCTTTCAAGAATCGTCGGCTGGCGCATCTTCTTTCGGCGGATCTCGTGCATCTCGTTGTCTCGCCGATCGCACGCTTGCATCACACCGGGCTTCCCGCTTCCCTGCTGCATGAACTTCCGGACGGTGCTACAAGCGCGCTGGGCTTCCTCGAACGGAACGCTTTCCTCCTCGGCAGTTACCTCGTCATCTTCGTGTTCCACCGGCTCCTCACTGCACAGAATCTCCTCCGCAATCTCCTCCAGCGTGAAATACCCGCCAGTCGCGAGGCGCTCGTCGGCTTCGAGAAAGTCAGACAGCTCGATCTCCTCGTTCTCGTGCATCTTTTCCTCGGCAGGCAGAGCTTCCCAGATCTCGGGCAGCTCCGCATCCTGTGGCTCAGTTTGGATCTCCTCTTCGATGAACTTGGCCTTCGCGAAACAGTTCCTGATCGTCGACTTGCCGACCTGCTCCCAAGCACGCCGGGCGACGTGTAGAGCGTCGAGCAACATGAACTTGAACTCCTTTCCCTCGTCTATGGCCTCAAGCCGGCGGCATAGCAGGAGCTTCTTGTAGTGGCGCTTGAGGTTCTCTATGATTCCCTGATCCATTGGTTGCGAATTGGCTGTCGTGTTGGGTGGGAAGAAGACCAGTTGGATGTTGTTCAGCTCGAGCTCAGGAGGGTGGCCAGAGAAGTTATCGAGACAGACCAGCACTCTGCGTCCCTGCTGGCCGAGTCGTCCGTCCAACGCACGCAACATCTCGAAAAGCTCCGCCGTCATCCACGCCTTCGAGTTCGCCTTGTACTTGACCGGGATCTCTTTGTTCTTGAAGGCACGGGGTTTCTTGGAATTGCCAATCACCAGAAGAGGGAACTTCTCGCTGCCGCTCATGTTTGCCCCAACCAGAAGAGTGATCCTTTGCTTGCTTTTCTTTCCTCCAGTACACCGCTCTCCCCAGAAAGCCATGGTCTTGTTCGGAAGCAGCTGCCAGAAGAGTCCAGTCTCGTCCAGGTTGAAGACGTCGTCTGCGGAGAACTGCCCGAGTAAGGGCCGGAGAACCTGTTGTTGCCACTCAAGAAGGGATTGCGCATCCACCGCTCCAGCTTCGCCCTGCACTGTCTTGAACGTGATGCCGTGGCACTTCTTGAAATTGCCCAACCAACCGTCGCTCGCCATGAAGTCTGGGATGTGCATCAGCTCGGCCAGTTTCATCGCCTTCTCCTTGATCAGATCGCCGCTGACAGGCACATTCTGTCCTCTTGATTGCTTCAGCCACATGAGCACTCCCTCATCAAGCTTCGGGTCGTGAGCCTGCGTCAACTTCATGCGCTTCGATGGAAATCCAGCTTTGATTGCAGCCTCGATTGCATCCTTCTTGCTGAGAATGCCCTTCACGGTGGTTCTCTTAACTTTGACGCCCCATTTCTTGCTAATCTCCTGGCCAACTTGGACTGATTCGGCACCCTCTTCGCGGCATCGATGATCTCCTTCTTCTCCTTCAGCGTAAAGTCGGTTCGCTTGCGTTTCTGAGCTGACATTATGGGCTGAATTTGAAAAATAATGTCACTGTTGTACGTGTGCCTGCGTGTCTGTGTGTGTGCTCGCGCTTTTTTGTGTCTCGTTGTGCGTGTTGTGATTGGCTTGTTGTGGCTGGCATCGGAGAGAAGAATCGCGTGTTTTGACACAGTCTGACTATGCGCGTACGTATTGAGTTATGTTGAGTGCAGCTGGACTGTAGTTCGTCGCTTCGCCTTTGGACGTGAGTGTGATAATCGAGCACTGCGCAATACAGACTTTTTCACGACTCGTGCCTTTTAACAGTCACACAGTAGTGGCATGGTAGCGAGAGTAGGGGGTGGCATAGTAAATTTATTTTGTATTGAATTTTGTCGGGACCGAGCAAAAGTGGTATAATAGCGAGAGTGGCATACAAGCAAGGTGGCATAGTAACGAGCTTTGACTGTATATATATATATAAACATATATATATATATATATATATATGTATATATATATATATATATATATAAACATATATATATATATATATGTATATATACATATATATATACATATATATATATGTATGTATATATACATATATATATATACATATATATATATATATATATATGTATATATACATATATATATATATATATATACATATATATGTATATATACATATATATACATATATACATATATATGTATATATACATATATATACATATATATATATATATGTATATATACATATATATATATATATACATATGTATACATATATATATATATATACATATATATATACATATATGTATATATACATATATATATATACATATATATACATATATGTATATATACATATATATATATATACATATATATACATATATGTATATATACATATATATATATGTATATATATATATACGTATATATATATATACATATATATACGTATATATACGTATATATATATATATATATATATATATATACATATGTATATATATATATATATATATATATATATATGTATATATATGTATATATATATATATATGTATATATATATATATGTATATATATATATATATATATATATATATATATGTATATATACGTATATATTGTTGTGGTTACCAAATTCGCAAACCACCATTCAGGCCCCTTAGGTGAGATATCTCGGTAAGTATATGTGTAGTTAGGCCCAAACCCGTTGTCTAGTGGGAATACATGTCATTTATGCGTGCTGCGACTCTTCAGGATAGCCGTTTTTCTTTTACTATCTTTATTTTGGACCAACCGCCATTGTTACCACCACCAACCACAACATCAACCACCCACCGCGGCGCCGCTTCACATCACACCTCGCAACCGTCGCATCGCCACCGTTCTTGCGCCGCTTGTGGGTACCGGTGTTGGACTCGTGCAGGGCGCGCGCCGAACAGCGTGTACAAAACCACGGATTTTCCATTTCAAAAACGGATCAAAAACGACACACGCCCACTTTTGTTCCGTCCAATCGGTGAGCGAGGGGCGATTTGGCCCCGCCTCTAGGGCGTTGGAGGGCGATCGCTATATGCAAATTTATGGATCAAAATGCATTCACGCCCACTTTTTCTCGGGCCAATGGGGAGCGAGGAGAAAGGTCGAAGGCAGGGGGTCAAAGATGAGAGAGCGAAGCCACGGGGCTTATATAAGCGACCGCGTTCGTCAAGTCAGAAGAGTTAAGACTTCGCAGTCGGTGGAGTTGGGAAGAAGAAGCAAGAAGGAGTTGGTCGTCGTCGTGTGCGTTGGAGTCGGAGCAAAGGGGACGGAGCTGTGGAGAGGCGGCGAGGGCAGACGAGGGGGTGCTCGCGTCGTGCAGGGAGCTGCACACCAGGGAGGCCGACGGCGCGACCTGGCCGAGGTGGAGACGCTCGTCGCGGGACTCGAGGCAGAGTAGAAATCCTCCCTTCCCCGAGCATCAGCAACCCCCTCCTGTTTCCCCCCGCGCTGAGATAGTGCGACCAAGGGGGCCCCTTTCCCACCCCCTACCAGACACTGTCCGCGAGGCCCGCGGAGTTGAGGCACCATCGCCGCTCCGCGTCTCATCACCAGACGGGTAGGCCCGACCCGGTCTCGACCTCAGGCCCGCCTCATCCTTGAGGGTTCTCTTTTCTTTTTCTTGGTTTTGGATATGTGTTGTCGGCGCCGTCTGTGAAGTAAAATTGTATAAGTGTTGCCGTGTGCTCGCGTAATCGGTATTAGATCTGCATTGTCGCATTTGCTTTTTGTGTAAAATTGCATTGTGTTTCTTTTCCTTTTCTATGTGCTTTTGGTGGAATTGCATTGTGTTTCTCTTCTTTTCTATGTGCTTTTGGTGGAATTGTATATGTGCGCTTTCCATTCATCGCGAATAAATGTGCTTTGTGTTGAACTGTTTCCCGCTTCGCTTCGTCATTTCTTTCATTGAATCCTCATCTTGCTTCACGTAAAGGGTTGGTAGTGGGCTGAATACGCCCGATAATTAATCGAACCGTCGAGGCCGACGATAACACCGCTCGGTTATCCCGATAGTACGGAACGGGTCGCTTAAGTGGCCCGTGTCCGAAGTCGACCTGCGGCGAGGTGCGATCGCCCGGTCTACCCTCCGTGTGGGTACTTAGGTCGGTCGAATTTGGCGAGCAACCCTATCCCACGCGGGGGCTGATTGGCTCGATCGCGGTGAGACCGAAAGGTCCACCCGTGACTGGTTCCCGGCGTTAGTCCGAGAGGGTCACGACTGGATTGTCCGTCCGGTGGGCGACGTGCCGCGATTCGAGTTACGTGGCCGTCAGCACGCCGGCGGGCGCGAATCCGTAACAATATATATACGTATATATACATATATATATATATATATATATATATATATATATATATATATATATATATATATACATATATACGTATATATACATATATATATACATATATACGTATATATATATATATATATATATATATACATATATAGATATATACGTATATATACATATATATATATATACATATATACGTATATATACATATATATATATATATATACATATATACGTATATATACATATATATATATATACATATATACGTATATATACATATATATATATATATATATATATATATATACGTATATATACATATATATATATATATATATATATATATATATATACATATATACGTATATATACATATATATATATATATATATATATATATATATACGTATATATATATATATATATATATATATATATGTATATATGTATATGTATACATATATATACATATACATATATACGTATATATACATATATACATATATACATATACATATATACGTATATATACATATATACATATATACATATACACGTATATATACATATATATATATATATATATATATATATACATATATACGTATATATACATATATATATACATATATACGTATATATACATATATATATACATATATACATATATATATATATATATATATATATATATATATATATATATATATATATATATATATATATATATATATATATATATATATATATATATGAATACACAAAGCACGAATGTCAAAGCAGGTTACACTTTATGACCCGTGAATAACGGGGGTCCGATAGTACTTCAGATAAGGACTGTGATCAGGTCAGGTATGGGAACAAGTGCCAGAGTAGCACGACACCACGTCCGCTTTCCGTCGGTACTCCAGGGACATCTGTCTGGCCATCCCCCAGGCAGTTGCCTGGCCAATCCCCATCTCCATGAGATGCCGATTAACCTGCTGCAACCATGTGGCATGTGGTCGGGCCGCTTGCCTCCTCCACTTACGAGGCTCCCTTGCTGAGAGAATCTGATGAGCAGGATCAGCGTCAGGAAAACGAGCCACATGCCCATAAAGCCGCAGCTGACTCTCATGGACCATACAGATATCAAATGTCATCTGAGTTTCTCTCAGCAAATGCTCGTGAGACACAAAGTCTGACCAGCGATAGCATGGGATTCTCCGAAGGGACCTGGTACCGAAGGAGTCAACTCATTGTCTCAGATCTTTGGTCAAAGTCCAAGCATTGCATCCGTAGAGTAAGACTGGAAGCACCAATAACTTAAAAGACTTGGACTTTCATCCTCCTGCATCGGTAATGACAGCACCGCACTCCTTGGTTTACATGACTCCCAGGATCGACCCAGACGTCTATTTACCTCTGGCTCACAGCCAGCAGAGACATGAATATCACTGCTAAGGTAACTGAATCTGTCTGTGACCTCAACATCCTTGCCACAAACTGATACAGACAGGATAGCAGCATCCAAAGTGTCATTGAAAGCCTGGACCTTAATTTTGACCCAGGAAACCCGGAATCCCAGCGGCTCCGACTCCTCATTCAGCACCTCGAAAGCCCCCAAAAGGATATCTAGAGTCTCCGCAAAGATGACTGCATCATCTGCGAAATCAAGGTCAGAGATCTTGACATTCCCAAACGATACACCGCAGCTTGATCTCTCCGACATCCTCCCCAGAATCCAGTCCATGCAAGTGCTGAAAAGTGTGAGGGTCAGTACACACCCCTGACAAACTCCAGTAACAACTGTAAATAAGTCAGATATGGTATCACCACATCTCACAGCACTCTCAGTACCAGAGTATAGTTCAGTGGGCACATGCCACAAACTGTAACAAAACAAACAAAAAAAAATCACAGGGAGTCAAATCCGGAGATCTTGGGGGCCAAGCAATGGGTCCACTATGGCCGATCCATTTGTCAGGGAATGTGGAATAAAGTAATTCATGAACAGATTATTCACAAACAAAAAGAAAATAAAACAAATGTTAATTGAAAGCATATGGACATATTGAGTGCAAAGCCAGGCTTTAATAAAACATTTCTCGAAGTGTTCCATATTCAACTGAAGAGCTGTGCAAGCGTGTTGTTTTCAATAAACAAAAAATGGGTATGGTACCTATTTAAGGGATATCATGTAGAAGGCTCCTTGAAGTGTTTCAGATCAGAGATTGCATTCACAACCATGAAGCCACGTCTTTCGATTTTATGTACCATCCTTCTCTGAAAATTCCCATTAAAAAAAAAAATCTATGAGGGAGAGACAAAAAGTTTTTCCTTCAAAACTTTTTCACTTTATTGATTTCCCCTGACCATGAAGCAAAACCCCAAACGGATGTTTGCCATTTTCCATGTAATTTAAAGTTTGTGTGGCACATTGTTTCCAGCGGTGGATGAGTTACCCGATTGCAACAGAAAAATAAGTCATTTTGGACTCTCTCACCATGATTCAAGGGAAAAGCTTTTTGACTCTCTCTCTCTCTCATGTATAATCATATATATATATATGTATGGACGTACATATATCGTGAAGAGTGTACATACGTTCATTTTGCGGCGACATCGAGACAGGTTGAGGTAGACAGTAACTTTGAGATCTTGGAAAATACGAAGCTCCTCTGAAGGGACCTCACGAGGAAACTTCTTCAGTGCATACTGATAACGCTGTGCAGAATCTTTCATGCGCCCATTCTATTTCCGTGCCAAAAGTGTTGGGAGGGCAAAGGAAGGGGCAGTTAATGGCCACTCGAAGATGTGCTTTCATGGTATGCAGAAACTATAGCCTTTATATTCCACTGCATAAGTTAGTTCATCATAATCATCATGTCCAACACTCGATGTAGAACGTTGGTGCTGCTGAAGCAGTTACGAGGCTACAATCCTGGTTGGATTGCCACGCCAGCACAGGAATGCAGGAATTTGGAATTTGTTTAAGGTGCCGGCGATATGCTCGTCTACTCTTCACGAAGGACACCGTGGGATCTTCAACGTCCACCAACTAATGCCAGCAGACGGGATGCCCAGTTTAGCGTCCATCCGAGGAATGGCACACACATTGATGAACCACTTTGCCTGTGAAACACTGGGATGAGAGTTTATAGCTACTAGATAGCTTAGAGGCAAATGTGTGTACCTCTCGGCTATCCTGCCAGCCCTATAAGTGATTTCAGAAGTGTCTCTTAAGATCACAACTATAAAGTAGCTTCACCATGCATTTTACAATGTAGTATTGCAGTAAATTAAAAACGTACTTCAAACATTTAATGCAAGTTAACTCATTTCAAATTTCACAATGCAAGCAATGATTTTGAAGTTGGTCAACTTTCTATTTTTTTTTTTGCCCAAGGTAGGAAAAAAAACAACATAAAACCTATCTGCCATCAGATCTCATTTGTGTTTGAAAGCCTTTTATCTTTTCAATCTTACAATGTCTACCATTTGGAAATGTGCTGAGAGGCTAATCAATCTTGCACAACAAGGATGTTGGTTTAACCTCGTCCCCTGCCATATGTAAGCAATGTTTGTGTGCATGTCCTACCTTATACAGCAGGTTTCCCTCCTCCACAAGCTTCTTGAGCAGAATGAGCAGTACTTCAGCCTTTGATGTGGCCATAGCCCAGGCTGCTGGGCCTGGTATGGAGGCCGATGCCCAGGAAGCCATGACGGAAAAATAATGTACAACAACCCAAAAAAAAATGAACAATGGGAGTTCAAATAAAAATGGTAAAACAATATTAACATCGATGGAGCAAAACAAATGAAGGCCGATTGCTGCAAATTACAGGCATGGAAGCAGGCTGGAGAAGAAAACAAGGGAGAGACCGACAAGGAGTGGTGGAGCTGGGGGAGGGGTGGTGGTGCAAGTGGACGAGCCTGGCTTGCGCTAGAAAAACCTTGAACCCGGCTGCACGCTGGGAGTGGAAGCAAAGTCTGGCAATAACAAAAAAATTTAAAAAGGCAAAATGGCAAGACAATGTATATGTGATGGTAACAACAAGTGAATAAACACAACAGAGAAAAGATGCACATCAAGCATTCAGTTAAGCAGCAATGAAGAAGCCATTCAAGCCTACCAAGCAAGGCCATCCAATTAAAGCCAATCACAGATAAGCTTAGATTAGCAATGCTAATCACACACATCAACAGGAGAGCAGAACAGGCTGGTGCTAGTAAGGAATAAACAAGCACAGAGGGGTTCCAAGATTGGACAAAGGGAGTGGGGGCTAACAGCAGCCTGGCCATGCCCTAGAATCACTGCCAAACAAGCATACAAAATAGGCCTCACCAAGGCGAGCCCCCTTCTTCAGCAATGCCAAAACAACAGCAGAGTTCCTGCAGCCAATTGCACGATCCAGTGGGGTCATGCCGCTGTTGTCGGTGTGGTCTATGGATGCCCCATTGTCGATCAGACACTCGATCTGCCGAAGCAAAACAAAAGGTGAGAAACCACATAACAATGCTGCGGAACACTACAGGTTAGTAGTCTTGCTGAATTTTCTGCAATTGAGAATGCCCACCACACTTTCGTCCCCGCCGAAGGCCGCCAGATCGAGAGGTGTGCGCCCACTACGGTCTGCGAGGTCTATGGAGGCTCCACGGTCCAACAATAGGTGAACGGCTGCCTGGCGACTCTTGAGACAGGCCCAGCTAAGTGCAGATAAGCCTTCTCGGTCTGCAATGCCCAGAGAAGCTCCTGCATGAAGCAAATGCACAGAAACGATCAGAGTTCACTATTAGGGAAATTGCACCAAAAAAACAATAATAATTAGAAGTGTGTTTTATAACTGCAAGCAATTATGCCGGGACCCAAGACTCCCTACTTTGACTTTGATAGAACACGTGAACCATGACATCATCGTTATCAAACTGAATTCAGAATGGGTAGTCAATCAAATATCTAAAGTTTTGCATTGATCGTACAAGGTTAATTTTTCCATCTAATATGGCTGCCAGAACACGTGACCCATGAAGTTTTAACCCTTTGAACTCAAGCAGCCGTTTTTCCCGGCCGCTATTCAAACCTCCCTATACTTAAGCGCCCGTTTGACCAGCTGCTATTCAGACCTCCATATCCCTTAGCGTCTAGTTTAACGGCTGCTACTCAAACCTCCATATACACAAGTGGCCAGATTTTTGTCCAGGGAGCCAGGGTGGGAGAGCCGAAAGTCCAAGGAGCTCACGGTTCAAAGGGTTAATTTTCAAACTATATTCCCCATGGGTCGTTGATCATACATATTAAGTTTCACATCCTTTACTTAAGTGGTTTGAGAGAAGTAGCTCTTAAAAGGTTTTACCTTCAATCCAAGTCTGGTGTTGGCTTCGCGGTTAAGGTGTCTGGCTTGGGACCTTAGGGTCCTGAGTTCAGGGCCCTCGCTACCATTGAATTAACACCAGGTGGGGTTGACCCAGCCTGTCCTTCTGAGGTTGGCAAAATGAGTACCAGTGTACTGGGGTAATAAATATTCAGGGAAACCTGCGTCGGAGTGGTGACCCGTCGAGGACTGTACTCTTTGCCAATGAAACTGCCTCAGCAGCCCAATGTGCCTTTACGGCATGAAAGGAATGATACTATTATATTACCTTCAATCCAACATGTCTACCAATGTAACCAATGTCGTTTTACTTATCAGTCTTGTATCCCCATGGGTAGTCGATGATATACTTGTCCCACATCTATTCGTTCAGCCATTTGGATGAGGATGATTTTTAAAGGTTTTTTTTTAAGAGGTTTTACCTTCAATCCAACATGTCTGCGTGACAATGTGACCGATGATGTTTAAATTTTCAACTTATATTCCCCATACTTGGTGTTACGTTTCACATCAATCAATGAAGCAGCTCAAGAGAAGGAATTTTTTTTTAATGTTTTCGTTCAATCTAATATGCCTGCCAGATCATGTGACCGATGACATTTTAGTTATCACCTTTGTATGCTTATTGGTAGTCGTTGATATACTTAAAGTTTTGAATCCATTGGTTTAGCCGTTTGTGAGATATTTTTGAAAGGTTCTAGCTTAAATCCAACATGGCTGCCAGACCATTGTAACCCATGACATTTTCACCCTCCATTCCTCATGACTAGTTAA
This sequence comes from Eptatretus burgeri, assembly GCF_056783735.1. NCBI lineage: Eukaryota > Metazoa > Chordata > Myxini > Myxiniformes > Myxinidae > Eptatretus > Eptatretus burgeri. Next base: position 50,320,557 of record NC_140963.1, read on the forward strand.
CCATGTGTATGAAGTTTCGCATCAATCTGGTAAGCCATTATGAAGAAGCAAAAATGTTAAGGTTTGTTTTTAGATCCTCGTGGAGGATCTCTAAGTTTGACTCACGTTGTTGTTCTTCATCTTCTTCTTGTGGACTTTTCTGTTTCACAGCCTACAGTTTTCATCGAAACTTCCTGAAACTTGGCATATACTGTATATGTACAAATACCCTGCGCAGACAGTAACCATCTCCAATTTTGAAAATTCCTCCTAGAAAAAAAAGTTATGACGTCAAAATATCTCTGCTAATGGAAATCGCCGAAAAATTATCTCCGAAACTAGGCAAGCTTTTTGAATTCTGTTTGCGGGAATCGAACAGGGCATTAGCAGAGATGAATCACCGCACATATGATGCATCACTATGATGTCATCAATTTTTATGACGTCATTCCTAGTTTTTGACATTTTTTGTTTCACAACATAGAGTTTTCATCGGATCTTCGTGAAACTTGCCGTGTATATGCAGAAAGCCCACGCGCAGGCAGTAACCATCTCCGATTTTGAAAATTCTTCCACGAAAAAAAGTTGACGTCATAATATCGCTGCTAATGGAAATCGCCCATACCATTATCTCCGAAACTAGGCAAGCTGTTTGAATTTTGTTTGCGGGAATCAAGCCAGGCATTAGCACAGACAATTTATCGCAAACCTGATACATCACAATGACGTCATATTCGTTTTTATGACGTCATCATGAAGAGGACGAGGATCTTAGCTCATTTGAGCGTGTTACTAAAAAATACAGCTGCTAGACCATTTGAATGATGACATCAATTTAATTCTGTCGACCAACATATTCGTAGATCATCCTCAATAATTTTCATTTAGATCGGATGAGGATTTTCACACATCCAATTATGGCTGGCATACCACTTCACTAATTACATAATGGTGGTCAAGCTTTCTTCCCCGTGGAGAGTATCTGATATGTGCCAAGTTTCAATTTTTTTCATTGAGCAGTTTCAAAGATGTCCAAAGTTTTGCCTTTTTTCCAACATGGCTGCCATACCACTTGACCGATGACATCATAGTTATAATAAAAAATTATCCATGGGTAGTTGCTCCTATATTGTAAGTTTTGTGTCAATAAGCCAAGCAGTTGCAGAGAGATTGAATTTAAAAGAAAAAAAACAGTACGGAAAGAAAAGCAATAAGTGGAAGAGCACTCTTCAATGTTACGACGTCACCAGATATGCCTCCACCAAATAATTATATAATTATACATATTTGTACTAAGTTTGATTTAAATCCTTGAACCCAGATTCAAAATATTAAAATAATTCTGGCTGCTTGACCATACGTCCGATCAGGTTGAAATTTAAAACATATATTCCACATTGACTAATATATCATAATTGTCATATTTCATGTCGATTGATGAAGTGGTTCAAGAGAAAAAAAAGTTTAAAAGATTTTTGTTCAATCCAATATGGCTGCCAGACCATCTGACCAATTCAATATTCATGAACACCCTGGTATTCCCAACATTTGGGGAACATGTGTGTGAAGTTTCACCTCGATCTGTCCAGCCATTCTGGAGAATATGATTTTTTTAAAGATTTTAGGCTAAATCAAATATGGCTGCCAAACTATGTGACCTCTGACATCTTCGTTAGAGAACTTTTTATTCCTCATGGATAGGCAATCATACCTGTAATGTTTCACCTCGATCTGTTCAGCCATTGTGTAGAAGATTTTTGAAGGTTTATATGTTAAAAACAATATGGCCACCAAACCACATGACTGATGACATCACCACCCCAATACAATTTAGTAGAAGATGACCCTCAAAAATGTTCATACTGATAGGATGAAGTGGTCGCCATATGCAATTATGAGGTCATAACGAAGCCACCTGTGACATCAAAAAGTACTGTTTCTCATAATTTCTTCACATGTGCCAAGTTTCAATTTTTCCCACGGAGCGGTTTCGGAGATATAGGTCCAAACTTTTTCCTTTTTTCCAACATGGCTGCTATACCACATGACCCATGAGTCATAATTATCATTAAAATATTCTACATGAGTAGTCGCACCTTTGGTGAAACGTTTGTCAATCGGATAAGCGGTTGCAGAGAAAATAGAGAAAATTAGCACGTACGTACAGACAACCCAAAAACAATGCCACCAGTGACTTCATAATCGGAGGCATATTTAAAAAAAAAATTAAAAAAAGAGTCCTTAAAAAATAAATAGGGTACCAGTGAGCATGGCTTCGTCCCCAAATATTCAACATAGGGGCAGGGAGTACACCCCTGGGTGCTCACCTGGGAGTGACTGGATAAGATAACCAGGCAACCACTGATCGACATGGATGACCCACAAAATATATAACAGAGAAGAAAGTAAATACCTATGGATTTTTTTTAATGCCATGAACAAACCTTGGGACATCACGGGTGATAAAGGTTGTGGTCAAGTTTCATCAAAATTGTGTCTGGAGTTTTGGAGAAGTTCTGAGTATTTATATACAGCATTGACTGACTGACGGACGGACACCGCGCAATGCTAATACCTCCCATGAACTACATTCTCGGTAAGATAGAAACAAGCAGCAAAGTCAACAATCGTGGGTGTGAAAGAGGTCAAGGCTGTGAGAGTGTATCATGCTCACCTTTGGTGAGGAGGAAATTGAGTGTTTGCACACGACCTTCGGCAGCGGCTGCCATGAGTGGGGTGCAGCCCTGTCGGTCTGTAGTGTTTACATCCACACCGGTGCTGAGCAGCACGTCGATTACCTGCGGGCAAAGGGAATTTTCCCTGGGTCGTGCACTCGAGCACCATTCCACGGCAGCACCTTCGAGCACGACAAGTTAAAACACCGATCCAACTCGGCGCTCGTGCGGCACCATTGTGCTGTACTAGCGCGAATGTAATTTCAGTTAATTGCATAAAAGCTTTTTCTGCAAAATCATTTAAACAGCAAAATCTGTGATTTAATCAATCACAGTACCCGGTCATTGAAACAGTTCGATCTCAAAGTATACTTTCTGTGGACGCAACATTTAAGAGAATAAGTGAACGGACTTGCGGTGCTATTACGTTAATTAAAAAGCTTTTTCAATACTTGCCAGATCTATAAAACATACAAGAAAGAGAATACCCGCCACTATTTAAATGTTGCACAAATGACAACTTGTGAATAAAAGACATCGTAACTGTTGTATTCATTAATTTCATTGGCAGCCTGTGGCTTCTGGTTGAATCGATGCTGGGAGCATGGCTGTGCTACTGATGCAGTGCTCCCTGTAGGTTATAGCAAGAATTTATAGCTTATTTCAGGGTGCCGGCCATAACTCGCCGACTCTTCGTGAAGGACACCGTGGGATCGTTTACGGCCACCAAGCAATGCCGCAGAAGGGACGTCCAGTTTAACGTCCATCCAAGGGACGGCATACACCGATGAATCACCTTGCCTGTGAAACACCGGGATGACAGTTTATAGCTGGGTCGTGATTCGAACCCATGCTTGACAGCTTAGAGGCGAGTGTGCTAACAGTTATAACATATTAGAGAAAGCTCTCAGGGTGCTAAACACTTACTCTTGAACCGACTAAAAATACAAGATAATCATTCCTCAATAAGTGATGCACATGCTATTAAAGTGGAAAGAATTCCCGAGTCAAACACCTGAGATGCATCAACCGAGAGTGAAATCATACCTGCCAGTGTCCATTGCTGGCTGCGCAGAAAATTGGAGAGAGGCCACGGCGATTGGCCTGGTTCGACGAGGCTTTGTGAGCCAGCAGGAGGCGACAAATATCCAGCTGGCCTTGAGCAGATGCTGCTGTAAGTGCTGCACAAAAGGGCAAAGAAACCGCAAGTGTGGGAATGGGATACAGAGAGACAATTAAAAACGTTCATGCGTTTCAGTTTCACTTCCTAGGAGATTTCGATTCACAATCTTTAACAGAAAATATTTGAATCCTGAGACTTGCTGCAATGTGTGTTGGAAGTTCTATATTACTTTAATATGGTGGCCTCATGAGCATGGCAGGAGGACAACGCAGGATGCTGCTGCCATAACATCGCAATTGTTATTTTCAAGACCTACAGGGAATGATTTATTTCTCCACTTCCGTAAATAAATTCACAGGATTTGCTTCGATCACCTTGTCAAGAATTTTCATGAACAAAATAGTAAAGCATCCAGAATGCCATGAACCAACAAACGCCTGTGTGACGAATCATGTTATAATAGAACAAGCTTCAAACACTAATTTGAAGAGGAATTTAATGGAAACGTCCCTGCTTTGTCCATATCAAGCTAAAACAAATAAAACGATCTTTTCTTCCGTTCCCACGCACGAAAATGGTCAGGTAGTTGACAGCACCAAATTATATTACCACGTGAGATTTAAGAGGATACAAACACCCTTTTCATACTGGCGTAAACACATTTATCCTGCACGTATTGCTGCAGAGATACTCGATCAGCAACAAATCATCGACCACAAGTACATATAAAATCACAAAATATTCAGTAAATAACAAAAATATGCAACTCCATTCAATAAACACACTAGAAGGGCACTCGGTAGAGTGCACACCTCCACCATGTAATGCCTGGTCTATGAGAACATATTGGGCCCAATACATTTTTGAAATATCATGCTATACAGGACTATATCGTTTTTGGCCTCATCTCTCAATGGTGAAGAATCACTTAAAAAATTAAATAATTCTCGTATCCAGATTCGGATCCTCACCAAAATCGAATCAATTCTTCCTTGTCACACACCCAACATGTCCACCAAGTTTCATCCGAATACGTACACAACTTTTTGAAACATCATGCTATATATTGTTTTTAGCCTGGTGTTGGCTTAGTGGTTAGGGTGGTGGCTTGGGATACTCCGGGTCCTGAGTTCGAGCCCCGCTGGCCACTGAATTAACATCAGGGGGGTTGACTCAGCCTGTCATCCTTCCGAGGTCGGCGAAATGAGCACCAGTATACTAGTAATTATCCCTGCGTGTCGAAGGCGACTAAAGGGTTGGCGTCAAGAAGGGCATCCGGCCGTAAAAAAAAAAACTGCCACAAGAAAGGGTACCATGATTGGAGCCCGCAAAAAGATGACCCTGTTCAGGGATAAAGGCTTTAAAATGGTGTGATGATGATGATATATTGTTGTGGAGCTGGGTATCGGCGACGAGCACGACCGCTAGTTGGAGCAGTAAGTAGAGTCGGCTCCACCGAACACCCGGAATCTAGATCGTACCTCCTCGGAGAACTCCGAAAGGCACGGGTCGCTTACAGGACCGTGGTCGCCAATATTTCAGTGGCATGAGGTAGGGTCCAGTTGTCGAACTCCAATTTACCTAAGTATTCACGCCGTCCAACTCCTGGGGAAACCACACCCTCGGCCGACTCTGTCCGATCCGAGTCACGGGAACGGCTCGGATCCGGCGTAACCGAATGGAGTTACCAGAGCCGCACCAGACCAAATGTACATCGACAGCAGCAACGGCCTTTTTAATCACCCAACACGCATCGTGCTAAACCAATGAAGGAAAGGACAAAGACGAGCTGAAACATTCAACAATAGGAGTATTTATTTACAATAGGAGGGAACGGGGGGGGGGGGGAAGCACATAAGGGCAGAGTTAAACCGACTAAGCAATGAAATCGTGTACAGCAAAAAGCACTTAACAATTCTAACTCAAAGAAGGGCGCGCGCGCACGCACGCACGCACGCACGCACGCACGCACGCACGCACGCACGCACGCACGCACGCACGCACGCACGC
>NC_140963.1:50331343-50373843 GCF_056783735.1 Eptatretus burgeri
TTTGGTGGATAAAACATCGCAAACCACAAACCAATTAATTGTGTTGAGATGACAAAAAAAAGAAGAAAAGAGCAGCGTCACAGAATGATCTGCAAAATGATTCAAAGACGTCATGCCTGGAAAACAATGGAATGGTTGACGATTACTCATCTCTGCACATCCTTAAAGGTTTAAAAATTTCTCATCCATTTCCCAAAGCCATCAGCTGGGTCTGCCTGAGACATATCTATTCCATTAGCATTCAGCCACAGGGACAAGCACAAAGCTGTGAAAGAGATGAAGGAATGCAATTCGAATGGTCAATGCTTTTCCTGAATGCCATTGTCTGTTTTAGCAAGTTAACAGCAAGGAAGTCAGAGAGAGATTTGTGGGAATGCTGGAAGTGGAATGAAAAATATGGGTGTCCAATAAGAACAAAAAGAGCAAGGGGGTGGACGTAGGGGGGAGCTTTAACAATCATGATTAGCCTTTCACCTCATGTAAATTAAGGGTTGGCAGGATGGCCTCGAAGCTGTCTAGCCGAGGTTTGAATCCTGATCCAGCTGTAAACTGTCAACTTGGTGTTTCACAGGAAGGGTGTTTCATCAAAGTGTGTGCCGTCCCTCGGATGGACGTAAAAAAGAACGTCCTGTCTGCCAGTATTAGTTGGTGGACGTTAAAGATCGCATGGTGTCCTTCACGAAGAGTAGGCGAGCTATCGCCAGTACCTTAAACAAATTCCAAAATTCTGTCCTGACCTACACCCTAACCTACAGCATTGTATCAGCACACAGCCCACACCATCAGCCAATGATGCAACCATGCATGCAGCCCTGTGCCACATATGAAAGAAGATGATGACCACACTAAAAATAAAATTCTGATTCCGATATACACCTAACTCTGTTACAGAGCGTTGGTGCTGCCAAAGTAGTTTCTTGGCAAGGGTCAGGCAGGTTGGGTGGTTTGCCATCACCTTCCCAGCAATAGTTAGGGCAGGAATGGTGATATCTCGCCTTCTCTTTGCGAAGGACACTGTGGCATCATTAACGTCCACTAACTAATGCCAGCAGATGGGATTTTTTTTTTGTATACCTTGGTCGAGGCTCGTATGAGAGCTAACACACAACGCACAGCAAGGGGGCATGAGACAAGAGGGGCGGGAGTGGGAGGGACAAAACAGTGGGGAACAGACACATTAGGTGAACTGTGGAAGGGAGAGGGATGGGGATGGGACGGGGAACATGGCGAAGAGAAGATGGACATTACAGGGACTTTCAGGAAGGAAAGCAGGGGAATTGAAGGAAGTGGGCTTGGGTGGATTATCGGGGGTAGAAAAGATCGAGGATTTGGATGGGGGAAGATAAGAGGTGGCGGTGTACAGCTGTTTTGAAAGCCTGGAGGGAATAATGGGAAAGAATAGAGTGAGGAAGTTTATTCCAAAGGCGGGAAAAAAGAGGAATGAAAGAGTGAAGATGAGCAGTGATTCGTGATTTTGGTAGTTTTACCAGAAGGGGGTTGTTGGCGGACCTTGAGCGCCCTGTGGAAATGTGGTGGGGACAAATCGCAGAGAGAGCAGGGGGGGCAAGGCTGGAGAGGAGTCGGTAGAAGACAGAAAGACCACCGACCAACCTGTGGTGATTGAGTGAGAGGCCCAAAGACTCAGCTTCATTGCGGGAGATGTCGATGATCTTAAATGCCCTGGTTTCGACAGCGTGAATCCGAGAAAGGTGGGTGGCAGGAGCACCAGCCCAGAGGGGAGAGCAGTACTCCATCAGGCTACGGACAAAAGCTTTGTAAGTGGTCAGGAGCTCAAAAGGGCCGAGGAAGGACTTTGCACGACGGAGGATTTCCAGTCGGCGACTGACTTTTGAGGCGAGGTTGGAAATGTGACTTTCCCAGGAAAGGTCATGGCAGATAGTGAGACCCAGAAGCTTGAAATAAAAGACTTCTTCCAGAGGATTGTTGAGAAAGTGGATGGGGGGGTTTTCTAAACGGTCCTTTCGAAGAGACATCGTGAGAGTGTGAGATTTGTCTGGATTGAAAGACATGTTCCACGTGTTGGACCAGTTTGTGATTTTATCCAGATCTGCAGTGAGCGAAGAAGCTGCTGCTTGCCGGTCTGAGGGATGACAGATGGTACGGCAGAGGGTGGAGTCGTCGGCAAAGAGAAATAGAGGATTTTCCAGAGTCCGAGAGATCATTGATGAAAACCAGAAAAAGAACAGGGCCCAGAACGCTACCTTGAGGAACTCCAGCCTGCACAGGAAGAGGGGATGAAAGAACTCCATTTAGGGCCACACGTTGACTGCGACAGGAGAGGAAGTCTGCGAGCCATAACGTCCATTTTAACGTCATTTTAACGATTCCCGTTTAACGTCCATTTCAAGGGACGGCACACACGTTGATGAATCATCCTGCCTGTGAAACACCAGGATGACAGTTTATAGCTGGGCCAAGATTTGAACCCAGAATAGATAGCTTAGATGTGAATGTGCATACCTATAGGCCATTCTGCCAGCCATAAAAGACAATGCAAGACAACAAACCACTGCCGGTATTGAGATTGTGACCTAAAGAGATGGAGAGAAATACACTGCTCTTGGTTTGTGAAGGCCACGTTGTCTGCCTGAAGTGGTTGGAATGTTAAATAAAGAAAAGAAGAAATAACAAAGTGCAGCGTTAACCAAAATTAAAGCAAATTTTACACAAGTACAATCTCTTGCAAGTCTAGATTAACTCAATACTTCATCAACTCCGATAATCATTACCATCTTCTTGCGGAGTCAACGAGCTGAGATTTTAGGACCACGTCTTTCACAAATCAGTTGCCGCGGTCTGACGTTCGACTGACAATTTGGAATTTGTTCAGGGTGTAGATGGGACACCCAGCAGAGGGAGCACACCTGCCTCTGAGCTGCCTAGTTTGAGTGCAATTGCCAGTTGGTTCTTCAGTGGCAGAACGTTTCCTCAGTTTGCTGTCCCTCAGGTGGGCGTTAGGCTGGCTATCCTGCCAGGCTATCCTGTAACAGAGTTAGGTGCATTGATTAACCGTCAATACAAATGGGGTTATGTATGTCTCACATTTCCATCAGAAACAAATGTGCCATGACCGTTTAAGTGCTGATCGGCTGTTGTGATGCCAAACAAGCTGATGGGACGCTAATGTGCATCTCAATCTGAGGTATACAAGGCCATTAGCCCGGATCGCTATGGTAAAAGGCGTTTCACTTCATACGTCGAGATACAATGGAACATGGAAAGAGTGCTTGGCAGAGGCGTTGATAATTGCAAGCGTTTGAGTTTAGCGCTCACTGCATATGGTGGTTACAGGTGAAAGGCTGTGACAGGTATGACGAGGGAAGGAAAGAGGGACATAAGAGGAGATCAAGGATCGGAATGTAAAAGTTGGAAAGGAATGCCCAATGTTTTTAAAATTCCTTTGGTGTCTTTCATGAAGAAGTCCGTGAGTCATTGCCATCACCCTGAAACAAAAGACAAATCCCGATGTAAATAAGCTCCAGTCGAGCGTCAGGGCCTGGCCGGTGATTTTGTGGAAGACTTCGGCCAACCACGCGAAGAGGTCAGATTAATCGGGGCTATTATAAAGCAGTAGGCCTCTGGGTATTTCACATTAAATGTTTTGAGTGTAAGTTTTAGGCTTCTGGATATTTTACATCAATGCTTTTCTACCAATGCAAACAAACAAAAATAATAATAATAATAATAATAATAATAATAATAATAATAATCAAGGTTAATGGAAGAACTAAAAGACAGGGAATGAAGGAAAACCCCCATTTTATTGCCAATTACAGAGTGAAGAACAGGCAGGAATGGGGCAGATGAAATTACGTGAAAATATCTGGGAATGCAAAAAGGTTGAGAAAAAAGAAGTGATGAATTTCAACTTCCACAAAGTAGTAAATTTATGGGATCCCAAAGTGAAACGGTACTTCATAACCCATAGTTCAAAAGTCTGTTAAAGTCTCGTCTTTTCTGATGACTTATTGAGTGACTGCGATTATAAGAGTGAGAACAGATGTAAAAGTAACATGGTTTTGTAGACAGAGGATGGCTATTTGTTATCATTAATAAAAACAGGAACGGTATACAATTGATGAGGCCTGGGAAGGAGGTGTGCAAAGAGACGGAAGGAAGTTAAGGTTGCCGGGATAACAATTGTGGAATCAAACGGACGAGGAAATGAAACGACTCACAGAATCCAGTAGCACCGACCGAGGTTACAAAAGTGTATTAATATTTAAAATATGGGAAAGAAAAGGGAATTTCAGGCACAAAGCCAGATTCCAGAACCTTTCTCACGACCCTATCCACCTTCGTTTTTAGCTCGTGCAAAAGGACGTCTGCTTTTAGGATTCACGAAAGATTTGGTTTTCTACGGAATATGGTTCACATCAAATCAAATAAACCAGTGAAGGAGAAGGCAAGAGTTTGATGCAAGTTAATCAAGTCCAGTTTTATTCCCACAACACAAGAGGCCCCCAGGCATGCAATTACAACGAATGCTTCACATAGCACAACACCCGAGCCAAACTTTTCAACAAAACCACCTACTCGAGGTGAAATTCTGCCGTATAACCGCAGGGTCCTCAACTCAAATCTTGTCAAGCAGTCATACAAAGACAACATGAGCTTGAAACACAGGCAGAACTCAAGAAAAGTACAACGAGCCAGCCAAGTATCTACAACTCAGGAAGTGCTATAATTAAGGAGTGGGAGTTCGAGCCAGGCTCCCTCAAAAGAGCAAACTTGGAATGGAGTTTCGGAGCATCTTTTGATGAAGTGGGAGTTTTAGTGTATTTCTCTCGCGGTCATGGACTTGGGCATCAGCGAATGAGATATGTCCATCGGTAAAGTTATTGTCCTGGGATGGACTGCACTCTCAGTGTTAAACGAGTGCATTGAGTGAAGGTAACGAAGTTGTGGGTGGAAATATTTTCAAAACCTGTTAAAATACAAAGTGGAATCTTTATGCTGCATTCACATGCAGAAAATGCTTTCCAAGGTAGCAAACGTTAAACACCATAAAACGAGGAAGGACAATCAGAGATTGCAGAACCTGGCCAAGACTTGTTGTGTGGTGTATTTTGTGTGCTGGTGTGTTTGTATGGTGTGTAGACTGAAGACAATGCAACAACAATGCAGGTTCATGTTTATACAGAGAACAAACAGACCTTTTCGGTTTTATTTTATAGATTCATGTTCATCCAATCATATGTACTCTCAACATCCTCACGTTCTTAGTGATACGTACTTTATAAACGTACTCGGGTTCCAATCGTACGTCCTTAATAAATGTACTCGTGTTCTTAATCTTATGTCCTTTGTCGACGTATTTGCCTGAATTTGAATTGTACGTACTTAATTGAAGTTTTTTGTTGAAAAAAAAACAACAAAAAAACGTGTAATACTGGCTACGACTGGGTGGCATTTGTAGCCTACGTTGGCACGTGCATGTGGACAAACAGATGAAGAAAGAAAGACAAAAGGACAAATGGCTGCAAATGCAATGCAACACACATGTGGTTCAATCGCAGGGATCCATGGGGCTGATTTAACAAAGCATTACTCACTTAGAGTCTTAGACCACACACTTTCTTTCATCCCAAACATTCATTAATTCTGAAATTTTAAACAATTAACATCTCGATAACTTTTTGTTTTTTAAGTTACGGTGATCAATGCCCACTTTCTACAGGGCAGGGGCAAGCAGCACCCTGTTGCTGTTGCATTCGCACGTGATAACGTTTTACAGCCACCATGTGAGATGACTTGGATGTGAGCAACTGCATACCTTTGCATCACGTTATAAACTCACATACACAACTATCGGGGATTCCTCTTCGCGGTGGTTGTACCCCCCAACGCAGGTCGGGGGGCAAATCTTCCCCATTCTTCCCTGCTGCCCAGATTCGTCAGGGTAGTGGGGTCACGGTCAGAGTGCTGATCGGTCCCCATGGACCGTCCCTTTCCCTCATGTCTCTTCTCTCTCTAACTCTGTCGTGGCCCTGACTTTGTGAAAGCAGGGGTACACCATCCTGGATGTGGGGGATCTCTGCATCACTCCTGGGAGATCGATCAACTGTCTCCGTGCCACTGACTTGTTCGACTGTCCGGGGCAATACAACAACTCATATTCACACACATCGTAACGTTTATGGCTGGGGGTGGGTGACAGCTACTCAATGAGGGTAACCGTCAAGACAATCACCTAGGTTTGACATTTTATGCTTGTATTAAGGACACTGTGTTCGAGTAATTTCTCCTGTTTGTTTGTGTGCTGCTGGGAGATGGTGTTGTAACCTTGAATAGCTGGAGAGGCCTAGGTGTGTGTAATCATGTTTTCCCATGATAAGGCCAGGTGAGTGAAGATGGGCTTGGATCGTGCTCAGATGGCAGGAACAGGCATTCTGGAACTCAGGACTTCTCGAGGAGGAAGGGCGAAGTCATTTGGTTGGGAAGAGCCAGATGAGGAACTTTTTTATTGCTTGCATGACAACCAACCACAACCAACTGTATATCAATACATGACAGTACTATGGAGTATTTCATTTCCTTGAGTGGGCCTGTTTAGTTTTCTCATCTGTGTCCATGCCTCATGAGATTATATATGGAGATTATATATGGTGTCCCAGATAAGACTGAAAGATAAACACTTCAAATAACTTCACACAAACTATGCCAATTTCAATAAAACGACAAAAATTTAAACTACAGACGTGAGTACAGCACACAATTCCACTCGAGTTTCTCATTCTTGTTTGTTTTTCTTTCCACGGGTAGATGATGACATCACGAGCACTTATAAAACAAGGCAGGGCTTTAAATTTGCAGCTCATGGTTTTAAGAGACCATTTAGTAGTGGTTGTTTGACGCTTTTTCTTACAAGAATATGGCCAGAACGAGTCAGCACAATACAAACAATTAACAACTTCGGAAATTGATTGCGATGTCATTGAATATGCCTGACTATATCCACCACAAAGGCCTCAAACCAAAACATTGTGCAATCAAGAGACAGCTTGATTTTACCCAGAATGTGGCACTATCGCTTCCTGTATAAATTGTTCAGGGTAGACAATCATTACACAAATGTTCATATCAGCATTGAACTGCTATTTTAACAGGTTCTACAATAAATAAATAAAAAGTAAACTTTGAACCGCCCTGGTAGATAGAACACAGATAGTTTAAAGCACTCCTTGTGTCTAAATTACCTTGTGTAATCTTGTGCACATTCCCATGGGCACACCCGGGGTGTGGTTTTTAACCCTGCCTGCATCATAGCTTACAATGTCCTTGGAACATCTCCAAATAGAGTCCATACAGCAGACTCACTTGAAGTTGAACATGTGAAAGATCTCAACTCGCAGGGTTTTGAAAGAAGCAAAGCTGCATCCTTACGAACTTCACAATCTCCACGAGACTACCGAGAAGGATCAAGCTGCTCGCACGCCATTTGCTCAAGGCAAATGATTGGAGGATAATTGAAGGTGGTGACATTTTTCCTGACCATGACTTGTTCAGTTGCCAAGAAACCTTGGCCAGGATCTCACACAAGTGAATAACCTATTTAAGGATTGCATTTCTGAGAACAGTCAATCACCAAAGGAAATGCGACAAAATGTGGTGATTTTTTTGTGACGCATGAGTGGAGTTATCGAAGAAAACGGATACGTTCGATGAACAACCTAAATATAAATAAATGGAAGTCAATGTCAATGGGATGTGCAAATGTAAGGAAGAAACAAAGGTACTGTACAGGTAAATTCACCATTGGTAAACGTTAGGCCACCTCAACACTCTGTTAATTGCATAAAGAGATTTAAATCACAAGTTGACAAGTCTTGACTGTGGAATGGATGACTTAGAACTTCACGACCCATCTCCGCTTGAGTAGTAGACACATTTGCTGTGTGACGGCAAGCATTACATTGCAGTAAAATTACGCCCTGTGGCAGCACACATCCAGCCACCTGTGCCTTCCTTATCTCACTTCATGATTGTGCAACAAGTCATTGAAATACTGTCCATTGAAGGTTTACTCACATTCAATAAATCAACACGATTAAATCGATATGGTCCCAAAATGCTCTTGCCACAAGCTTTTCGGCTGATGGCTGAACTTTGAAAATTTTTTGGTGGTGGGGGACAGGAAGGTCTCCATTCCATGCTGGCTCACCTTGACTCTGGCATGAAATGATGGGCCTCGGTCTTATCACATGCCATCGTCTTCTTTAAGAAATTCCTTCCAATATTCTGGAAGTGTTTCAGGAGTACCAATGTAATGGCCACACAAGTTGCCTCTTGATCAAACATTCAGTCCTTCAGTACTCCTCTTTCATCACGAATCTTCTTCATTAATGCCAGGTGAAAACGAATCACAATTTCCACACTTCCAACACTGACAAACAATTACACTGTAATTTCATATATAGTCATCCAGCGATTTTGAGAAATTAGCTCTTCCACACCTTTAAAGTTTGAATGAGTGACAGCAGCTGAGTCGATTGCATGTGACACGATTGCAGTCGAGTGCACAACAGCACTCGCCAATTCCTGGCCATTTTTTTAGCTCATGGCACGATGTAAATACAACTCGATGTGAAAAACATGGATCATCAAATTGTGCAGTCTTCTGTAAATTTAAGCTGTTTAGATATTCTCCTTCACCTGGAACTTGCCCCACATGCTCTCCGCCAATTGGGCGACTTCGGCCACTAATGGGCTGGGTACATCGCCGGTCACTGCACAAGAAAGCCATGGGCTTCATTGGTATACGGCTCCCGATGGGATGTCGACTTTTGCCTGCTTGTCCAATCCATATCTTGTGACGGCCGACGGAGGTTGGCGAGCCGTGGCCAAGTTAGACGTGGCCAACGTCTTTCCACACTCGAATCGTTTTAAGCGCCTGACCCAAGCACTCTATGACAGTTCGGTACCTCACTTCACTGGCACCCCCGACACTCTTTGAGGTCAAATGACGATGTGTCGGAGTATCCTGATGATGGGTACAGATCCTATGAAGCTCTGGCAACCAGCACCAGGAACTATATCAGGACAAGTCTACTATACCTCTGTTCCACAGCCATGTGACTGAGCTGCCATCTTGGTTTTACCCAGAATGCATTGACCAGCATCGATGTCACTTCCTGTATAATTTGTTCAGGATAGACTACAATTGCACAACAATTCAGCATTGAAATGCAGCATTTTGAGATTCTACAATTTTTTTTTTTAAACGTCAACCTTGAAGCACCCTCGTAGAGAGAACACAGATGTAATAGTTTAAAAGCACTTCTCGTGTTTATATTCCCTTATACAATCTTGTACATGCTCCCATGGGCACACCTGGAGAGTGCTTTATAAACATTGGTTGCATTCATAGCTAATGTTGCCATTACGAAGTGATAATTTTAATAACTGCACACCATGAAGCCATGCTCATTGTCTCTCATTTTGCCTTAGCAATCACAGAAAAAAAAAACCTGAAAACAAGACAGAAAATTCTAGGTATAAAAATAAAAATAAATACATTAATTCAATATATTTTCCTTTTACTTAATTGTGTACTACATAAAAGTAAAAAAACAAACAAACAAGAAAAAAACTGCAGGCATCATCAGAAGATCATGTCTGAAAACCCAGGGATATGAATAATACATAAACCATGGCAGCAAAGAAGACACTCGGTCCAATGGAAATGCATTTCTTTTGCACATATATTGTTTTGCACCAAGGACAATTATTTTCTGCAGCCTTTGTCGAAAATAAGCCTGATGGCGGCACACTGAAAATTTTGGATCAACATGTCATCAAATCGGCAAGTCAGGTTCAATGAAATGCTTCCCAATATATACATCGCTTGGCTAATGGAAGCAGGAACAACAAACACATCACTTCTGACAAATGGTCAGAAAAGGGCACAACACCAGCAAGAAAAAGTCAATATGGCTTCCTCACCTTTCATGCTCGATCCCACTGAGCTCGAAAAGCAAACACCTGACATCACGAGATTCAAATTCAAAGCCTTTATACGAGATTCATTCAAAGCCGTACTTCAATAATATAATGACCACGGCATTTGATTTTAAAGATTCCATCACACTTGTGGGTAAACATATAATGGCTGTTCTCACCAAATGGCTGCACAGCGATAAGCTGGGAATTAAACAATGTTTGTTGCAGATCATTCCCAATGTCAGAGAGCTCAATATGGTAAAGGTGGAAGAGAGGATTTCATATTAAAACTGGAAGGGCACTCGGTAGAGCGCATACCTCTACCACGCAATGCCTGATTCAGTAGAACATATTGTTGTGGTTGACCAAATTCGCAAACCACCATTCAGGTCCCTTAGGTGAGATATCTCGGTAAGTATATGTGTAGTTAGGCCCAAACCCATTGTCTAGAGGGAATAAATGTCATTCATGAGGGCTGCGACTCTTCAGGATAGCCGTTTTTCTTTTACTATCTTTATTTTGGACCAACCGCCATTATTACCACCACCAACCACGTCTCAACAGCCATCACAACAACAACCACCAACCACAACGCCGCTTCACCACAACCGCCACGACCTTTACCGTCACAACTCGCCACCATCGCATCACCGTCATCTCGCGCCACTCGTGGGCACCGATGCTGGACTCGTGTAGGGCGCGCACCGTGCAGCGTGTTCAAAAGCACCGCGGACTTTCCGAAGAAAAACGGATCAAAAATGACTCACGCCCATTTTTGTTCCGTCCAATCGGTGAGCGAGGGGCGATTTGGCCCCGCCTCCAGGGCGTTGGAGGGCGGTCGCTATATGCAAATTCATGGATGAAAAAGCATTCACGCCCACTTTTCCTCGGGCCAATGGGGAGCGAGGTGAAAGGTCGGAGGCAGAGGGTCAAAGATGAAAGAGCGAAGCCACGGGGCTTATAAAAACGACTGCGTTCGTCGGAGCAGTTGAGTTGGAAGTGGAGAAGAGAGCAGTTCGCAGTTAGCAGTTAGCAGTTAGCAGTTAGCAGTTAGCAGTTGGGAGTTGGGAGTTCGCGGAGCCAGTGAAGAGTTGGGACGAGTCAAGAGAGGAGACGGAGAGGGCGATCGGACGAAGCTGTGGAGAGGCGGCGGCGGCGAAGGCGGTTGAGGGGGTGCTCGCGTCGGATTCGGGGAACTGCGGAGGGAGAGGCCGGCGGCGCGACCGAGGTCGTGGTGGAGACTCTCGTCGCGGGACCCGAGACAGGGTTAAATCCTCCCTCCCCCGAGCATCAGCAACCCCCTCCTGTTTCCCCCCGCGCTGAGATAGTGCGACAAAGGGGGCCCCCTTCCCACCCCCTACCAGACACTGTCCGCGAGGCCCGCGGAGTTGAGGCACCACCGCCGCTCCGCGTCTCATCATCAGACGGGTAGGCCCGACACGGTCTCGGCCCCAGGCCCGCCTACCCCCTCATCCTGGAGGGTGGTTCTCTTTTCTTTTGCTTTGGGAATGTGTGTTGTCGGCGCCGTCTGTGAAGTAAAATTGTATAAGTGTTGCCGTGTGCCCGGTAGTCGGATAGATCTGCATTGTTGCATTTGCTTTTTGTGTAATATTGCATTGTCTTCTTCTTTTACATGTGCTTTTGGTGGAATTGTATATGTGTGCTTTCCGTTCGTCGCGAAATAAATGTGCTTATTGTTGAACTGTTTTCCCGCTTCGCTTCGTCATTTCTTTCATTGAATCCCCATCTTGCTTCACGTAAAGGGTTGGTCGTGGGCAAAAACGCCCGATAATTAATCGAACCGTCGAGGCCGACGAATAACACCGCTCGGTTATCCCGATAGTACGGAACGGGTCGCTTAAAGTGGCCCGTGTCCGAAGTCGACCTGCGGCGAGGTGCGATCGCCCGGTCTACCCTCCGTGTGGGTACTTAGGTAGGTCGAATTTGGCGAGCAACCCTATCCCACGCGGGGGCCGATTGGCACGATCGCGGTGAGACCGAAAGGTCCACCCGTGACTGGTTCCCGGCGTTAGTCCGAGAGGGTCACGACTGGATTGTCCGTCCGGTGGGCGACGTGCCGCGATTCGAGTTACGTGGCCGTCCGCACGCCGGCGGGCGCGAATCCGCAACAATATCATGCCCAATACATTTTTGAAATCCCATGCTATATGTCGCTTTGGCCTGGTCTCTCAATGGTGAAGAATCACTTAAAAAATTATAATTGTATCCAGATCTGGATTCAGATCTTCACCAAAATGTAATCAATTCGTCCTTGTCACAAACCCAACCTGTCCACCAAGTTTCATGCAAATCCGTCAACAATTTTTTGAGATATCGTTTTACATATAGCCTTTGACCTGATCACTCGATGGTGACGAATCACAAAAAAAAATTATCGGATCTGGATTTTCACCAAAATTTAATCAATTCTTCCTTGTCACACACCCAACCTGCCCACCAAGTTTCGTCCGAATCCGTCTCCAACATTTTTGAGATATCGTGCTATATGTCGGTTTCACCCAATCTCTCAACGGTGAAGAATCACTTCCAGTAGTTGGATCCGGATCTTCACCAAAATCTAATTAGTTTGTCCTTTGTCACACACCCAACCACTCCACCTAATTTCATCCGAATCTGTGTGCAACTTTTTGAGATATCCAGCACTCAAACAAACGAACAGACAGACAGACAGACAGACAGACAGACAGACAGACAGACAGACAGACAGGGGTGAAAACATAAACTCCTTCCACCTTTGGTGGCAGAGGAAATAAAGGAAATAAAGGATATTTAAAAACAGTTGAAGTGTTTGAACAATGCATAAATGTAAAAAGAAAAAAAAATAGACATCATACCCCCACCCCCCACCCAGCTCTAAATTGTCATTTAATAAAACCAACCCTACCCCACCACCTACTCACCGCATACTCACCTCTCAAAGTCTTGGGTGCCATTTATCTAGTAAAACCCCGAGTGGGCCGAGAGATCAGAAAATGTAGAACAAAAATGTGAAACTGGCAGAAGCAAATCATACATTTTGTTAATTTGAAAATATCAATGCAGTAATATTAAGTACAGTCAGACCCCACTATTCACGGACTGGCGATTTCGCGGACCCCGCGTATTTGCGTTTGATAAAAATATGACCTGCTAAGACATTTGTGGCCCTGTGCTTCGCATAGTCGCGTTTTTTTCACGAGTGTATTCACGGATTTTCACCCATGATATTTTCATGATTCATGAACAGCTGGGGACCGACAGTGGGGAGAACAAGCATTTGATACACTGCCGATTTTGCAGGTTTTCCCACTTACAAAGCACGTAGAGGTCTGTAATTTTTATCATAGGTACACTTCAACTGTGAAAGACAGAATCCAAAACAAAAATCCTGAAAATCACATTGTATGATTTTTAAATAATTAATTTGCATTTTATTGCAAGAAATAAGTATTTGATACATCAGAAAAACAGAACTTAATATTTGGTACAGAAACCTTGGTTTGCAATTACAGAGATCAGGCGTTTCCTTTAGTTCTTAACCAGGTTTGCACAGACTGCAGCAGGGATTTTGGCCCACTCCTCCATACACATCTTCTCCAGATCCTTCAGGTTTTGGGGCTGTCGCTGGGCAACACAGACTTTCAGCTCCCTCCAAAGATTTTCTATTGGGTTCAGGTCTGGAGACTGGCTCGGCCACTCCAGGACCTTGAGATGCTTCTTACGGAGCCACTCCTTAGTTGCCCTGGCTGTGTGTTTTGGGTCGTTGTCATGCTGGAAGATCCAACCAGGCCCCATCTTCAATGCTCTTGTTGAGGGAAGGAGGTTGTTGGCCAAGATCTCGCGATACATGGCCCCATCCATCCTCCCCTCAATACGGTGCAGTCGTCCTGTCCCCTTTGCAGAAAAGCATCCCCAAAGAATGATGTTTCCATCTCCATGCTTCATCAAGCTGCTTGCCTATTGTCCTGTAGCCCATCCCAGCCTTGTGCAAGTCTACAATTTTGTCTCTGATGTCCTTAGACAGCTCTCTGGTCTTGCCCATTGTGGAGAGGTTGGAGTCTGATTGATTGAGTGTGGACAGCTGCCTTTTATGCAGATAACAAGTTCAAACAGGTGCAGTTAATACAGGTAATGAGTGGAGAATGGGAGGGCTTCTTAAAGACAAAACTAACAGGTCTGTGAGAGCCGGAATTCTTACTGGTTGGTAAGTGATCAAATACTTATTTCATGCAATTAAATGCAAATTAATTATTTAAAAATCATACAATGTGATTTTCAGGATTTTTGTTTAAGATTCCGTTTTTCACAGTTGAAGTGTACCTTTGATAAAATTTACAGACCTCTACGTGCTTTGTAAGTGGGAAAACCTGCAAAATCGGCAGTGTATCAAATACTTGTTCTCCCCACTGTATCTCCCCTCTTTTTCCATTGAAACAACGCTGTCACTTGTTGTGTCAACATTCGCGGCTTTGCCATTCGTGGTATTTTTCATGAATCAAAATCCACCAGGAACCTATCCCTCTTTTTCCCATTGAAACAATGCTGCAACATTCGCGGCATTTTCCAGGAACGTATCCTCTGCAAATAGCGTGTTCCAACAGGATACATAAAGTATATTCCCTTACACTATTCAATTCTTATCATCCAATCAGTCAAATGTGAGACCAAAAAAAAACAGCAGCAGAAACACACTAATTGGAATGAGTCTGGCAAGCTCGATATGGTCGACTTGCAGTCTCGGGAATTTCATCACAGGAAACACATTTCCGTCACTAGCCTGCCAAAAATATCATCTCCAGCACAACTGCACCACCCAGGACACAAGTATGGTTTTAGCTACATCTCAGACAAGTTCCACAAACACCAGAAGAAGAAAACAGTGATCCTTAAACTTAAATAATGCATTCTTAGACCACATCTTGCATGAATAGTAGGTTGATACCAGTTATGTAAAAAATAACCACCAAAAGCTACTTTGGGAAACTGGCAAGGACAGAGAGAAACCATCCCTCAAAGAAAATGTTCCCAAACTGATAACATATTCCGTAAATGCCTGTGATAAGGATGTCTGTTATGAGTGAGTATGCTTTAGTCGTTATTTTTCCCCTTTCAATGCCCTGAACTTTTTTCAATTCACCAATTCTTTCCTTTCTCACGCCCAATTGCATTTTTGTCGGAGAATGCACACATTGCAAGCATATGTGCCGTGAAAGGGAGGATGACAATGATACCCCTAATTCTCTTACCGGTCTCGCCCCAGAGTGAGTCCACCCCATTTGCAGACAGGCTGCTCACGTTGTCACATGGCCAAAGTAGACTCAGCAGGAAGCGTACGATCTGGAGAAAAAGTTTTGCTTCAATAAGCAATAAAAATTCTCTCAAGCCCCATGTGACACATCCTTCCTGGCATGTCTCCTTTACACTGTCAAACACCAGGTGAAGGCCTTCGATGATACTTTGCACAAAAGCATAAAAGCAAAACCAAAATAATGCAAAAGGTAATTTACCCCATGATAGTTACGTGAAGAGTTGAGGCTTGCTTGTAAGTATGAGAGAGTTCAGCATGACCATTACAATACTGTATATACAACATAAATTCCATTATACAAAACCACTGGCACTATCAAACAGGTGTGAAATGGAAATGACTTGATTGGCATTGAACAATTTACCCTCGAGGGAAACATCACTTGAACAACATGCACTTGGAAGCTTGCTTGGCCTTTTTCCACCACACAAAACTTACCGTCGACTGAATAAATCTCACGGAAAAGTTACATAACCTGTCACTCAAATTCCCGTGTGGAAATAATTTCATGGAAATGGCGACAACAATGAATGACAACCACCTTTGCACATACCTCGCAGTGCCCATTGCTTGAGGCAGCCGTCAGGACCTGCTGTAAAACTTGGCCGTCCTGAGTCAATTTGGAAGACATCCGTTCTGCCTCAACCAAGACTTTCACCATTTCGTGGTGACCCCTCAATGCAGCGTGTACTAGGGCACACTGTCCGGCATGGTCCATCTGCATAATCTGAGGTACAATTGGGACACACTGGTGAGCAATCAGAGTTGTTCCCCACATATCTCTGCACACAATGTTTTCAACTCAAATGAGCAAGGAAACAAGAACATGGGACTATGATAAGGCCAGCACTTCAGGTGGTCATTTCATTTCTTGAAAGAAAAAAAACACACAAAGTTACTATTTTTAGAAAGTATATTTATGGAGCAGTATGGAAATTTAATGAACTTGCATCTGTGCAAATCATACAATAATTCGAGAAGTTTCCATTTGTGTCTTTGTTTGACTTCTATGCATTCCTAAACCGTTGGACGGAATGAGTGGAAAACTGAAGGTTGTACTTGGGGTGTACACGGGTGGATTTTAGGAAGTAAAGATAATTAATAATTTCAGGGGTTGAGGGTGGGTGGGGGGGGAGGGGGTAGCAGGCAAATTATCTCCATGTAAATGTATGGCATAGCATCACACCAGTGGGAGAAGGTATTACAAGTTAAACAAAATACAGCAGACCATCCATCCATTGGGACCATACTCTGTGCAGTGTTGGTGCTGCTTAAGTAAGCAGTCTCCTTGGCTATTGGACACAATCCTGGACGGGTCGCCACTCAGACACAGTATACCAGCAAGCTGGCACTCATTTTGCTGACCTCGGAAGGATGACAGGCCGAGTTAACCCCACCTGGTTATGGTATCAATTCAACAGCCGAGGGGAACTTGACCTTATTATCCTAGGAACCCAAGCCCACCACCATAACCATTAGGCCAACACCAGGCATAAAATAGACCAACTGTGAGGGAATTAACCCATCAGTAATATGGGACTTCAGAAATGACATAATCAACACCAGAAAGCGTGGAGTGCATCCGGAGAAGCCTTAGCAGCAATGTTGATTGGGGAATGTCAACATAGATCACGCACGTGAGATAAGGTTGTTGTTTTTTTGTATGCATAGACAAAGCTCGTGGAGGATCTCGAACACAGAATGGATCAGGATGCAACATAGCAAAAGAGACAGCAGAAAGAGGAGGAAACGTCAACAGCAGGGCCTAGGGACAAAGTAGACGGAAAAGGACAAACAAGAGATGTAGGTAACGATGAGTTGTAGGGGAGATCGCAATAGGTAGGCAAGATGGATACAGAAGCAAACTAGAGGGGGAGCACTTGGGAGAGTGCAAAACCTCCGCCGCCAATACTGCTGGGTCACTCAAGTGAACCTTATATCTTATTCATTAAATATGATGTCAACAGTGCTGACAGAGTTATAGTTCTATTCTCCAACATTTTTTTGGGGGGAGGGGGGGTGGGGGGTTGGAAATCACTTAAAACATGTAAAAATGCAAAAAAAAAAAAAAAATCGAAATTTTGTTGAAAAAAAGTTGCAAAATTTTTTTTGGGGGGGGGGTTGGAAATCACTTAAAACATGTAGAAATGCAAAAAAAATTTTTTTCTCTAACAATTTTTTTTGGGGGGTAACAATTTTTTTGGGGGTTGGAAATCACTTAAAACATGTAGAAATAATAAAAAAATTCTCGAAATTTTTTTTGGGGGGGCGGGGTTGGAAATCACTTAAAACATGTGGAAATGCAAAAAAAAATTCTCTATTTTTGGGGGGGGAGTTGGAAATCACTTAAAACATGTAGAAATGCAAAAAAAAAAAATTTTTTTTTACTCCAACAATTTTTTTTGGGGGGGGGGAGGGGGACCAAGTCCAAAATTTAATGGCATGATCCTTGGACCATACCTAACCCCCCCCCCCACCAAGTTTCGTCGAAATCCGTCGAGGAGTTATTCCGTAATACTGTTCACAAACAAACAAACAAACAAACAGACATGGGTGAAAACAGTAACCTCCATCCATCTTCGAAGATGGCGGAGGTTAAAAATAATCATATAATAGTTTCATTGGTCATGAGAGATATTATACAGGATGTGTGTCTGTGTCTCTGTGTGTGTGTCTGTGTCTGTGTGTGTGTCTGTCTGTGTGTGTGTGTGTCTGTCTGTATGTGTGTGTGTCTGTCTGTCTGTCTGTGTGTGTCTGTCTGTCTGTGTGTGTGTCTGTCTGTGCGTGTGTGTCTGTGCGTGTGTGTGTCTGTGCGTGTGTGTGTCTGTGCGTGTGTGTGTGTGTGTCTGTGCGTGTGTGTGTGTCTGTGCGTGTGTGTGTGTGTCTGTGCGTGTCTGTGTCTGTGTGTGTCTGTGCGTGTGTGTATGTGTGTGTGTGTCTGTGCGTGTCTGTGTATGTGCCTGTGTGTGTGTGTGTGTGTCTGTTTGTGCGTGTGTGTGTGTGTGTGTGTGTGTCTGTTTGTGCGTGTGTGTGTGTGTGTGTGTGTGTGTGTGTGTGCACGTGCGTGCGTGCGTGCGGCTTGTATCAACAGGAATAATAGGAACGAGACACATCTCAGCCACATATTTCTCATAGTCTCAATATTTTCATGAATCCAATTTGCATCCAATTTGGTTAGGGTGGTGGGCTTGCGATCCGAGGATCCTGAGTTCAAGCTCCACTCTCCTCTGTTGAATGAATACCAGGTGGGGTTGACTCTGCCCGTCATCCTTCTGAGGTCGGTAAAATGAGTGCCAGCTTGATGGTATCCTGTGTCGGAGTGGCGACCCGTCCAGGATTGTGCCCAATAGCCAAGGAGACTGCTTAAGCAGCACCAACGCTCTGCAGAGTATGGTCCCAATGGATGGATGGAATTTGCATCCAGGAACATCAATAATGGTTACCATTCTGAAATTGCCAGTCTTTCATTTAAATGCTGAAAAATATGTTTAAAAGACTTTCAATTTAGATTTCATGCTGGCAATAGCAGGTTAAAAGTGCCCGCTAGCTAGCAGAAGCGAGTCACCGACGGTGCATGTGCAAAAGGCCTCGTTAGAATTCATAATGGTTGAAAGTCCTGTATCCAGGGGGAATCCACAATTCTGGGGGAATTATCCCATCCAGAATTCCTCAGGGAAATAACTTCCGCAATTTTGTGAAATTAACCCCTCTATAATTCTGGGAGCATTAACCCATCTGGAATTCTTGAGGAAATCAACCAATCTGTAAGGATGGGTTATTTGCTAGTATTAAAAGAATTGTCAGTTTACAAATCAAAATCTATATCATGAATCCAGAGCTCACATTGACAACAAATACTGTGGGGAATGACTACAACCTGGAACTGAGAAACAGCAATGTAGAAAAGAAAGTTAATGCAGCATTAGTAATATGTTCCCTTGCAAGAAACTTCTATGCAGGAGGAGGCCATTCGGCCCCTCAAAGCCTGCACTCGTATTGCCATCCTATGGTTGATTGTCCACACACTATCCTTTTAAATAATGAGCATGCAGCAAGGAAGCAGCACGTACCATTTTGATAGTCTTTGGTATGACTCGGGCAGGGTTCAAACCGCTGACCTCCCATACGTAAGAGTGGACGCACGAACCATGATGCCACCAATGCTGGTTAAAGATACACATCCAATTCCTATTTAAATATATCTACTCTTTCAGCTGCCACTGGCTTCCTCGGGAGACCATCTTACGATCACTTATATTAACTTCACTCTTCATAGTAGGCCCCTGAAGAAACTAGTCAATAATCAGAATGCCTTTGAAAAATCCTATATTACTACCACTTACCATCTCAGAAAGACTGAATAAAATTTTTGAAAATATATAATGGAGAGATGGAGAGAAAGCGAGAGAGCGAGAGCAAGACAAGCATGTAATAACAAAAAGAAGTGTTTCAACTTTGATGGAAGCTTTTGCACTATTGGTCTGCAAGTGATAATTAATTATTTGCAATTACTATTTTAATTCATCCATGAGATTGAAACGTACGTTGGTTTTCACAGGTTTGAGAGTCCTTCGGTTTGGAGGAGGGAGGAGGATAAGGGTGTAAAAGAGGATAACGTTTTGCAGTCATCTCAGAAGTTGAAAGCATGCAAATATAAACTCCATGATGACATATTTATGGCCAGATCTGACCTTTGATTTAATTTCGCTCAAGAGTAAACCCTAATTATGTAGCCACCTGCCTTATCGTGTCACAATACTCAACATTCAGGTTTGCAGGGAAATATTTTGCAATGTTCAATAACCTTGATTGTGGGGCCATCTGCTCCATCCATGTGGTCACTCAGTAACACTGTTTGCATTGACCAACATTTTGTAATACTTGTTGAAAGTCTGAATTGTAAAGTTTTCAAGGAGGGAGCTTCAATTTTACATGGGTCAAAGGTCAAAATGTGTCAACATGTGAACGAGAATTTAAGGCTGCTCAGAACACAGAATTTGCACCTTGTTAGTTTTTTCATTCTTTTTCTGGAGTGGAAATTTGGGGAGACATTTGCATTCGCTTGTGTATGTATGCCTGCGACTCGAGTTCAATTTTCATTGCTGAGCACAAACAAAATGAATCAAACATCAGTTACATGGATATTTGTAATTGGTTGAATTGGTCATTTGCTTTTTGGTGTTTATTTTTTTCAGTCTTGAAGTGATCGTCAATGCACGCTTTTCCATGGCTTACGCACTTGAACTTGGCTATTTTTTTTTGAGGTTGGTGATGTAAATCAAGTATGTTTGTATATCATGTTGTTATATGTGTGCATTATATGGATACCTGACCATTCTGTGCCAGAATGAGGGAACATTTTGCCGCTTGCAGCACGGGTTATAAAAAGTGTGTCAGAAAGGGGAAGCGCAGTATCGATTGGCAAGTTGCGTACTAACGTAATTGAAGGTGTGGCGCCGCCGTGGCAATCGCATCGTCACCCACGGTGAAGCGGAGCCAAATGTGTAAATTACAATTGTACGTTACAATTGCCATGCAGAAATCGGTAAGCTTTTATAACACTTGTATTGTATGTAGCCTCAATGAAGTATTGCAAATCAAAAGCTATAATTCATAGGCCATAACACAGCTCATATCATATTCAAAAAAACCAGTCATTCACATGAATTCTCATTCAAAGGACTCGTTCAGAAAATACGGAAGTCAATGGAAACCAAAGAATATCTCATGCCTGCATTTCTGTTTTTAATATTAATTCTTATAAACCAAATTTGAAACTTGGCATGTCTGTTTTGGTAATTGGTCTGCATTACCAATCTGCATTTGGTAATACAGCACATCTGCATTGGCGTGTTCTCAGGAAGAGAGGAGGGGGATGTAGTCTGATAGGTCGTTGATGGCATTGGTAGCAGGAGAAAGGACAGACTAATGCTGAGGTTGAAGGAGGTGGTCGAGAGGGATATGAGAGGTGGGGATAGAGAGAGAGAATTAGCCGAGGAGAAAGGAGTGTGGAGAGCAAAAACTCGTGAGGCCTACCCCACACGGTAAGATTAATTGGGTGAATCAAATTAGTAGTAGTCGTAGTAGTAATTATAATAGTTGTAGTAGTAGTACAACACTAAAATTGTTACACAAAAACATTTTCATGTTATGACCTTCAGGGGCCATTTACAATTTCTAACACAACGTACATAAGGAAATAAATCCCGCTACATGGAGAAAGGTGGTTCTTACCTCCAATTACACCAGATCCAAGCAATCCTGGACATTACACACCTTTTCACCAGCTACAGACAGCCCTAGCTTTTAGCAGACTTCACCAGAACCTGAAGAATGGTATGACTGCATGTTCCAAATGCAGGTACAGAAAAAGACACCGTCTGTCCAACTATGTACATTATACAATATTTCATTTCTGATATAATATAATGAAATTGGTTAATTTTGTTTTCTCACTTGTCTACTTTCGAGTACATCGTCACTCACACAAAAGATAGGGAGAAGAACATTCGTTTGTGCAGAATTTGGACTCTCTGTCTCTGTCTCTGTCTCTGTCTCTGTCTCTGTCTCTGTCTCTGTCTCTGTCTCTGTCTCTGTCTCTGTCTCTGTCTCTGTCTCTGTCTCTGTCTCTGTCTCTGTCTCTGTCTCTGTCTCTGTCTCTGTCTCTCTCTCTGTCTCTCTCTCTGTCTCTCTCTCCCTCTCTCTCTCTCTCTCTCTCTCTCTCTCTCTCTCTCTCTGTCTCTCTCTCTCTCTCTCTCTCTCTCTCTCTCTCTCTCTCTCTCTCAGAATTTGTGCAATTTCATAATACAAAATCTGGTGCAAAATCCAAGAGCAAGGGACAACAGAAGTCAAATTCCACATTTTCCAGTGTCAACAAATATTCAAAACAAGAAGCCAGATACTAAAAGACGAGAACAAAAAATTACATTTTTGAAGAGGGATATACTCTTTCAACAGATGAACTCTGAAAGATGTTCAAATATTTCATTAAATTAATTTTCATTCATCATCACGACTATGAGATAAAAATAGAGAGATCTTGAAAATCAATGTCGTCAGGATTTCATTTTTTGTATGTAAATATAGTAGTGCCTCACTTTTCCTGATTTACCATTCGTGCCATTTTTCGATGAAACTGAATAGATATCAGGATTAAACTAAAAAGATAAAAGATTCCATGAATATTTTAAGTTTTTGGAAGGGTATGAAAAAAAGGGTAGTTTTCACCTCACCTGAACTCTAGGCTGGTAAGCTTGTGCGATCGAGCAGTGTCCGTCAGTGAATCAGTCAGTAATTCCATAAACATTTCAGTCATTATCGCTTGAACCAAACATATGATTTTGATGAAACTTGGCCACAAGCTTCGTATCTGATGCCTAACGAAGGTGTATTGACCACATCAAAATCTTCCCTCATTAGGGGGTTCTACGGTGGGGGGGGTTATGACCCCCTGTGATGTACCAATGTTTGTTCACAGCATAAAAATAAAAAATAAGGGTCTAAGGGGGTCTCTGAGTGACTGTTGCTCCTGACCCAGGTGATCTTCAGGACGCACGGTCCTATGTTTGCCTCCGCCACCGAAGGTGAAAGAGTTTATGTTTCCCCCCCCATTCTGTCTGTTTGTCTGTTTGTTACTTGCAAAATCGAAGATTTTTCAAGTATAATCGTCAGTCAATTTTGTTATTCTGTCTGTTGCCTACAGGTCATGATTTTCAACCGATCTTCATGAAACTTCACCACATGGTAGAGTTTGTCAAAAGGAAGATGACTATTGTTTTTGAGGTTCCATCCTGTTGTATACGACTCGTGTTGTAGTAAAAAAAAACACAGATGACTTGTGTTGTTGTAAAACTCATCCAAAGGATTTGTTCTTCTGAACAAGACTTTACATGTGAGACTGGGACATTGCAATACGACTGTATGCTCTTACATGTATTGGAAGGACGTTTCCACACAATGGACAAATCAGCAGAGTACACAGCATAAATCCATGCAGAATTACATGTGGATCCGGGTCCGAGCATGGTGGCTTTTAGTTGCTTCGTGAAAGCTCTTGAAAGCTAAAATTCCCGCACCAGATCCTTCCTGTCTATCTGTTTTCGTTTCACCCCTGCATTGTTACCTCTGCCACCGAAGGTGGAGGAGGTAATGTTTTCACCCCCTCCCTGTCTGTCTGTTTGTTTTTTGTTTGTGTGGAGGATATCTCAAAAATTTGTGGGCGGATCCAGATGAAATTTGGCGGGCAGGTTGGGTGTGTGACAAGGATGGACTGATTAGATTTTGGTGAAGATCTGGATCTGGATCCGACTACTAGAATTTTTACCAGAGTTGGTGTCAAAGCCACCCAATGCTCGCCTGTTTATACTGTTGTAAATTTTCGCCCGCCGGCGTGCGGACGACCGCTTCTAGCCAATGGCGGCCGCTCTCGCCCACCGAACGGACAATCTAGTTGCAGCTTTCCGGATCAAACGCCGAAATCCCGCTACGGGTGTGTTTTAAGCACACCACAGCCTAATCAACACTCTACCCGCGCTACAGGGTCAATCGCCGAATTGTCGATATACCTAATTAATCGCGCGGGCAGACTACCGAGAGACTGTACCTCAACGGGGCTGCTTGGAAACGAGCCGCTTAAGCAGCTCGCTTTGTTTTGGGATAACCGAGCGGGGTATTATTGCGAAAGCCCCGTTGGATCCGATTTTATTATCGGCTATTAAAAAGCCAGCTATATTCCGAACTCAATGATGGCAGTTCAATGAAGGAAAAGGACACGACGAACGGGTCAACATTCACACAAGCACATTTATTTGCACACACAACACATATGCAGTCATGCAGTCATGTATGCAATCAGGCGAGGAAAACAAAAGCAATGCAATGTACAAGCACACAATGAATGGGGGTAGGGACAAGACGCGAGCAAGAAAAACAACTACCACCGTTCTATTAATTACGTACACTTATACAGTTCTACCTACGGACATGGCACCACAACGCTCATTCAAAAGAAACAAGAAAAAACCCCAGGAAAGCCAAGGGGTTGACTGGACCTCTTGGGTCTTTATTTGCACGGAACTGTGATGACCGCAGAAGCTCCGCGAGGCTGGGCTGGTTACCTTCACCTTCGTGGTGCCTCGCTGTGGCGACCCGCGACGTCCCGTCCTCACGACAGCTGGCGTGATCGCAGTTCGGCCCAGGCCTCGTCTGACGGCCTGGTGATTCGGGCCCAGTCGGCAACGCCTCAGAGGAACCAATGGGTCTTTTGCTCTCTGAGAGTTGATGCTTTCTTTAAGAGCCCGTCCGTCCCTCAGCGCCGCTCGGACTGTCCCGAAGCCCGATCACCTCGGACCTGTCGGTGCTGGCTGGCGACCTCTCTCTGGCTCTCCCCACGTCCCGCACACGAACGCGCAGTTCTGCGCGGCACGGCAGGCTTGGCCGCGCTCTCAGCTCCCGTCTCCTCGGCGAACCCAGACCTCCACTGCCCTCCACTGGACTCGAACCTTGCTCTTCACACCACTCCAAACCCAGACCGACTCAACTCTCCGAGCTTGGCGCTCTGCGTGCTGTTATATAGGATCCGTGAGGCGAGGTTTGATCTCTGCTCTCTCACCTCTGACCCCCCGCTGGCTCTGCCCCCCTTGATCTCCTGATCCGAATTCGAGGCGAAACTCGAAGCGAGCGGACGTGGTAGAAATCACCGTCGCTGGCGCCCACAAAGGAGAGCGGACGTTGTGGAGATCACCAGCCCTGCACAACGAGGAAACCCCTGCGTCTGTTAGCAGCGATACTGTTCACTGGGTGCTCGCCGTGGCTGGCACAAAGATGGTGGCGTTTGCGGAGTTGAAGGTGAAGCGATGGTGTTGGTTGTTGGTTATCGGGGGAGATGTGGTTTAGGAGATGGTGGCTGTGGTTGGCGTTGTGGCGAAGGGTGGTTGTGGTTGGCATTGTGGAGAAGGTGGTTGTGTGAAGGCGGTTGTGGAGAAGGTGGGTGTTGTGAAGGTGGTTGTGGAGAAGGTGGGTGTTGTGAAGGTGGCTGTGGAGAAGGTGGTTGTTCATTGTCTGTGGGGATGTTGGCGATTGTGGAGAAAGTGGTTGTGGTCGGCGTTGTGGAGAAGGTGGTTGTGGTGGTTGAAATGCGGTTGGTCCAAAATAACGATAGCAAAAGAAAAACGGCGACCTCAAAGATTACAGCCCCGCTAAACATTGGTGGGGAAATCTATCTGAACACAGACTTATCGACATTACTGATCTAAGGACCTAGTATATGGTGTTCTGTGAATTTCCACAGCCGTAGCAATACATTTATCATTTTTAAAAGACTAGTCTAATAATATTTTTTATAAAGCATTGCAGTGAAGTCTGATCTAAATAATTTTAAAGCAATATATGTATTTGTATATTGTAATCAGTAAAAAATAGTGTGGTAGATAAAAGCATTAGAAAGGAAAAAAAATGTAACGTTGATGTGCTACAAAAAAGTTAAGTTCAAAACAGGTCTGAAAAATTTAAAATTTTAAATTTTTTTTTTCATTTCAACTTCACTACATCAATGATATACCCCAAGGCCCAAAGGAACCTCCATGCCAAATATCAGCATCCTAGTACACATATTAAATGAATGGCAAGCTTCTAAATAACTTGCACCAAAAACTTTAACGTTGATGTGCTACAAAAAAGTTAAGTTCAAAACAGGTCAAAAATTTAAAACATTTGAAATTATTTTTTAATTTCAACTTCACGACATCAATAATATACCCCAAAGGAACTTCCATGCCAAATATCAGCATCCTAGTACACATATTAAATGAATGGCAAGTTTCTAAATAACTTGCACCAAAAACTTTAACATTTTCACGCTCACGCTCACGCTCAAGCCGGGGGTATCGCTATCGCTCTCTGTTCTTCGAACAGGCGAGCTAAAAATGATTCTTCATCATTGAGAGTTGGTGCTAAACCGATATACAATAAGATATCTCAAAATGTTGTGGATGGATTCACATGAAACTTGGTGGACAGGTTGGGTGTGTCGCAAGGACGAATTGGTTCGATTTTGGTGAAGATCTGAATCCGAATATGGATACGAGAGTTATTTAATTTTCTAAGTGATTCTTCACCATTGAGAGAGAGAAAGGGCTAAAATCTATATAGTACTGTTTAGCATGATATTTCAAAAATGTATTGGGCCTGATACGTTCTCGTGGATCAGGCATTATGTGGCAGAGGTATGTGCTCCACCGAGTTCCCCTCCAGTTAACCTCCACCATCAAAGATCGGAGGTTACTGTTTTCACCCCTTTCTGTTTGTTTGTTTGTTTGTTTGTGAACAGTATTGCGGAAAAACTCCTCGACGGATTTCGACGAAACTTGGTGGGGGGATTAGGTATGGTCGAAGGATCATGCCATTAGATTTTGGACTTGGTCCAAAATCCAATATGGCCGCTATGGCGGCCATTTTGAAAAAATATTTGAATTTTTTTTTTTTTGCATTTCTACATGTTTTAAGTGATTTCCAACCCCCCCCCCCCAAAAAAAAAAATTGTTAGAGAAAAAAAAATTTTCTGCAACTTTTTTTCAACAAAATTTCGATTTTTTTTTTTTTTTTGCATTTCTACATGTTATAAGTGATTTCCAACAAAAAAAAACATGCCAAAATTATAATTGCGGCTGATTTTGGAACTTCAGGTGGATATACCCACGTAAAATCAATTTCTGTCTCAAGGAATCTAGTTATGACGAATGAAGTGAGTATCTAAAAGTTAAAAGTAAAAGGGAAAGTTGCAAACTATAACTCTGTGAGCACTGTTGACGTCAAATTGAATGAATAGGATATCATGTTCATTTGAGTGACCTAGCAATATTGGCGGCGGAGGTTTTGCACTCTACCGAGTGCTCCCCCTCTAGTTAATTGTGTTTCTCGCCCGTTCCAGTGCCTTGTCCATATCTTCTTGGTTGTGTCTTCTTGAATTTCATGATCGTGTGTCTCTCTTCAGGTCCTACTACAGTAGTCTGCAGAGAATTACTACAGATACTGTTTGCATTCCACTGAACAGCATCATTGTGACATCACTCAGCAGTACCTGCAAGCTAATGAGTGTAGTTAAGCCAGTGCACTATTTATACTTAAAACAAACCACCACTGCTGCTGTATATAGGCCCAACTATATGGCATATTGGTGGCAGATGTATGACAGATAGAGACATACAACCATAAACTGGATTCAGATTCTGAACCATGCTTCTGTTCTGTCCTATGCTCAACAAAATGTTTTGTGAACTGATGAGGCAAAAATCAATCGATTTCAGAATTAGAGATAAACATCGAGATAAGTTAAGAGCATTTATTTTACAGTGATATAAACATTATGCATTCTATATTTCCAAGCCAGATTTCACTGGAAGGCAAAAATGAAATGTGAAAGCACCGTCTCGGAATCTCCCATGATACTTCGTTAAATGTGCATTCGCAGATTGTCCTCCCAAGTAATGAAACCACTTTAAAGCCATCATTAAAACCTTCCTCAAATGAAGATGCAGTTTCAAATGAACAGTACCATCTCTGCTTTTGTATTTTCAGGACCAATGAGAGTCTGGGCTGGCAGGATGGCCGAGAGAGACGCACACTAGCTTCTGAGCCGTCTCGCCTGGGATCGAATCTTGGCCTAGCTAAAACTGTCATCCTGGTATTTCACAGGTAGGGTGATTCATCAGTGTGTGCCGTCGCTCGAGTGGCCGTACACTGAGCGTCCCATCTGCCGGCATTATTCTGTGGACATTAAAGATCAGTGTGTTAAGGTTAGGGTTCAAATTCTTTGCTAAATCCTTTGTGAAGAGTAGGTAGCTATCGCTGGAACCCTAAATAAATTACAAATTACTGCCCCTATTTACTGCGTCAGAGATGCAACCCATCCAAGATTGTAACCATAGCCAAAGAAAATGCTTCGGTAGAACAGACGCTCTGTATAGAACATGGGACATCATGACGATGAAGAAGAAGAAGAAGAAGAAGAAGAAGAAGAAGAAGAAGAAGAAGAAGAAGAAGAAGAAGAAGAAAAAGAAGAAGATGAAGCAGATGAAGAAGAATTAGGGTCTGAGCCATACAGACTTGCTGATGTGAATCTATCAAAACTCTTTGAACTCACAAGGGTTTTGGAAAGCAAAATCAATTTCAATAAGTATAAGTAACAGATATGTAGTCCGTGGGTCATCATAAAGAGAAAGTGGAGTTCTTGGTTTAAACACTTTTTGGTAACACAAGAGAACATTAAAGAAAAATAATAATCTACATGAGAACTGCTCATCTCCAGTGAATAAAAGTGCACGGTGACGTGGTTCACTAAATTCCAGATCCAAGTAGTCATAGTTGGCGAATGTATACTGGACTGAGATTTCATTCTACATTCGGACCATTGATGGCATCATTACTGAGGGAAGGCTGTGCCACTCATGCAGTGCTCGTAAACATTAGAGCGGCTGGAACTTGGAATTTGTTCAGGGTGCCGCTGCCAATCGCCTCCTCTTTGCAAAAGACACTGGGAGATCTTTAATGCTCACCGACTAATGTTTGCAGAAGGGACACCCGGCTTAACATCTATCCGAGAGACGACACACTATTTGATGGAAACTGCTTGCGAAGAAGCGGGATGACAGAGTCGAGTGGAGAATCGAACGCAGACTAGACAGGCAAAGGCAAATGAGCTACTACCATGCCATCATGTCAGACATCGTTTCAGCATTTCAAACGTAAATTGCCTTCACTACCCAAAATTAATTTGAAACTCGAGAGTTCATTGAACACCTTATCCCCATGCAGTCTTGAGAATAGGACATGGGAAGGGTACTTTAAACTCTTCCTTTGCATTTCCGAGCACAATCTATATTTCCTATGAGCTGCAATTTCATCTGAATCTCGATATCCCCCAATGCCTAGTGGCAAATTTTATTGGTCGAGATGGTGTAAAACGGCATAATATTTTCTACAAGTACTGCTAAATTGGAGGGTGTTGGAACCAACAAGGTGATTTGTGTTCGACAGTGTCAAGTATATAATTCAAGTGAAATAAAATTAAGGTTTCAAAGGCTGGAGAGAAAAAACAACTTTTTTTTCTTTTTTTTTTTCCGGAAGTTTACCGCCATTGATGCATTTGAGAATCACTGGGTTTTTTTTTACATCACCTTATTTAACGCATTATATTAG
Organism: Eptatretus burgeri; assembly: GCF_056783735.1. NCBI lineage: Eukaryota > Metazoa > Chordata > Myxini > Myxiniformes > Myxinidae > Eptatretus > Eptatretus burgeri. The sequence goes on from NC_140963.1 coordinate 50,360,808, forward strand.
TTATTCATGACTGGTTATGTTCTTTATGAAATCCCTAAAAAAACAAAGTTTACCATTCGGAATTACTTTCAATTTTGTCTGTCTGCCAGACAAGCAGACAGACAAGCAATTACTTCACTCCTCTCTGCACATGCGTACTTGGGATGAGGTTCCGTACAATTTGCCAAATTCAGAACCAAAGTCCTGCTAAACTACAGGTTTGTGTACAGGTTTGTCGTCGTGAAATTAAGTAGTTCGTCAATCATAGACCAACATCTGTACACAGACCGACAGACAGACAAAGTGAACCAATTGCTTAATCCTGTGTTTTGCTTCGCACACGAGTAATTAATGGACTTTGGACCTGGTGGGAAATCAATCTTTAATGGTGAATTTTTTGAAATAAAGCAATTTAAGTGCCATCAAAATGTAAGAGTTCAATGGAAACGCAAATTTTTATTTCCCAGAGGGATCGGTTGAACATGATGCTAAATCTGTTTAAAATATTTCGAAGGTAGAGTTAAGGAGTTTAAATTCAGTTGGTCTTACTTTCGCTAAAAGAAAATTGACACCAAGTTTGGACTCACTGGGGAGAACTTTCCTTGTTGGATAAAATTGGTCTGGGTTGGTAAAATGAGCCTTTGTATAAGTCTGTGGCTTTCTGTAATTATAAGTGGGATTGAAAAATTTAAATGAATGGCCTTAACCATATCTATCTTTCTCCAGTGTTTCTTGAAATGTAGTAGCTGTTACAATTTCTTCTTCGGAAGCGAAGAGAGTTTAAATTGGTGTCAATTGGAGCTGTGAACAAGCTATTTATAATCGTGACTGGATAAAAACAAGGGTCTGAACTTTGCCCTCAAATGAAAGAAACTTTACAGGACAGAATCTCTTCCTTCTACCGATATTGAAAAGGTAGTTAATTGGTAGTGAATCGTTTCAAGCATGTCAGATAAATATAAAAATAATTTAACTTAGGAATGATTGCACGAATCACTTTATTGAGGGCTGACCGGACAGCTTATAAAAGGTACGTGCACTTTGAGATGTCCGAGTTTGAATCTCATCCTATAAACTATAAACTTTTACCATGGAGGTTCGCATGCAGGACCAATGCTCTCATGCAGGACCAATTGCTCCAACTCTCTAGAAAATCCTCGATACCTCTTTGCTGATGACTCCACCCTCTGCCGTACCATCGGTCATCCCAAAGACCAGCAAGCAGCAGCTTCTTCGCTCACTGCAGATCTGGATAAAATCACAAACTGGTCCAACACGTGAAACATGTCTTTCAATCTGGACAAATCTTACACTCTCACTGTCTCTTCGAAAGGACCGTTTAGAAAACCCCCCCATCCACTTTCTCAACAATCCTCTGGAAGAAGTCCTTTCTTTCAAGCTTCTTGGTCTCACTATCTGCCATGACCTTTCCTGGGAAAGCCACATTTTAAACCTCGCCTCCAAAGTCAGTCGCCGACTGGGAATCCTCCGTCGTGCAAAGTCCTTCCTCGGTCCTCCTGAGCTCCTGACCACTTACAAAGCTTTTGTCCATAGCTTGATGGAGTACTGCTCTCCCCTCTGGGCTGGTGCTCCTGCCTCCCACCTTTCTCGGCTTCACGCTGTAGAAACCAGGGCATTTCGGATCATCGGCATCTCCCGCAATGAGGCTGAGTCTTTGGGCCTCTCACTCAATCACCGCAGGTTGGTCGATGGTCTTTCTGTCTTTTACCGTCTCCTCTCCAGCCTTGCCCCCCCCCTCTCTCTGCAATTTGTCCCCACCACATTTCCTCAGAGCGCTCAAGGTCAGCCAACAACCCCCTTCTGGTAAAACTACCAAAATCACGAATCACTGCTCACCTTCACTCTTTCATTCCTCTTTTTTCCCACCTTTGGAATAAACTCCCTCACTCTATTCTTTCCCATTCTTCCCTCCAGGCTTTCAAAACAGCTGTTCACCACCACCTCTTATCCCCCATCCCCCATCCAAATCCTCGATCTTTTCTACCCCCGATAATCCACCCTAGCCCACTTCCTTCAAATTCCCTGCTTTCCTTCCTGAAAGTCCCTGTAATGTCCATCTTCTATTCCCCATGTTCCCTGTCCCATCCCTCTCCCTTCCACAGATCTCCTAATGTGTCTGTTCCCCACTGTTTTGTCCCTCCCACTCCCGCCCCTCTTGTCTCATGCCCCCTTGATGTGCGTTGTGTGTTAGCTCTCACATGAGCCTCGACAAGGTATACAAAAAAAAAGAAAAAAGAAAAGAAAAGCATCATGCATGCACCATCCATCAAATGGACATGAAGTTGGAGTATCCATCTGCCAGTATGAGTCGTTGGTGAATGTTCAACATCTCACACATCTTTCGCAAAGAGTTAAGGAGTAATCGCCAGCATCCTAAACAAATTACAAATCCCTACCTAGACTGATTGATCGAAAGGCAATGGCAAACCAGCGAGCACAGCCTTAGCCTCAGAACTGTTTTGGCAGCACTGACGATCCGCAGAGAGTATGACACATTTGCTTGATTGAGTGCTCTGTCAATTCATTTCTTTTGATAAAAATGTAAGCTGCATGAATTGAACAATATCCCTGTAAGTTTCTGAGAACTGCTTATTTAAGCTGTCTGTGATGTGTAGTTTTCTGTTTTCCAAATGCTTGCTAACTTGCTGTTGCAAGGAAACACTTTACAAGATATGCAGCACTGCTGAAAAGCATATTTCCACAACAGATGCCTGAAAGCATCTGTATTATGTTTGCACGAGTTTAAGAAATATTTCCTACTTTCAATGAGGCAGCTCAATCAATCAAAGAGAAGAACTTCAAAGGTAGAGAATCAAAACTGTATTTTAAGAAATAAATGAAAACCTGTATCTTTCCTAAAAGTGCTAATGACACGGTGCCAAGTCTGTCGTTAGCATATACTTCCCTCGATGCATTCCTTCACCATAAATGGCACCACAGCTCACTCTGCTCATGAGAAGGCCCAATGTCTCAACTCTATGTTTGCTTTCAAGTTTTGCGTTCCCAATGCCTCACTCCCTGTTCCTACTTGACCCACTCACACCCAATTGCTGCTGGGAACTATGTCTTTCTCACCTGCGAAGGTGGGGAGGTCTCTGGCAACTCCAACTCTAATTGTAATTCTTATTATATGACAGGCCTGGGGCAGCATCAATTCCCTGCCTTGTCATTCTGGCATATCCTCTTTCTGCTCTGTTCAACCTATCATTTGCCCGAGGTCACCTTCCATTTACTTGGAAGTCAGCCAACATCTTTAAGTTACACAAAAAGGGTACAAAACAGATCCTCTTAACGACAGCTCAGCCTATTACCTTACCGCTAATTACAACGAAAGTCATTGACTCAATCATTAAATCCTTTTTCTCTCAAACTGCATGACATCAGACCATCACTTTGGTTTCTGGCCCGGTCACGCAGCCCTAAGCAAGCTGCAGGTTCTCCGAAAAAGGGATGAAGGCCCTGAATCTCAGATTTTAAAAAAACAGTCACATTTAGGGCTGTCAAATGCTCGAGATAGGTCGAGAGAAAGTCTGGTTACCCTGCATTGTTCTCCAAACCTTCTGCCTATGGCATCAAAGGCCACCTACACACATGGCTTACTGACTTCAACTTTTGTCCCATACAGCTTAAATTATATTGAGATATGGGCTTTGAGTGGACCATTCCCTGGTGATATTGAGATAGGACCATGGGCCATAGCCCGAGAAAGAAGATGAGATTTAGGACAGTAATAAGGCAGGGAGGGGTCTTTTAGTCAGAGTAGTTAAGGCATGGAATGGTCTCTCCAGAAAGGTATGCAGAGCAGAAATAGTAGACAGCTTTAAATTGGAATTAGATAGGTACCTAGATGCATTCATTGGATTGGATATAGGCAGGACATGTAAGTAACATGTGTGTGGATGGGTGATGTTTTCTGGGGTTGGTAAAGCGCAGGCATGATGGGCCGAATGACCTCCTGCGCAAAGTTCCTTGTGTTTATTTAGTTCAACATCTTTGCAATTTCTGTCCAACATCCTAGGCCTGCACATTGTTATTTACCAGCCAATATACTCGTCAAGAACGAGTGATGGAATTTGATCGGATGGGAGGACCACATAATAGCAACAAGCGTCTGTGGAATGTCCCAGAAATCACGTCCACCGAAATGCCATGATGCCATCCAGCATGACGAATACTTTGAGTGAAGTCGACTTTTGGCTGGACTAAATGTGACTGGGGTATAAATGGAGAAACTGCAAGTAAATTTAGATGTCATAAGCAGAACTGAAAGCCATTTTAAATTATACGTACTAAGTTTGGTGACGATGCATGAAGCGGTGAGAGAGGAGATAGGAAATGGACACACAGATATCGTCTTTGTCTCTACAAAGCTCTATTAAAGCTGTGACTGATAATAACATCAATTCCAAATAAAATAGAATAAAGCTTTGATTACCTTTGCTCCTTTCCGCAGAAGCATCATAACAATGGGCAAGTGTGCAGCTGCAGCAGCATAGCATAGAGCAGACATTCCACTATCTGACACGGCATTGAGATCTGCCTTCATCTCAAGCAGCAAACCCACCATGTCCTGCAGGAAAACCAATGCATCATTATATAGCTTTAATGTCACTCCTGTGTAAGCCTCCCAACAACGAGCTTCCCATGTAAACCACCTGCCAGAAGATAAAAGTGTTTAATCCTGGTTAAAAAACATTTCCTGACCACATAACTCTTCATCACAACCATTACAAGGGTTTAAGTTTTTAGTCGTTTGACAGGCAAGAGATCAAATAAAATATACAAAATAATACTAAAAACAACACGAACAACATCAGTTTGAAAAGTCTCAATTTGTTCAGGAAATGGCATTTGGGGAGGATCTGAGTTTTCATGGATACAAATTTTAATCAATGTTTACAATTCACCAACAAAACAAACTCAACATTCAGACTGCAGTGGGAGAGGATGCACGGAGTGATGCAAAGGGTTAGATCAGACGTAGCAGATATAAACCCAGAAAAGACAAAGAAACGCAATCTCTCTTGCAGCTTAAGGCACAATCATTAGAAATCTAAATTTAATCAACATGTAAAAAAGAGAAAAAATAAGCTCAAATGAGCTAAGATCCTCGTCCTCTTAATGATGACATCATAAAAACGAATATGACGCCATTGTGATGTATCAGGTTTGTGATAGATTATAATCTATTAATTATAAACACAGATAATTATCTGTGCTAATGCCTGGCTTGATTCCCGCAAACAAAATTCAAACAGCTTGCCTAGTTTCGGAGATAATGGTATAGGCGATTTCCATTAGCGGCGATATTATGACGTCAACTTTTTTTCTAGGAAGAATTTCCAAAATCGGAGATGGTTACTGCCTGCACGTGGGCTTTCTGCATATACATGGCAAGTTTCACGAAGATCCAATGAAAACTCTGGGTTGTGAAACAAAAAAATGCCAAAAAAAATAGGAATGGCGTCATAGTGATGCATCATATGTGCGGTAATTCATCTCTGCTAATGCCCTGTTCGATTCCCACAAACAGAATTCAAAAAGCTTGCCTAGTTTCAGAGATAATTTTTTAGGCGATTTCCATTAGCGGAGATATTTTGACGTCATAACTTTTTTTCGAGGAGGAATTTTCAAAATCGGAAATGGTTACTGTCTGCGCAGGGTATTTTTACATATATATGCCTAGTTTCAGGAAGTTTCGATGAAAACTGTAGGCTGTGAAACAAAAAAGTCCACAAGAAGAAGATGAATAACAACAACGTGAGTAAGACTTAGAGATCCTCCCTGAGGATCTAAAAATCAATCAACATAAATCAATGTGTCAAAAAATTTCATCATAGCTCTTCCACGAGTCTCAATCATGTACACCAAAAAGTGACTTTGCAGTTGTGAGCTCTTGGAAGGTGATTTATTTGACAAATAAGTTACAAAATGAACTTTTTTCATTCATTAAATATGTGAGGCCCGGCAAGGAGTGATGTAAGCAACATTTTTTAATGATATGATGATAGACTCGGATGATAGGGGAAGGGTTAAAATAGTGCTATATGGCATTAACTCCAAAATAGCCGATGTGTCCCTTACATCACTCCTCGTGGCGCCTCATATGTACTCTACCAGTCAAAAGTTTTGGAACACCCCCATTTTTCTAGTTTTCACTGAAATTTAAGCAGTTTAATGTTTCAATGTACTCTGAAATTAAAGCATAGAACAAATAAACAATTGCAGATTAAAATTTAGAACACAATTGCAGATAAAAAGAAATCATGGAATCGTTTTGTTGAACAAAATTTAATCTAAATTTTTGACTCATCAAAGTAGCACCTTTTGCAGATATAACAGCCGAACATACTCGTGGCATTCTTTCTACAATGGAAATCAAATATTGTTTGGAAAGTTCTTCGCTGTTGACTCTCAGAAACTTGTCCACCGATTGTGTTGTGGCTTTGGGTCTGCCAGACTTCTTCCTGTCCAAGTTTCCTCCAGTTTCCAAGTGCCTTTTGATGGTGTAGGAAACTGTATTCACCGACACCTTGGTTGTCTTTGCAATTTCTCTGAAGGAAATACCTACACTTCTAAGGGTAACTTGACGACACGTGAACCCGTTGGGTTCCCGTTGTGACCGGTTGATGAATAAAATTATTTCAAGAAAAAAAAAAAAGATAGCTCCAGCAAACTATACCGCTGAGGTTGTTTACATGATCAAATAATCCTGAAGAGTACTTGACTGAATCTGGAATTGATTTTTTAATAATTTTTTTCATTGCCCAATTGGAACGAAACTTGAAACTGCACACCGCAGGCGAATGGTGAGTAAGGTGGCCCTAAAATATTTGCGCTATCATGTACCATTTTGGCTGTATTTCGGGAACATACATACATACAAGATGAGAGTTTTAGTAATATATAGACAATGGTCTGTCTGTCTTCCTTTGCTAATTGCCTTTTTCTCACCATGATGACAGCAATATACCATTTCCTGCAGTGCAATATTATCCAAATAATGCTTCAGAGGGTGGAGCAACAGTCTGTTCCAACTATATAAAATTATATTATAATTATGGGGGATTATAAAAGAGTGCTTGGTCTTTTGGCTCTCTCTCTCTCTCTTCTTGTTCTTGGGGTCACGGAGCGATCAGAACGAGCACAATGGAACGGACCCAACGGAGCGTAGAATGAGCAGCCTCGCAAGGGTGGAGCTAGCGCCGGGGTAATGGTCCATACACCAATGAGAGCACTGGAGAATACTCATCGCTCCACCTGTTCCACTCTCAAGCGCCGTCCCCGCTGGGGGATTATAAAAGAGTGCTTGGTCTTCTGGCTCTCTCTTCTTGTTCTTGGGGTCACAGAGCGATCAGGACGAGCACAACGGAACGGACCCAACGGAGCGTGGAATGAACAGCCTCGCAAGGGTGGAGCCAGCGCCAGGGTAATGGTCCATACACCAATGAGAGCACTGAAGAACACTCATCGCTGCACTTGCTCCACTCGGATTATAAAAGAGTGCTTGGTCTTCTGGCTCTCTCTTCTTGTTCTTGGGGTCACGGAGTGCAACGGAGCGAGCAAAAAGGAACGGAACCAACAGAGCATGGAACGAGCAGCAATAGTCTATTAGCAATTACACATAGAGACTTCTTCCACCGGGCGTAGTGGCGTGCGCCTGTAATCCGGCTACTCGGAGGGTTGGGTTGGAGGATTGCTTGAGGGCGGGAGCTCTGCGCTGGGCCGCGCTATGAAAGGGTGTAGGGCAGCCCGGAATAATGGTGAAACCCAATCCTTATCCCTGTGTCGTAAGAGGCGACCATGGTTGCGTCAGGAAGGGCATCCGGTGTAAAACCTATGCCAAATCAGTATGCGGATCATAACGGATGATCCGCTGTGGCGACCCCTAACGGGAGCAGCCAAAAGACGAACAACAACAACAACATCGAGACTTCTTACATTCACACTAAGTCTTTCATCTTCCACGTTCTTTGTTTCATTTCCAACCACCCCACCCTCCCACACCTTTACATATTGCTCTTCACACATCACTGTACCTCACCGCATGGGACCGCACTGTAGACACCCTCAGTTTTTCTCCCTCCTCCCCTCCTAAGTGACTGGGAAGTATGGGCCCATCGGCCACGCCAGGTGTTGAAGAGTTCAGGATCTTCACCAAAATTGAATCAATTCTTTCTCGTCACACGCCCAACCTGTCCACCAAGTTTCATCCGAATCCATCCGCAACTTTTTGAGATATCGTAATATCGTTTTTGGCCTCAACTCTTCATGGTGAAGTATCACTGAAAACATTGTAGTACCCAGATCTGGATTTTCACCAAAATCTAATAAATTCATCCTTGTCACACACCCAATCTGCCCACCAAATTTCATCTAAATCCGTCCACAACTTTTTGAGACATCCTGCACACAGAGAAACAAACAAATAAACAGGGGTAAAAACATAACCTCTAACCATCGCCAAATGGATGGGATGGAGGTAAGGACAACAGTAATTTTACACTCTCCTTCTGTCTGAGCTGCAACAGGAAATGAAATAACCAGGGTGGAAAAAAAGTTCCACAAAATACATATTCTCTTTTGTTATCAGAATGTCGCTCTCCATGAATGTTCTAGCTCTTCCACGAGTCGACGCACTGGATGTCGAAAGCTGTTGCAATGCTAAGTTAATACGCATGATCATACCCAATAAATAAAGACTGGAATCAAGGAATTTTACTTCAACATTATTTGATGGTCTAATTGTAATGGATTCTAAATTTTAAAACTTTCAAGCAAACATTAACAATGACGAATGAACGAATCAAAATGATGAGGCATCCAATATTATATTGAGTTGTGTTTGCCTTTGATAAATGGCTCAAAGCTGTGGACCTTTTATCGAGTGAACCCAATGAAACGTGTGAACCCAATTATGCCATTGTGGTAATGTGATCAGACAATCAACAATGAAATGATGTTAAAAAATACAGAAAAAGTTTTCATAAAGAAACAAAAACAACTACATGCTTCACCTCATAGCCAAGGTGGCTGTAGACACAGAGCAATGGGGCGCTGCCCAGGGCCTCCGTACGATAGTCCACGTCAGCTCCGGCCAAAATAAGGAGACGACTCACCTGGCAGTGATACATATCTCAGTAAGCAAATCCCTATCCAGACTAATCCTGTGACTTTGCTACCATGCTGATATTTGTCAAAGTCCTATAGCCCTCCTTAACAAGCTCACAGTGCCAAAGCATCAAAGCATTCCTCAAAAATCACCAAATGCTCTTTGAAACTCCCTGGTAACCTGCTCTTTTCATCCAAATCAGCCATCACTTGCTTGGGCAGACTTCAAAAAAAAAATTATCTGCTTGGAATGGCATTGCAGGTGCTGATGTTCCCTTGGAGTTGAGTGCACTCTCACCATGCAAGGCCCAAAATGCAACAAAGTCGTGGTCAGCCAGGTCAGAACTGGCCGCATACCTTGACATTTGGAGTGTAGAGATTACGCAGTGAAGCCAGGGCTGTGGATAGGCCGTCTGCACTGTAGGCCACCCACAGACTTTGTAGGATACTCGAAGAAATGCCAAGTTTCTTACTCAATCCCTGCAGATCAAGAGCAAACAAGACGCCAGAAGGAGCTTACGGTGGGCATTCGGTAACAAAAAAGGAATAAAATTTTTTTTTACACGAGGTTGCCAAGCGACTCCAATTAGAGGTTTGGCAATTGCTACCAGATGACAAATAAATATTAAGCTTTCCAAGGCAATTTAGCGTCCCTTGTCGAGCTATTCAAACTTGAACTTCAACGAGCACTGCCAAAGAATAGACGGAGTGATCCGAGGAGATGAAAGAGAGCAGTCGAGGCTGCAGAATCTCGAAAGGCCCTTTGCTGAAGAAATTGAACTGCAGCTGCAGCTGCAGAAAAAAAAAACCAGCAGCATGAAATAGCCCTTCTTCCCTCTCTCTATCTTCAGTCTATTCTCTCTTGGATCTCATCTCTCTTTCTATAAAAGAAGTGCCGCTCGTCTTTGTACATACCGCCAACAAGATCTAATAGAGCACCAAAGATATATTACATTCTTGACGACAGAGATTATTAGAGGGATAAAAAGCGTGGGGAAAAAAGTTTGACAATTAAAACACAAAACTTCAAAATGGAAGTTTCACCTAAGAATGCGATCCTCGTTAAGCTGACGGAAGTGATGCCTCCTTAGTGGGTCAGGGTAATCTAGTCATACCTTGTAAATGTGTGCTTTCAGAATATGATGACCGAGCTCAATTGTCTGCTGCCTGTTCAACCTCCCCTCTCTCCTTGAAAGCTGGAAGGCCAGCAGTGCGTGCCCATTTCTGCAATGCAAAAGAATGCCGCCATCCTTCCAGAGACCAGATATCTGGCACAAGGCCCGAAGCACTGACAGTTTAAAATGCAAGTGGTGTTGGTGCGTCTCGAGAATTTCAAAGACACAGTTGGTCAAACACTGCACAGCACATGTCAGAACAAAACACATCAAATACCGCATTCACATTTAAGAGTTACAAAAAATGACTTTCGCAATTCAAAGAGGTGTTTGAGTAAGCCTTTAAGATCGTGACAATGACGGCCGACAATTTATCAACTGGAGTGTGCCAGACCCCGTCAGAGGTCAGAAACTAAAGCAGAGTTAAGCCAGCTTATAATGCTTGGATGGGAGACCTCCACGGCTGTTGTAAACCAATGGTAGGATATCCCTGTTGATTGTGCACTTAATTCTGAGCCGTCTAATCATGGGTTCATTTGGCTTGGAGTCAAATCTCATTTAAACTGCTGTTCTTCTGGTGCAGAGCAGGCAGGGGGTGCTACATCTCAGAGCAGTACTTCTGAGAGCTGGATGTACATCTCCATCTCATGGGTGATGTGAATGATCCAACAGTCTCCCTCATCAAAGTACATCACCAACAGTTTTTGAAACATTGCATTGTGGCAGAAGTTGTATCCAAACTTCTGCTACCCACAGACACTGCTGGAATAAGAAAATAGCCACAAAGTTATACATGTTTTAACTTCCTGTGTCTGCAAACGAACCTTTTACATTTCACGGATGACTCAAAAAGAAAGACTTTTGTCCCAAACATTGCAATATTATCTTGATGGGTGGAGGCATAACACTTTTCTGTCCGTCCCTATAGAACACACCAATTAGGAAAAATTGTGATGTGTTGATAGAAAATTAGGTGAAATTAATTATTTAATAATCTCAGCTGATGTGAGCTTCATGAGGACATAAGGCATCGCTACTCCCGTTGAGCTTAAAATGATCGACTGTCAGTGCTGCGTCAATTGTTGTTCAACATTTTTGCTCCAAAGAATTTTTTGCTTTTTCTCAAAAAAGAAATAAAAATAATAATATACGACAAACTGAATGATATGTCAGCTATCCTCTCACATCACTACGATGCCAAACTCTTCCTTTTATTTCGTTCAGGATACATTGCACTGTGGACTCGAGTATTCTATACCTTGAGTGAAGCACGGCAACACACTTCAATTCCTATTTCATTATTACTGTTGTAGGGGCACTGCATCAGCAGCAAAGCCACACTCCCAGCAATGATCGAACCAACATCTCATGGCTGCATCGAGAATTAATGAATTTCTGTTGTAAGCAAAATAGCCAGACACAGACACAATGAGGTGATACCTATTCTTGAAATGCAGTAATTAAACCCTCCCTTCCTCTCTCTTCTCTTTTATGCACAAATAAACGATGAGCACCAGCTTCCTTAAGAGGCCTACTCATTCCCACCGACCTGTGGCGTCGACTGGGACAAAGCCTTTGGCCAAAGTCTTTCACGAACTGCCCGGTCACACTTGACTTTTAGAATCTGTTCATGGCGCTGGTGATATCTCGCCGACTCTTCGCGAATGACACCGTGGGATCTTTAATGTCCACCAGCTAATGCTGGCAGATAAGACACCTTGCTTCACCGTCATCTGAGGGACAGCAGACTTTATGATGTGAACACCTAGCGGCAAATCGCAGATCTGACGGTTTCTAGTTGGGTCAGGAATCAAACCCTCAAATAGGCAGCTCAAAGGTAAGTGCACTCACTACCTATGTGACATCCTATCAGGGATATTTACTACAATGTATTTCCCCCAGTAATTGTACATTTTATCGCCTCATAAGTTTATGATCGTGAAATTGTCAGCGTAGGTTGATGTTTTCCACCGAATCTATTGTTAGTTACCGGTTCAGAATTACCGCCCAAGCTTGATGCATTGATATAAATAGATGAAACAAAATAGCACCTCTGTGTGGTGCAAATTAATTCTAATGAAAATGTTGCACATCCCGCCAAGCAATATTCACTTGATCACAGAACATCACCATATCATTATATATTTAAAACGGGGATCAGTTCTGCAATTTTAAAGCAATGCATTCAGTCTGTTCTTCATCACTGCGAATGCTTTCGAGAAAGTTTCAAAAAAATCTCCAAATGAAAATGGATTCCTCGAGATGTGGCCGCTATGAAGAGTTTACAAATTTCCGGAGTGACGACATTGAGTGAATTTTAGCCGACAATTACAACTTGATGAGCACGGTGCTGATTGAGAAATGCACTTTTTAATATTCGCTGAAGTAGAAGTGCACAGTGTGAAGACAAAGTGTACTTCCATTTTCAGAGAGCACCATCATGTGTGTCTCCACCCTACATGCGTCCGTGCGTGCCATGCTGCGAATGCTGAACATTTCCAAAACAAAAGTTACTCTTTTCACAGGTGCTTCTGAAAAGTCAACAACCTCTGTCAAATGATTATTCTCACATGGTGGGACTATTTGATGGATACAAAACTCAATTTGTACACGCTGAAAATTGTCTATGCGCTGGTCCAGACATCAATGGCTAAAGCATATATATTTTTAGCTCACCTGGACTTTAGTCCGGTGAGCTTATTCTATCGAGCATTGTCTGTAGGTGAATCTGTCAGTGAGTGAGTGAGTGAGTGAGTGAGTGAGTGAGTGAGTGAGTGAGTGAGTAAACAATTCAGTCATTATCGCTTGTA
>NC_140963.1:50376343-50433843 GCF_056783735.1 Eptatretus burgeri
GCAAGGGCAGCAGCAATGAGGTGGACTTGGCAGTGAGTAAGCCAGATTCAGCACTGTATTCAAACCACTGCTGAGAGGCTTTGCTCGGTAAGTTTCTCTCCATTTATTTTACAAAGGGGGATAACAGCTTTTCTTTCTCTGAAGATTTTCCTCACCGGCACACAAAGTAAACAGATGAGATCAAAGCAAGTAATGTAATAAAGTTTTTACATCAATTTGCATCTTGCAAGGTCTGCACTGGAAAAGGTTAAAGGGTCTTTGGGGTCTTGGGGTTATAACAATTTAAAATTAATCATCTATTTGAGGGGTCAAACAGGCACAACCCCCACCCCAAACTCCCAAATCCCACTGAAGCCACAAACATATAATTTCAAAACACTACCAACTGGAACGACACTCGGTAGAGTGCATACCTCCACCAGGCTGAACCGTTTACGTTTTGTATCCCACTGACAGGCCGGATCTGGATCTGGATATGGATCTACACCTGAACCAAAATCTAATCAGCTTGTTCTCATCACCAAACCAACTCATCCACCTAGTTTTGTCATAACTAGTCAACAACTTTTTGAAACATTGTGCTATTTTTCGTTTACGGCCCATTTCTCAATGGTGAAGAATCGCTTTTAAAATTTTAAAAGATTCTCGAATCTGGATCTATATCTTCACCAGAATCGAACCGATTCATCCTTGTCAGACACCCAACCTGTACACCAAGTTTCGTCTGAATCCATCTCTAACTTTTTCAGATATTGCGCTATCCTGTCTGTCATTTTTCGCACTATCTCTCAATGGTGAAGAATCGCTTAAAATATTCTCGTATTCAGATCCGGAATCTTCTGGAACTCACAATCTTCACCAAAATCGAATCAATTAATTCTTGTCAGACACCCAACCTGTCCACCAAAATTCACCTGAATACGTCCACAACTATTGGAGATATCCTGTTCACAGATATACAACCTGACAGACAGATAGATAGACAGGGGTGAAAACAACCTCCTTCTACCTGCAGTGGCAGAGGTAACAAAGTACAAAGATTAGTGAGTATGCTTCTCAGCTTTTCAAAATTTTAAAATGAACGTGACGATATTTACACTGCCTCCTTATACACAGTCTTCGACAAAACATGTATGTTGTGTGCTGATAGATGAATTAGGCATCAAAATCACGAGTCACAGAGAGGAATGCAATTGTGAACCGGTGCTGATTTTAACTTTGCCAAAAATGTTGATCCTATAACAATATGCAACATGTATATGAACTTAATATCGATCAGTTCACATAAGGGGCCTGGAGAAGATGGCCGAGAGGGATGCACACTCACCTATAAGCCATCTCGCCTGGGTTTGAATTCCAACCCAGCTACAAATTGTCACCCTGGTGTTTTGCATACAGTAGATGAGCTATCGCCGGCACCCTGAACAAATTCCAAATTCTGCCTGAACCTACAGGGGGCACTGCATCAATGGGACATTGATGCAGACTCACACCCTTGTGCTGCAAGTGAAAGAAAAAGTTCACACACGCTAACGAAAACGTTTTCTCATGATAACATGACAAATTTTGGACAGACTATACAGTATATGGATGCATGTTAGGCCGATAACTACGAACGTTGTTTTCATAACTCGGAAGGATAATTATCAGTCTGCTGCATCTCAGCATCTGTAGTGATTATAAGGATTTTCAATAAAGTTTTGATTTTTCATCTTTTAGAACAGCTGAAGTTCTCTCAGCTCTCCGTTTGAGACAAAGTTCAGACTCGTGTCGAAAAGGCTCTTTTATGGCACAAACATCCACTCCATGAAGCACAGATTTTGCCGGCCTCATGCATGACTATAAATTTCTCCACAACCCCTTATCCTGTTATAGTCAGATATTTACCAGTCCAAAAATGAAGAAGAATGCCAGTGATAAACAAATAATTCTACATTAAAGGGCACGAGAAAATAAAATAAATAAAGGAACAGACGAAAGATATTAAAAAAATGAATAATAATTATGTTAATAATAAACTTTAACCCTTTTGTTCTTCAATTCAAGTTGTCTCCAATGTTAATTGTTACAGGAAATAGCTACTTGCTTGAACGACATGTTGGGACTTCTCAGACGAATAAGATGGTGACAATTACCGCTTCTCGTACTTCCTCTTCTTCAACAAATGCACCAATCATTCCTATCTTATTGTGGGGTTGGCTGCAGGGTGTTTTTGGCCCAAATCTTAAATGAAATGGCTGGCCACACCTCAGGTTCAATTGAAAGTGGCAGGAATTTGGAATTTCGCCAGGATACTGATGAAAACTCGCCTGCTCATCACGAAGAACACCGTGGGATCTTTAACAGGCAGCAACTAATTCATGTTAATACATGGGATACCAAGGCACCATTCACCTGAGGAACGGTGTACTTGCTTATGCAATGCCTTGCCAAGAATGCACAAATCCGACAGTTTATCGTCAAGTCAGAATAGAACCAAGACGAGTGCGCTATCACAACACCATCCTGTTGATCAATCCAAGCAAATTGACAAAAACTAGAATGTTTTGTGTGATTTTATAATACATACTTTATAGACGTATTCACATTCCAATTGTACATACTTTATCGACGTATTCACATTCCAATTGTACGTACTTTATGGACAAAGTACGTATTCCCATTCAAAATGTACATACTTTAGAGATGTATTCACATTCTAATTGTACATACTTTATGGAGGTGTTCACATTCTAATTGTACATACTTTATAGACTTATTCCCATCCAAATTGCATATACATTATCGACGTATTCACATTCTAATTGTACGTACTTTATGGACGTATTCACATACTAAATGTACACACTTTAGAGATGTATTCACATTCCAATTGCATATACTTTATGGAGGTATTCACATTCTAATTGTACATACTTAACAGACTTATCCACATTGTAATTGCACATATTTTATAGACATATTACCATTCAAATTGCACATACATTATCGACGTATTCACATTCTAATTGTATGTACTTTGGAGATGTATTCACATGCTAAATGAACATACTTTATAGACGTACTCAGATTCTAATTGTACATACTTTATAGACTTATTCCCATTCAAATTGCATATACATTATCGACGTATTCACATTCTAATTGTACGTACTTTATGGACGTATTCACATGCTAAATGCACATACTTTAGAGATGTATTCACATTCCAATTGCATATACTTTATGGAGGTATTCACATTCTAATTGCACATACTTAACAGACTTATCCACATTGTAATTGTACTTACTTTTCGACATATTTCCATTCAAATTGCACATACATTATCGACGTATTCACATTCTAATTGTACGTACTTTGGAGACGTATTCACATTCTAAATTAACATACTTTATAGATGTACTCACATGCAAATTGTGCATACTTTATAGACTTATTCCCATTCAAATTGCATATACATTATCAACGTATTCATAATCAAATTGTACATACTTTATAGACTTATTCCCATTCAAATTGCATATACATTATCGACTGATTCACATTCTAATTGTACGTACTTTAGAGACATATTCACATTCTAATTGTATGTACTTTATGGAGGTATTCACATTCCAAATGTACACATTTTAGAGATGTATTGCGAATTTGGAAACCTATCGCACACAACATACAGGTCCTACAGATCAGTTATATCCATAAGTATGTGTTTTATAGATAGCTTCTTTTCTCTTGTCTAATGGGTAAATAAATGTTCCTGCGCTGTGGAGTTATTTTAATAGTCAGGTTTTCTTTTCGTTTATTTGTAACACCATCAGCATCGACAGCAACAACGACAGCAACGGATTACTACAGCTCTGCAGAGAACAACAACCACCCTCTGCTCCTGAATTCTCAGCACGCCGAGTGGGGGAGGGTCGAACCGTGCCAGAGCGCATAAAAGGGGAGTCAGTCAATCGGTCTCGGAAGAAGCTGGTCGGGAGCCGGAGAAGCTGGTCTTGGTCGTCGTTGTCATCTTCTTCCTCCTCCTCCGCCGCACGATCGAGCGCTCGAGAGACACCATCCCCCCCGCAAAAACCGCAAGGGTCGCTCGCCAGTGCCTGGATTCGGCTCACTTCCCGCTGGTACCCGGACCGAGTCAGCTTGAACACCACACGAGGTGGACAGGTCCAAGACAGACCCTGGTCTTCAGCCCGACTGTCCTCCGGGCTGGAGGTCCGAATAAAGACCATTTGGTCCGATTCTTTGGGTGTGTGTGTCCGTGGGCCCGTCTGCTAAGTAGTGAATTGTGTCAGTGCTTTTTGCCTGTATATACGTGCATTTATTAATATTCGGTTTAACTCTGCCCTTATGTGCTCACCTCATTCCCCCATTGTAAATAAATACCCCGATTGTTCAATGTTTCAGCTCGCTCGTGTCTATTCCTTCATTGACTTCGCGTGCTGCGTGTTGGAAAATTAGCCAGGCCGTTGCCGTTGTAACGGGATATTTGGGACCGACGGATCTCGGTGATCAAACCGCTCAGATCACACATGCAATGGGTACGCTAAGCGGCTCATTCCGTTTGGGAGCCGTCGAGGGTGAATTTCCCCGGTAGGTGGACCACGTGGGTATTTAGGTAAATTGAAATTGGCAATCGACCCTACCCCACGTGGTCTGTCTATTGGCGAACTTCGGTCCGAATGGGGCCTGTACTTTTCTGGAGTTTTCCGAAAAGGTACGATCTGAATTCCGGGCGATCGGTCGAGCCGACTCTGCAGCTCCATCTAGCGGTCGTGCTCGCGGCCGACGCCCGGCCCCACAACATTTGGTAGTCAGGAGTGGGGTGCGAACCCATCCACCTCCGTAAATTAGCAGGTTCGGCCCCACAACATTTGTGTTCAGGGGTGTGATTCAGCCCTTCGGCCTCTGTAGAGAAATTTACGGGTCGGATCAGGGGTGTACGGAGCGAAAAAAAACCCCGTTCCCCCAAATTGCGACCGTTTTTAAATTATTTCCAGCACGCGGCATGTCTCGCCAAGACGAGCTGAAGCAGGTGTGTGGTGGTAATAGTGTAGACAAATCTATGGCCCAGGACGAAACCACCGTGCAGGACACCGCCATGCAGGAACTTTCCCCGCAACCAAACCCAGAGGTTGCAAGGGCGCTGTGGGGGCGGCGGACGAGTGCCCCCCACGTACGATTTCGCCCACGGATCGGATGATGATGATGTTTGAGGCATTGATGGGGAAAATGGACGCAAACACGCAGGATTTGCAAGGCCGAATGGATGACATGAAGGGCAATATGGATGCGATGAGGGGCGACATGGATGCGAATATGCAAACACTGCGGGGTGAGATGCAGTGCATGGGGTTGAACCTCCAAGCGGGGCAAAAGGCAATAAGGGCGATTGCGCGTGGCGAGATGCGGACAACGGACTGCATCATGGCAGCACCACGCGGCACAGGAACTGAACCAACACGGAGTGTAAATTGTGTCCGGCCCGCGATGGAGGCGGGTAAGGGTTGTATGCGTGAGTGTGTGCGTGGAAATGGATGGACCGGTCCAGATGGGAGACACGAATGACGAGCCTGGAGGGCCGCAAAAGGTTAATTTCACCACCGCGCCGGGTTCGTGCGACGGCTCGTGCGGGGTCCATGGCGCACTTCGCACACGGCCTGCACGCACGCATCTTCGCAATCCGGCCCGGAAACGTTCCACGTCGGACACAAGCCGGCCACATGGACGGCGAAAATATAGGCAAGTGTTAATGGAATTCGGCAAAAAGGGGTTCCCATGTGGGCGCGTGTACGGGCATCACGTGCTGCATACCGTGTGTTCTGTTCACGGAACGCGTGGAGCGGGTTTCCGGGACGATGCGTGCGTGCTGGCCTGCGCGGGAAACCGCGCAGGTTCAGTGTCCGGATGATGTCATCAGCCCGGACCCCACGGCACGAATGCTGGGGAAACAGCGCACGAAGTCCCGCGTGGGGAATCCCGCGAGAGCGAGCGCTTGTTGCGATGTGCAGAGTGAAGTCATGGCTGCACGGATCGGCCTTCAGAGGGGACGTCGGTATCGCCCATAAGGACGAACGGGCGTGCCGTAAACCGCCACCATGGCGCTGCAGAGGAAAAAAAAAGCCTCACTTCCAGTACGCAGCCCAGTGTTAGGGCAAAGGAAGCACTAGTTAGTGGGATGGGTTAGCGTTGGTTAGACCGGCTTTATGGGGACACGAGTTGTTCCTCATGGAGCCCGTGGAATGGGTTTGTTAGAAGGATTTTAGGATATATTTAGAAAATGGATTTTGGGAGACATGGACAGGCATGGAATGTGTAGTGGGAACGTAGCTTAGCTACGTAGATTAAAAGGAATGTGCAGTAGTGTAAGGGACGACGAGGGAGCACGAGGTAATTAGGGGAATTTAGTTAGGAAAATGGCAGTGTGGAGTGTTGAGTGAGTTAAAAGGAAAAAATGGAAAATGTACAATGAATGAGTGAGGGCCAGCAGGCCTGAGTGTGTGTGTGCGTGTGTGTGGAGTGAATGTGGAATGCATGGTGCGAATGAATGAGTGGGGGGAGGAGTGATTCTCACCCAAGTGACCCCAGGGTCAGTGTAATGTTAGTTAGTGGGTTAGTTAAATCTCCAAAAAGGAGGTCGGTTTGTTGTTGGTGTTGAATGAAGGCACGATACTCATTTGGAGGGGTGCAAGAGTAAAATTGACCGGCTGGGAGCGTTGCTTGGGAAGGTGAGTACCGAGTCATGGGCACCCCGGGCACCGAAGTAGTCGGCCAGAGTAGGCCAAGGGTCCAAGGGACCGGGATAGTGTACTGGGCACGGGCAACCCGCGGATCGGGACCCGGAGCACCAAAGATGCCACGTGGGCATGGAAGGGGGGCAATGCCAGGAAGGGCAACCCCCCTTGTTCATGGGGAGCAGGTAGGCTCGGAGACAGCCTCAGGGCCTGGGGTGCCATGGATAGAGTCCGGCAGTGGGGGGAATCCCTGCCAAGTGAGCCACACTGCCCAGTCACGAAATTGTGCAAGGGCACGAAGGAAAATTTGAGGGCTAGGCCCAAATTTATAATGGACACCAACACAGGTGACGGGAATCATGGTTGATAGAACCGATAGTTTAAGTGACAGGCGTTTTGGAAAGCCCCGGGGTAGTTTAAAGTTTAATAAAAAGTAGGATAGTTAGGAGATGTACCCCTTCGCACCATCCATCCCTTCACTCTCTGTAGGTCGCTGGACCCACCTTGGTAGATTGCTGAAATCTGAAGGAGGCCATTCTGAGGCTTCGTTGGGCCTCGAGACAAGACGCCAGTCTCTCCTTATTCCCCTCCAGGAAGGATTTTAGGGGTTGGGAGTAGGCTAGGTTGACAGGATATGTTAGCCGGACAAAGACAATAAAGTGGGTTAGGGAGACGTAATTATACGGGGGGAGAAAAAAGGGAAATAAATAAAGGGGTTAAATTTGTTTTGTGTTGCAAATTAAGGGAGTGGGTATGGACAGAGACAGGCAAAGGCGATAGGTTAGGGGGAGACAGTAGGGTAGGTCCGAGCCCGCTTTCAGAGTGGCCGGCACCACCGCACTCCCTCCGCGGAACCTCGCGGACCATACTGGAGGCTGGCAAGCTTCACATGCCGGTCTGCTTGTGCTGCATTGCCTTGCCTTACCATGCCTCGTTTGCCTGCCTCTTCCATAACCCCATGCC
Organism: Eptatretus burgeri; assembly: GCF_056783735.1. NCBI lineage: Eukaryota > Metazoa > Chordata > Myxini > Myxiniformes > Myxinidae > Eptatretus > Eptatretus burgeri. Next base: position 50,384,042 of record NC_140963.1, read on the forward strand.
TGCGGCCCTATTTGCATTTGCCCCTGTGTCACCAATTCATCATCCATCACCATGTGCGACAGGATCGTCCAGTGTTTTGCAAGGACTGCCCTGCAGGCAGCCACACCACGGGGACTGCATTGAGCAGCCCGTGCACCGTTCCTTGCATCCATTTGTGTTTTGCATCTTCCATCCAGTTCACTTCAGCGAGGAGCCAGGGACTGCATTGGGCAGCCGGCTAACTCCCTGTTCTTGCACAAGGGAGCCAGAGACTGCATTAGGCAGCCTGGCTACCTCTTCAAATGGCCTGTGGGATGGCATATGGCATGCCGGGTTAGGGTGAGTTGCCTCCAGCAGCTGAAGACTGAAAAAAAGAAAAGAAGGTTCAGTGACAAAAAAGGGACCTTTGAGCAAACCCTGAAGACGTCTGACCTTCAGCCGCGGAGCGCTCACCCTCACATAACTGTTGACTTTGCCATGCCTTCTTTCCCACAGATGCCAGGTCCTGGGCCATTGGTTAGTGTAAAATATTAGTTGAAGTAAAGAATGTAAATAAGTTCTTAACCCACCTGCATGTTTGTCATAGCACCGACAATTGTAGTTAAGTTGTCCGTGTGAGTCTGTTAGTTAGTTACGCTGCGCATTAGGTTATTTATTTTTGGGACATGTATGAAAAAAATGTTGCATTCAGGGATCCGCAGGTAAATCGTACTAGGGGAAAACTTACACATGCTGGCCACACGAAAATTTGACTCGGGACGAGCCTGTGAAAAGGGGAGGGAGTCGTGTTGCGAATTTGGAAACCTATCGCACACAACATACAGGTCCTATAGATCAGTTATATCCATAAGTATGTGTTTTATAGATAGCTTCTTTTCCCTTGTCTCATGGGTAAATAAATGTTCCTGCGCTGTGGAGTTATTTTAATAGTCAGGTTTTCTTTTCGTTGATTTATAACACCATCAGCAACGACAGCAATGGATTATTACAGCTCTGCAGAGAACAACAACCCTCTGCTCCCGGATTCTCAGCTCGCCAAGTGGAGGAGGGGTCGAGCCGCGCCAGAGCGCATAAAAGGGGAGTCAGTCAATCGGTCTCGGAAGAAGCTGGTCTTTTGCCGGAGAAGCTGGTCTGGGTCGTTGTCGTCATCTTCTTCCTCCTCCTCCGCCGCACGATCGAGCGCTCGAGAGACACCATCCCCCCCTACCCCCCCCCCCGCAAGAACCGCAAGAGTCGCTCGTGGGTGCCTGGATTCGGCTCGCTTCCCGCTGGTGCCCGGACCGAGTCAGCTTGAAGACCACATGAGGTGGACAAGTCCAAGACAGACCCTGGTGTTCAGCCCGACTGTCCTCCATGCTGGAGGTCCGAATAAAGACTATTTGGTCCGATTCTTAGGGTGTGTGTGCGTGTGTGTCTGTCTGCTAAGTAGTGAATTGTATTAGTGATTTTGCCCGTATATACGTGCATTTATTAAGATTTGGTTTAACTCTGCCCTTATGTGCTCCCCTCATTCCCCCATTGTAAATAAATACCCCGATTGTTCAATGTTTCAGCTCGTTCGTGTCTATTCCTTCAATGACTTAGCATGCTACGTGTTGGAAAATTAGCCAGGCCGTTGCCATTGTAACGGGATATTTGGGACCGACGGATCTCGGCGATCAAACCGCTTGGATTGCACACGGAACGGGTACGCTAAGCGGCTCGTTCCGTACGGGAGCCGTCGAGGGTGAATTTTCCCGGTAGGTTTGACCACGTGGGTATTTAGGTAAATTTAAATTGGCAATCGACCCGACCCCATGTGGTCTGTCTATTGGCGAACTTCGGTCCGAAAGGGACCCGTACTTTACCGGAGTTTTCCGAAAAGGTACGATCTGAATTCCGGGCGATCGGTCGAGCCGACTCTGCAGCTCCATCTCGCGGTTGTGCTCGCGGCCGACCCCCGGCCCCGCAACAGTATTCACCTTCTAAATGTAGATACTTTATGGAGGTACTCACATTCTAATTGTACATACTTTACAGACTTATCCACATTCTAATTGTGCATACTTTATCGACTTATTCCCATTCAAATTGCAGATTCATTATCGACGTATTCGCATTCTAATTGTACAAATTTATAGATGTACTCACATTCTAATTCTACATACTTTATAGACGTACTCACATTCTAATTGTACAAACTTTAAAGACAGACTCACATTCAAATTGCACATACTTTATGGACGTATTCACAATCTAATTGTATATATTTTATGGAGGTATTCACATTCTAATTGTATCTACTTCATAGACTTATTCACATTCTCATTGTACCTACTTTATCGACTTATTCACATTCTAATTGCACATACTTTTTGGACTTATTCACATTCTCATTGTTCCCACTTCATAGAGAAATTCCCATTCTAATTGTACATACTTTAGAGACAGACTTGCATTCTAATTGTACATACTTTATAGACGTACTCACATGCAAATTGTGCATACTTTATAGACAAACTCACCTTCTAATTGTACATACTATAGAGAGTACTCACATTCTAATCGTACATACTTTATGGACGTACTCACATTCTAATTGTACCAACATTATAGACTTATTCAAATTCTAATTGTACATACTTCATAGACTTATTCACATTCTAATTGTAGATACTTCATAGAATTATTCACATTCTAATTGTATATACTTTATAGAATTATTCACATTCTAATTGTATATACTTTATCGACGTATTAACATTCCAATTGTACATACTTTATAGACTTATTCACATTCTAATTGTACATACTTCAGACTTATTCAAATTCTAATTGTACATACTTTATAGACGTATTCACATTCCAATTGTACCTGCTTTATAGACTTATTCACATTCTAAGTGTACATACTTTATCGACTTATTCACATTCTAATTGCACCTACTTTATAGACTTATTCACATTCTAATTGTACATACTTTATAGACGTACTCACATGCAAATTGTGCATACTTTATAGACAAACTCACCTTCTAATTGAACATACTATATAGAAGTACTCACATTCTAATCGTACATACTTTATGGACGTACTCACATTCTAATTGTACCAACATTATAGACTTATTCAAATTCTAATTGCACATACTTCATAGACTTATTCACATTCTAATAGTATATACTTTATAGAATTACTCACATTCTAATTGGATATACTTTATCGACGTATTAACATTCCAATTGTACATACTTTATAGACTTATTCACATTCTAATTGTACATACTTCAGACTTATTCAAATTCTAATTGTACATACTGTTACGTTTGAGGGGAGGGGGGGTATGCATTCAAAGGGTAATTAGGATGTTTAATTAGGTATGCCATGCTGTTCGAGTTTACCAGGATCTCGATGTAATAAGTAGCAATTCAGTGGTGATAAGTTGTCGAGTAAATGTTCATTTCTTCAAGGGGGAAATGATAATTGTCACGTAATTAGATAGGGACACGGGATAGGGTAAGGGTGTCTGCGTAAACCCCTTTTAGTAGTCCCTGGAGGCTGGCCGTGACGTCACAGGACAGGGCTGCGGATGGCTCCGCCCCGTGATCACGATTGGCGGAAGGCGACGGCGGTGGGCCAATAAAACGGCTCGATTGGAAGTGACGAGGACGGGAGGATAAAAAGGTTCTGTTCGGGGTCGAAAAGGAAGAGGAAGAAGATCGGGACAAAAAGATCGTGTTTTTTTTGGTGTGGAGGCTGTTGCGCAGAGAGCGTGCTTGTTGTTGTGCTGATTCGATCGTGTTCTTCATCATGTCTTGGAGCCTTGCTGAGCCTTGTGCCTCACCTTGGTTGGCTCTGGGGTTCTGCTGACTCGGAGTACGCGGTCGAACGGCGGGCGGACCTGCCTCCCTCTCCTGCTCGCAATTTGGCGCCAGAACTGGTTCCCTGGCGGCTGTGAGCGGACTTGGGCCAGGACCAGGAGGTCGACAGCACCACGGTTTCTCCTGCCCCCCCTGACGAGAGCAAGGCCAGCTCGTCCGACGCTGATCCAGGGACAGTTGCGTCCACACCACGGTCCAGCCTGACCACCAGAAGTAGCTACGTTTTGTGTGTTTGTGTGTGTGTGTGTGTGTGTGTGTGTGTGTGTGTGTGTGTGTGTGTGTGTGTGTGTGTGTGTGTGTGTGTGTGTGTGTGTGTGTGTGTGTGTGTGTACTTGGCGCCTTAGAGGGTTTCAGATCTGTATATTCATTGGAATTGTCTGTTTTTTCCCCACGCCCGATCCCACACCATCCCGTCGAATCGCCCCGGATCCCTCTTCTTGCCGAGTCTTGTTATTTCTGGTTAATAATAAAAACAAATAAACATCATCAACTCAGTGAAAAGCGACTCGTGCCACCTTCCTCGTCCCGTTTGCGGTAGAGCGATTAGAACCGCCATGTTTGGGTTATAAATAAATAAACCGCCTCCATCGTTTCGGCTCATTCTACGTTGGCGGGACTGTTCAAGTCCCGTGGACGTCACATTTGTGTCAGGATGTTGGATGTTCGAACCCCTCTAAATTATATTTGGTATTGGGAGAATATACCAAGATTAAAATCTCGCCACGAATTGGAATATAAAATCACTGCAGAAAAGCGCGTGAGCGCGGGAAAATTTTGGCGGGATTTTTCAAATTTAAATTAATTGGCGGCAAACGGGACTTCTGCACCATGGCGGATGTGCAGATGTTTGAGGAGGAAGGCCACGTGTCTGGCAGCGAGTCGGGGGAAGAGGGGAGAGACGGGGGTAGGGTTGGAACCTTCCCCATTCCGAGCGTGGACTGTGCTTCATTGCCCGTAACGGGGCCGGCAGCGCCAGAAACCGGCGCGATGTCGATCCAGACAATGTTGGAACGTTTAATAGGGGACATGACGGCACAAATAGCAAATCAATTCGTGGCACAGAGGGCAGAAATGACGGCACAGAGGGCAGAAATGACAGATCAATTGGGGGTAATGTGGGAACAGTTGGGTGCACGGATTGATTTAATGAGGGATGAATTGGGGGAAAAGATGGAGAAAATGAAAACTGAGATGCAGGAGTGTGTGGATGTTAAATTGGGAGAAATACAAAGTAAATTTGAGGATAGATTGGAGGAAACAAAGGTAGAAATTACATTGGAGGGGGAAAATATACGGAAAAAATTGGTAGATAAAATTGATGCAACGAACATTCGGGTTGATAAAGTGGATGAAAGCCTGGAACGTCATCGTGCCTGTGTGGATGCTCGTATGCAGCTGCAAGTTGAAGAGTGGGGAGAGCTGAGGAAGCAAGGGATGAATTTGGCGGAGGAGGTAAAAGGATTGGAGGCTCGTTTGGACGAACAAGATAAAATTATGAGCCAAGATGAAGTCTTGGATAAAGGCCTGGTAGAGCCGTCTTTTGTAGGTAGAGTGTCCGGGTTGGTTGAGGAGCAGCTACAAACTCGCGACAGAGCCTTGGAGGAGGTTGTGCGGGCCCAGAAGATCCTGTGGGAAGAGGTGAATCGGTCCATTAAACGTTTGGAACAGGAGGCAAAATTGACCCATGAGACCCTCACCACAAAACATCTTTGGCCACAGTGGGCTCCGAAATTGGATACGCAGCCACAAGGGTGTTTGATCCCTGGGCTGGATTCGGACAAGGGAGAAACTGAGAAGCGGGCCACCGTAAAAGTGATCCCCCTGGTAAATTTCGACGGGTCAGGGAGCGTTGAAGCTTTTCTGACGCAATTTGAGTGCATTTCCCGACTAAACGGGTGGAATGAGCAGGATGGTACAGGGAATTTGGTGGCAACGTTGCGGGGACCAGCCGCAGACCTGTTAAATGTGATCGCGGAGGGATGTTGACCAGCTCCCACATTTGCGAGGCGTTGAGCCGTCGGTTTGGGTTCGCGGCAAACTGTGATCTGGTGCGGGCTCAGCTCCAGCACCGCAGATTAATGCCGGGTGAGACAGTGCAGGAGCTGGCACAGGACATTTACCAATCAGTCATGATCGCGTATCGGGACCTTACAGTGGAGGCATGGGACAGACTGGCACTCGAGAAATTTTTAGCTGCTCTTCCTGACCCTGAGGTCTGAGCGCTAATGGAGCTACAGGATCCACCCACCGTTCACCGAGCGGCTGAGTGCGCAGCCAGGCTGGCCTCGTGGAGGCGGCCGGGTCGGGTGCCCGAGAGGCCATCGGTGACGGTCCGATAGGCGGAGATCCAGGATCAAGGAGAGGGGCTGGGAGAAATTGGCATTACCCAAATGTTTCAGGAAATTTTCCAGAAACTGTCAAGTTTGATAAAGGGTAATCCGGTAGTTAGTGCGCCAAAGCGGCGGGGTCCAGCCCAGCCAATAGACCAATTCGATTATGGCCGAGGGGGTCCGGAACCGGAACAGACATTTCACCGATACTCACGGGGGCCTTTTATGGGGAGTTGTTTCCGGTGCGGGCGAAGAGGACACATGCAACGATATTGCCGGTACCCGGCGATGTAGGGACCCTCCAATAGACTTTTAGACTCGGAGAGGGTGAATCCTCCTGCTGAACCGCCAGGTCTATCCGAGATACCCTTTCATAGGTCGGGTCCGGAGATCACTGTCGGGGGTCGGGGAGACTAGATTGGGCTGAGCATATACGGCCATGCTCTGCTGCTGAGATTGTGGCGAAGTGCCCTCCTTTTGTGGAAAAAAATGAATTGTGGGAAAATTGGCATGGGTTTGTAAGTTCTGCTGGGTTTTAGAGTGACAATCGAGACAGTGGGTAATTGGTAACAAAGCGGGCACAAGTGGCTGTCCAATGGCTGGTGCGTGGATCGGGTGAGAAGTGCTGTGTGAGTTGTTTTAAGTTAAAAAGTGAAATGTATAGTGCACACATTGATTTTTTATTGGACATGGTGTGGTAACAGGGAAGGTCATGGTCGGCGAAGTGTTAGAAATGCAGGTGTCACATGTAAGGCCGATGGGGTGGGGGAGTCATGTGGGTTTTGTGGGTGGGGATGATGTGCTTGTCCGCAGGGATTGTTGAGGCTCACGGTGAGCGGGAATTGCCACCCCCTTCAAGGAGATTCACCCCTGGTGGCTAATGGTGACAGTGTCTGGAGGCAACTGGGAGAGGGTCTGGTTGGGCGACCAAGGCGGGTAGGACCTTGGCGACCCAGGAAGGCCAGAGGAGCCAGTGAGACCCCTTCCAGAGTGTTGTACGGGATTAGAGCTGATGGCTACCAGGGGGGAGGGAATCAAAGGGAGCGGGGCGGAGAAACGTCCGGGTTGGACTAAAGCTTACCTGTGGGCATGGTTGCACCTGAGATGCCCCCATCATCTTGTGGTAACCCACCCCACGGCCATGACGGGATTCAGCCTGCATGATTAAAATGAGGACCATGACCTAGAAATGTGATGATGACCATGGTGTGAGTGTTGTGAAGATGTATGAGTCCCACTCGATCCCGCACAAGTTGACATGTGCAGCAAGGGCATGATGTCCGCATAATTTTGGGGCAAGCAAATTTGAAAATTGGCTCCCCAGGTAACGCTGGGTCTATTAGCATCCACTGGGGGAGGCGGTCAAGTTTAAATATCCTGTGAATAGTGTCGTTAAGGCTTAGAGTAGGAATGTAAAGTATAAGTGTTGTGTTTTTGTGGAACCTTTTGTTTCCCCTCCCCAGATCACTGGAAGAGTGTTGGGCAAGAGCGATGATCCAGAAGATGGAGTGCAACTTTGCTCAGTGCTCTCATGTAATAAAATAAAAAAAATTAAAAAAACGAATGATTGTTTAGGCGAGGATAAGGCCATAAGGGGGTAGTACATTAAGTAGGATAGGTAAGTTAGCTGCGACTCACTGCCCATTGCCCCTCCTACTTTATTTCGTTAGGTTAATTAGGTGTGTCAGTAAGTGTTAAGGCTGGTACGGTAGCGCCTGTGATATACCTTGCAGGAGCTGCGGTACCAGAGGAGGGGGCAGTGCTACATTTGAGGGGGGGGTATGCATTCAAAGGGTAATTAGGATGTTTAATTAGGTATGCCATGCTGTTTGAGTTTACCAGGATCTCGATGTAATAAGTAGCAATTCAGTGGTGATAAGTTGTCTCGTAAACGTTCATTTCTTCAAGGGGGAAATGATAATTGTCACGTAATTAGATAGGGACACGGGATAGGGTAAGGGTGTCTGCATAAACCCCTTTTAGTAGTCCCTGGAGGCTGGCCGTGACGTCACAGGACAGGGCTGCGGATGGCTCCGCCCCGTGATCACGATTGATGGCTCCGCCCCGTGATCACGAAAAAGGTTCTGTTCGGGGTCGAAAAGGAAGAGGAAGAAGATCGGGACAAAAAGATCGTGTTTTTTTTGGTGTGGAGGCTGTTGCGCGGAGAGCGTGCTTGTTGTTGTGCTGATTCGATAGTGTTCTTCATCGTGTCTTGGAGCCTTGCTGAGCCTCGTGCCTCACCTTGGTTGGCTCTGGGGTTCTGCTGACTCGGAGTACGGGGTCGAACGGCGGGCGGACCTGCCTCCCTCTCCTGCTCGCAATTTGGCGCCAGAACTGGTTCCCTGGCGGCTGTGAGCGGACTTGGGCCAGGACCAGGAGGTCGACAGCACCACGGTTTCTCCTGCCCCCCCTGACGAGAGCAAGGCCAGCTCGTCTGACGCTGATCCAGGGACAGTTGCGTCCACACCATGGTCCAGCCTGACCACCAGAAGTAGCTACGTTGTGTGTGTGTGTGTGTGTGTGTGTGTGTGTGTGTGTGTGTGTGTGTGTGTGTGTGTGTGTGTGTGTGTGTGTGTGTGTGTGTGTGTGTGTGTGTGTGTGTGTGTGTGTGTGTGTGTGTGTGTGTGTGTGTGTGTGTGTGTGTGTGTGTGTGTGTGTGTGTGTGTGTGTGTGTGTACTTGGCACCTTAGAGGGTTTGAGATCTGTATATTCATTGGAATTGTCTGTGTTTTCCCCACGCCCGATTCCACACCATCCCGTCGAATTGCCCCGGATCCCTCTTCTTGCCGAGTCTTGTTATTTCTGGTTAATAATAAAAACAAATAAACATCATCAACTCAGCGAAAAGTGACTCGTGCCACCTTCCTCGTCCCGTTTGCGGTAGAGCGATTAGAACCGCCATGTTTGGGTTATAAATAAATAAACCGCCTCCATCGTTTCGGCTCATTCTACGTTGGCGGGACTGTTCAAGTCCCGTGAACGTCACAATACTTTATAGACGTATTCACATTCCAATTGTACCTGCTTTATAGACTTATTCACATTCTAATTGTACATACTTTATCGACTTATTCACATTCTAATTGCACCTACTTTATAGTCTTATGCACATTCTAATTGTACATACTTCAGACTTATTCACATTCTTATTGTACATACTTCATAGACTTATTCACATTCTAATTGTATATACTTTATCGACGTATTAACATTCCGATTGTACATTCTTTATGGACATATTCACATTCTAATTGTATGTACTTTATGGATGTATTCACATTCTAATTGTATATACTTTATGGACGTATTCACATTCTAATGGTTCGTACTTTATGGACTTATTCACATTGCAATTGTATGTACTTTATGGACGTATTCACATTCTAAGTGTATGTGTATATATATATATATATATATATATATATATATATATATATATATATATATATATATATATATATATGTTATGGACTTATTCACATTCTAATTGTATATATTTTATGGACGTATTCACATTCTAATTGTACATACTTTATGCAAATGTGCTGGGTTGAAAAACAGTTAATGTGTAATACTGGCTATGACCAGGTGGCATTTGTGTCCTGTGCTAACATATGTGTGCACAGACCGACAGACAGACAAACAAATCGATGGACAAGCCGGTAGGCGACATGGGTGGTCGCTATATAATTGCATACTAGTCATACAGTTTTTGATGGAGCGGGCTGAAAATTTTTGACAAAGAGGTTGATTATAGTGCGCATGAAAGCGCGGAAGCCGATTTTTGATTTTCAGAAAAAAAAAAAAAATATATATATATATATATATATATATATAAATATTTTTTGGATTTTTTCAAAATTTTCAAAGTCCCATTGTTAGGCAACGGTGGCGTCCTTAGCAACGGTGCTCAAAAGCATACAACTAGATCCTGGTATGAACCTACCAGTCAAGTTTCATCAAAACTGGTCGACTCCTCTGGCCTCCAGAGCTGTCCATTACATACATACAGACAGACGGAAAACCTGAGAATAATGGTAGTCTAGTCTCCTGTATCTGAAAGTCTTCTGTGGAGTCTAACGGTAGTCTCCTGTGGAAAGGGCAATAATTTGCAAATAGACTAGCCAGTGCATTCCCAGAATATCAACGTCTTTTGTGACAAAATACTCAAATAATTTCCACATACTCCATATAAGAAAGTCAAAGTGGTTCGACACAAAAAATTAAGACATGAAAAAAAATGTTTTTTTCATAATTAGCCATTCATTTGAAAAGTACCTACCCCCCAAAAATCCCAGGTTGCTCTTCTCGTGGCATCAGTGAAAAAAAAAAAAACAAGAAAAATCTAAGCACCAACAAAAAAAACAATCTTCAACCCTGTAATTGATTGATTTTGCAGGAAAACGTGAAAATACACAAATTGGTGGAAATCTGGCATGTCTGTATGAATGGTGAGCCTTCAAATATCGAATTGCATCAACACGAATAGTCTTGAGTTGCCCAGCTTTCTTTCCATGTGAGTACATTTGGCTTGTTCCCAGGTATAAAGCCCGAGTTCCCAGGTATAAATCCCACGTGTTGTGTTGATTTGTCTATTGTCCCATGTCTCCTAATGCCTCAATCCCTCATGCATGTAACATATGAAGAATATTCTCGATTAATTATACTCAGATTCCGTAGGAAGAAAAAAAACCTCTCAACAGCAAAATCAGAATATATATATATATATATATATATATATATATATATATATATATATATATATATATATATATATATATATATATATATATATATATATATATATATATATATTATATATATTTTTTAAAACATGTAGTTGAATTTGCACTTTACATGCAGAGCAAAGCCTGTCAAGTAGGAAAGGTTAACAATGAACAGCGATGGTTAACCACAGCTGACTAATGCTAACTAAATATGCTGGTCCTTCACCAGGATGTCACTTGAACATACAATTCTTCACCACATTATTTTTGAATGCACAGATTCCCAAATTCCACCTTAGCACAAGAACAAAACAAAACAAAAGAATAAAGATGTCTTCCACAGCACCATACTTGGAAAATCCAAATAAAAAAAAGAGTTGCCACTGAAACAGCAATTTCGAAAATTTGACCTATCGCTTTTTTATATGATTGAATGTTATGCTTAACAAATTTGGTTGATACATATTCTAATTGCCACCTAATGGGTGTTTGCATGTTTTGGATGGCCTCGACCTTGACCTTTGGCAATTTTGACCAGATTTTATATACTTATACTACACGTTCATACAAATATGCTTTGCCAATTTCAATTTTATGCAATGAGAACGTTTTGAGAGTATGGCAACAATAAAATCACAAAAAGTCCCATTTGATTATCATGGGATGAAAATGCTGTCATAAAAACTTTTGACACCTCAAAATGGTGAAATCAATTGCCCTGATTTTTGATGGTCCATTTAGACATGCAGTGACTGTTCAAATTTCAAACCCTGTCCAAATTTCAAGTCAATCAGAAGAAAATTTACGATTTAAAATTTTTTTGACTTTGAGGTCCAAATTTTTGACCTTTTGAGAAAATGGCTGACTGGAAGTGATCGACCAACCACTGATTTGAAAGCACTGGTCGAGTACGATGTAGCGACGCAAACTGGAAGTCTCAACAATGATTCACTTCCAATTTAATTCAAAAGGTATGCAAGGAATCATGGCCTTGCTATGACCTTGACCTTTTGACCTCAAAAACAATTGGCTTCGAGCTAATGGCTGGCTCCATCAGTTGGTTAAGTTTTGTGAAGATTATGCTTTGAAGGTTAAGTTTTGTGTATAATTGTGACCCATATGTGACAGACAGATAAACATACTCAGAAAATGGATATACGAATGTTTGATTTCACAAGTAACAAACGTTGGTTAAGAAGTACAGAAAAAAACCACAACAAATATTAATTTGATACAACATGTCATCGTTTTCCCCATGGCCAGGTCAGATTCCTGTTTTTTTTCTTTCTTGGATTGAATAATTTCAACCCAAGTACTAAATGGAAAACCCATCATACTCATCAACTTTAAGGGCACAGATACCAATCAAATCTCACCGTGGATCACAAAGGAACTTGGTGCTCTGACCCTCCTCACGCCACAGTAGCCATTCACGGAATGATGGGTGACAGAACATACGAGTGCCGTCACGTCTCCGCACAAGAAAAGCCGAGAGCATGTCCAAGCGGGTGCGGAAGTCGTCCCAAGAAATGTGGGGCAGTTGGCCTTGAGGCAGGACCCAGCCCGAGGAGATGGTGCGGAATGACTGTTCATCAGTGAGTGGGTGCAGTGAGGTGAGGGCGACGTTGAGCAAAGGAAGCACTCTCTCAAAAGCTGAGCTTGTAGGGAAACGCATGTTGCACTGCAGCAAGTATAGTTCAGCCAAAGAAACTGGTACCACCTAAATGAAGACAAGAAAAGTGAGCAAAATATTGTGGGTTAAAAGCAAAAACGATTGGTTTCTAACGTTGTGGTGAAGATATCCCCCTACACACCGTTAAACATGCTAAGCTGAAGAACCAAGGTCAGCAAAGCTGGTGCAGGCCCAATTGTCAGGATAATGCATGAAGGTGCAATTGTACAATGAGAACAATTGGTAGAACACGGCTGCATATGACATTTTCCAATCATCTGCATACTTCGTGATTTAATAAAAAGTGCAACAGAGATTCCCATATGCAAGGGTCATCCCAAAAGATCTGTCACTCCACCTACATCAAGGAGTAGTATCTTTGACAAACTTTATTCACGTCGCATTGTTCCACATAATTTCCGTTCTCTTCAACAGAATCCATCCATTGGTCAACCAAGCTTTTGATTCGAGCACAGAAGCCCTCCATCTGAATTGACCTTAACGGAGTGAATGTAACTATGTTAACCTCTTCAGCAGATTAAAACGTTTCCCCAAATTGGTTGTTAAAACACTTTTCCCCATGGACTCCACCAGGTAAAGGACATTACCTTTTTTCATGCAACACACAATTCAGAACTGTCGTGGAGGAAGATGCCATCATTCAGGAGAGCTGGAATGTTTTGCACTGTAGGTCTCAGATCACACAAAACCACGTGGTTGATTTTTTTTTTTTATCATTCACTTCGACATCCTTTGGGACTGCCCAGTTTAGTAAAACGATTGAAAATAATCTGAAGCATCTTGATGTTCCCTCGATGGTGTTAGGTCTTTTTTTAGGTGTGGAGAGGTCGGTCCTTTCCACTCTGCATTTGGATCATAGTTGTGCCATTAGGTTTTGTTGATGACGATTCCAAGAATGTTTCACCTTCCCCACGAGAACGGCAAAGATGATGTTGGTTCAGACACCGAGCTAGTTGGTTCAGATTCTGCTCCTCCATAGGACCCCTTGTCTCTATTCTCAGATTCTCAGTGACAACACGAGGTAGTGTTGGCGTCAGTATTCCTAACACTCATAAGTTCTTGGATTGTATATCATCCATCTTGAAGGAAGAGTTCGTTAATAACACCGACATTGTCCTCACACTGTCTGCTTGATTACCCGCCTGAACATGGTTCATCCTGAACATCAACTTATCCTGTATTTCATCAAATATGGATTTCATGTGAATTTTAGTTTTGCATGAACTTTAATCAGGAGCTTGGATGTCTTCTTTACTGTCACTTGGTGCCATAGCAACGTCCTTGGTACGAGATACCATCAATATAATTTCTGAAACAAATCAACCGGTAAGACACACTTGAAATCGACCAGACATCAGTGAATAACGAGATAGCACATGTAATTCCATGATCACCGACACTGAGACCTTCAACTTAAAAAGTTACAAGTTGAGTGGCAGAAACTTTTGGAATGACCCTCATATGTATGCAAAACTAAGAAAACAGATTCAGTTCAAGTGTAATTTTACATTTCCATTTCATTTCAAATGAAATGTTTTGCTATTTAACTGCCTTCAAATACAGGAAATGTGTCAGGTGCTACAAAACCTGTTTACTCACAGAAATAAGACAATAAAGAAAAATAAAATGCATTATAATCATTGAAGTAAAACCATGGGAAGCTGAGAAAAATCCATAAGGAACCAGGCTGCACAGTTTACATTTTGTATTCCACTGATAGGCCGGATCTGCATCTGGACCTGAACCAAAATCAAATCGGCTTGTTCTTGTCACCTAACCAACCCATCCACCTGGTTTTGTCATAACCTGTCCATAACTTTGAGATATCGTGCCATGTATCGTTTTTGGTCCTACTTCTCAATGGTGAAGCATTGCTTAAAGAAATAAAAAATAAATAAAAAATACTCCAGTGTGCAGATCCGGATCTGGATCTTCAACAAAATCAAATCAATTCGTCCTCATCACACACTCAACCAGTCCACCAAATTTTGTCTGAATCCGTGTATAACTTTTTGAGATATCGTGCCCACAGACAAACAGACAGTTAAACAGATGGACAGACAGAGAGACATACAGGGGTGAAAAAAATAACCTCCGTCCACCTTCGGTGATGGCAGTTATAAAGCAATAAACAATGACTACTGTGTAGTAAAAGCAGTCAAACAATATTATAATTCGCAGAGAGAATACATTTTGGTTTTAAAACAATGGACACGACTTCTTTGAAAACTTGTGTGCACAGATACTCAATATGGACCATTCAGACATGCACATGAGGAATGAAAATCCAATTATCAAGAATAATGAAATTGTTTTCCATGCACACACACACACACAAAATAAATAATAAATGAACTGATAAAAGTATTTCATGAATCATGAGCCATCTATTTTTGAAGTATGCATGGGGTGGGGGAGTGGGGTAGGGAATTGAGAAAAGAAAGAGAAGAGGGAGGGGAATGGAGACAAGGTAGGGGAGTGTGGGAGTATGACAAGTAAAGTCCTTGTCGACTGAGTCAAGAGAGGGAGAGAGAGACATACACACATAGACAGATACAGAGACAGAGAGAACAAAGATTTGAAGAAAGATAGAAGTATGGGGATGGGGAGAATCAAAGGGGAATGTTTGCGACACACAGGAAAGGGGTGTGGGAGGGAAGATATCAACATTAATAGTAAATATTTAATGAAAATGCATTAAAACCATTCTGTTAAACTACACCAAAATAACACAAGTTGCTATAATCCTGGCATTGGTGGTGGTTTGGGGATGGCAGGGAAATAAACCCTGAATTACTCAACTTTGTTTTGATCATTGAGAGGCAAAAGGACATGTTAGGGTAGAGTGAAAAAAACAAGCGCGGTAAAAAATAATATAAATGCAAATAAAATAAAATCCAATTAAAAAGTTATCAAACATTGAATACTCATTAAATGGGCCTTAAAAAACCACAGTTCATTTTTTTTGCAAAGTCTAGGCTCATGGAAGGGGAGTGAGGAAATGTGAATGAGGGAATAAAGGCAACATACAGACAGTGAGAAACAGATGGATATAACAAGCAATGGAATGAATGATGAAAGAAAGGAGAGAAGGGGGGGGGGTGAAGATTATAACCTGTAAAAGAGTTGCAACAGGGAGGGTTAGAGGTTGAGGATGACATAAGTTGGTGGTGCCTTGAAGGGAAGAATGGGATCGTATCACTCCTTCAATGTGGTTTCACAAGCAAGAGAAAAGCAGAATAAATGAGTAGAGGTGAGTCGTAAGTTTGGGTTTAGGTGTTTACTAATCTAAGGGGTTAACTGGAAGAATGTGTGCATCCTTGAGGAACTGAGGAGGCTTGCAGGGTTGAAAGAACGGAAGGAGCAACACCAGATTAGAGTTGGTAAAAGAGAAAGAAGGCACCAAGCTGTCTATTTTGGGAGGAACAGGTGTGAAGCGGGGGTGCCAACCCAGAAGGAAGAGCTGTCCTGTATTGACCGACAAACAAAGGCCTTGAAGGACTGCATCATTCTAATTTACCAACAGGAGGACATGGCATGATGGAGGACCCAAGTCTGCAGTTAGTTCTTGTAGGCCAGCTTGGATACATGGTTTGCCCAGGTGAGGTCATGACTGATGATGAGGCTCAGAGGTTCAAGAGATCCTCTTCTAATTTTTGATTGTGAAAATGTAGAGTTGGATTGAGCTGATCCTTCAAGAGATACAAGGTGAGAGTGTGATATTTGCCTACATTGAATGACATGTTCATTTTGTTAGACCATCATCTAAATCTTTCCAGGTTAGTGAAGAAAGAAGCACCTGCTGCCATCCTGTTGTTTTGGGTACAACACAGCAATATGGAGTCATCTGCAAAGAGGAAAAGAAAGCTGTCCAATGCATCAGAGAGGTCATTTAGACTTGAGGGACACCAGGAAGGAAGACAGGATTCCATGGGTGTGGGGGTTCAGAGGAATTAGCATGGAACATTGTTTTTGTGGGATAGAGTTCTTAACATAGATTGGATGATGTAAGAAAGCCAAGAAAGAAGATGGCATTGGAAGTTGGTAAGGCAGAGTTTGGCAGATAGAGCATGGTGCCAGAATATGTTGCATGACTTCAATCTCTCCAGACATAATTCTGACTTCATGTTTCGCATTTGGGTCTTCCATCCATTGTTGAGAGAGGAGTAGAAGCATGGTTGAAGTTAAGTGACTGATGAAGTACAGGCTGAAAAGTAACCAGAGGAGCGTTGAAAGCAGCACTTAAGGATTTGAGAACACGGGCACAAATTCTCTCTTGGCCCATTGCTGAAGCTGGGTCAGGACTGTTCAGAACTTTTTCTACCTTTTCAGATGAAAAGGTCACAGTATCCAGGATGAAGTGGACATGAAGAGGTATCATGGGTAATGTCAGGACAAAGAGGAATTGGTTGGGCATACGAGCTTTGGAGTCAAAACAGGGTTAAGACTCTCTGCCTCGTCTCAAGCAGTCTGCAGTGAAGCCATCTAAGGTGAGAGAAGGGATGAAAGGTGAGCAGACACAAGAGACCGACTTGTCAAGAGGCCTGAATACTTGGAAGATGAAGAAGAAAATATGTTTTTCAGGCTCACTGGAAGATGGGAGCATACTTGTCTGTGAGCTTGCAAAATTATATTGGCTTGCTCTCCGTCAAGTTACCCTTCCATGATGAAAAACAAACTGCGAGACGGTGAACCCCTTGCCAAGGGATTCAGTGTACCAGGGCTGGTAGGAGCAGGATTTTGCAAAGGTATTCCCAGGCAGAGTCAATGTCAGATGGAGTGCACTTGGAAGACCAATTATTTTGCAAAACAGCAGATTGCAGTCAATAGCAGTCAGCTCAAGTGACCAGTCACACTCTGTAGCACCATGGTAGTTGCCCAACAACAGCCACAACGATTTAGACTAAAACAAGAACATAATCTGAGGATCTGAGTGGGGCGGAGGATTAGTTAAATGGAAAGGTGGTCATTATCAGGTCCAGGAGGGACGACTACCAGTTGCAGACATCTGGGTTGGAAAGTTTGCAGACTGGGCCAGACCAATAGAATCACAGATCTCAGCTGCAATTTCATGACTAGATGGTGTACAACAAAAACCCTGCCAGTTGGTATGGTGGCAGATGAAGTCACCACAGATGAGGAGCGCATGGAAACAAATTAATCCCGGTTCACAGAAACAGAAGTATGTATGGAATGAATGTATGATCATTTAATATTCATCAACTCAGAAATAACTAAAAATACAGGCCTATTTCCACCTTCATTGATTATAATCTGAAAAAGATAGCCTTTGTTTGCATTAGTGTATACAAATAAATGAATTAATAAATAATTCAAGGTTGTGTGTTGGTAGTGTACATAAATAAATAAATAAACAAGATACACGTCATGCTTAGCACGATACTTGCAAAATCCACCACCCTGTCCCCCAAACAAGGACAAATGTGTCCAAGAGCCGCGTCCTAAAGGCAATAACAACAACTTCCGATATTTCGTCACGTGCCTTGATGGAGCCAATAGCGAGACCCGTCATGGAGGCTCCTGTTCATGATGAGAAAATAGTGTATTTACGAAATTACAACACATTAAATGGAATAATCTTTAAATAGTAACGTGAACTTTTCGAAACTTTAAAGCAAATGTCCGAATATATTTAAAAGTTCATGATAGATGCTCTCAAAAGGAACCCTCAATGCGAGGATGTGTACAGGTGTTTCGTATTTAAGGAGATCCGGATCCTGTATATAAAAGAGCCGAGTCCTAAAGGTTTTGTCTTCACCAGAAGAAGAAGAAGAAGAAGAAGAAGAAGAACAACAACAACAACAACAACACGGAGCTCTCTAAGAGCCAGCGTTCGCTACGCGAGACGCGGCTAGAAAGGATGCCATGGTTACATCAAATTGTCCATTTCATTAAGAATAAAAATGATGATCTTAAGCAAAGTCCAGGTCAATTGGATGAAAATTGATTATTTTTCAGGCAAAAATCGATTTTAGAACGTTGACCTTTGACCTTTTGACCTCAAAAATATTTGGTTTCCAATTCAGTGAGGCACTGTGCAACTGCTGTGTAATTTTCAAGTCAATCAGATGAAAAATGACGATTTTAGAAATTTGACCTCAATATGACCTTTGACCTCAAAATCACAAGGCTTCTCAGTTGTGACTACTTCCACAACCTTGTAAAGTTTCATGAATATCAGCTTAAAATTGTGACCTGTAGGCAGTTGACAGACAGACAAACAGAAAAACAGTTGACCAACCAATATACTTGAAAAATCTTTGATTTTGCAAGTAATAATTCAATGCTGTGGGTGGGTAGTGAAGATGATAAAGTGTACAAAAATAAATTGTTGAGAAAGTAGATGGCGAGATGGAGGGGTGGGGGGGGGGGTCCAGACGGTCCTTCCGGAGAGACAGTGAGTGAGATTTGTCAGGGTTGAAAGACAGTTGAGTATCTACGGAGGGTATCTATGCACCCCCTCTCCCCACCCCCCCACCCCCGCCCCCAGACTCTACCAAACCAACTTTTTTCCTTTTATGGTCCTATTACATATTTGAGAAGTTAACAAAAAAAAATTCCTGGCAGTCTGGCGATATTAAAGATGGCATCCAAAATGGCCACCAAAATGGGTAAAATCATAGAATACGGTATATAACATCTCAAAAATGTGGCAAATTGGAAAAATAATCATTGGGATTTGGTTCCTGATCATTAGTTACTAGTTTCTGATGATTGAGCTTTGTTGGCATTATTTAAAATCCAGGATGGCATCCAAAATGGCCACCAAAATATGCAAAATCATAGAAAATTATATATAACAGTCAAAAACTGTGACAAAATTGTAAATTATTCATTGGAATAATGTGTTTCTCATCATTAGTAACTAATACCTTGTGATTGAATTTTGTTACAATGCTTATATTCCAAGATGGCATCCAAAATGGCCACCACAATCGGCAAAATCATAGAAAATTGTAAACAACAGCCTGAAACTAACAATAATACAGTAAATTAATATTTGGATTCACTGTAATATATGTTCCTGATTATTAGAAACTAATAGGCCGATGTGGTGATTTATGTTTTGTTGCCATTCATAAAATCCAAGATGGAGCCCAAAATGGTTTTAAAATGGTAAAATCATTGCAAATATCAAATGTCAGCTTCAAATAATCATTGATGTAATAATAATAATAACTAGAACTGCAACTTTACAACTGCTGGCAGTGATGATCGGGTATCCAGACCTCCGCCTTTCATACGACGCGAGACTCAAATGAGATGACGGTCGCAAAGTTTCGCTTCGACGGGATAAGCGGTTCCAGAGAAAACGTTATTTAAGGGCGACGCCAATGCGGCCCGCTTTGAGACGGCGCGGAAAGGACGAGTGACGAACCGGATGGCGCAAAGCGTTCCATCTAGTAGTTGCATCGAGTCGGACCTTTTTCCTGGGGCCATCTTGTTTGAAAAATTTTAAACCTATGTTTCGTTTGTCACCGAGATTACAAGTCTGAAGTTTGGCGTATATAGAAGCGGCGGTTCCAGGGTTATTATTAATTAATATTCATCTTTCAATCCACTGTGGCCACCAAACCGTGTGACCTACGAAGAAGAAATTTACAAACTTGAAAAAGGACCTCATGGGAAATATATGTGTACGGTTTCGCTTCAATCTGTCTTGCCGTTCTGTACAAGAAGATTTTTAAAATTTATTAATTTTCAATCCAAGATGGCTGACGAACCATGTGACCTATGACATCAGAAATTTATATTCTGCTTCAAACCGTGTATTGGAACATTTCTGTGAAATTTAGTGTTAATCGGAAAAGGTGCGTTTTTCTATCCAAGATGGCCGCCACACAATGTGACTTGTGATGTCATAATTTTTAGCCGCGTCTTGCATAGCGATTTGTTGCTCCAAGAGAGCTCGGCGTTGTTCTTCTCCTTCTTCTGGTGAAGACGGAACCTTTAGGACTCGGCTCTTTCATATACAGGATCCGGATCTCAAATACTAAACCTTGTACACATCCTCGCATTGAGGGTGCCTTTTGAGAGCATCTATCATGAACTTTTAAATATATTCAGACATTTGCGAAAGTTTCGAAAAGTTCACGTTACTATTTAAAGATCATTCCATTTAATGTGTTGTAATTTCGTAAATACACTATTTTCTCGTCATGAACGACGATCGTCCATGACGGGTCTCGCTATTGGCTCCGTCAAGGCATGTGACGAAATATCGGAAGTTGTTGTTTTTTTCTCATCTTCTTCTTCTTCTTCTTCTTCTTCTTGTTCTTCTTCTGGTGAAGACAAAACCTTTAGGACATGGCTCTTGGACACATTTGTCCTTGTTAGCATATGTGCAGGTATGGGGCTAGATTATAGTAGCCAAGTCTTGCTTCGATAGGTTATGTGGTTCCAGAGAAAACATTATTTAATATAATTCTTGAATCCAACATGGCTGCCAAACCATGTGACCTATCAATTAGAAATTAACAAACTTGTGAAAGGATGTCTTGCGGAAAGTGTGTGTGAATTTTTGCCTCAATCTGTCTGGCCGTTCTGGAGAAGAAGATTTTTAAAATTTATTAATATTCAATCCAAGATGGCAAACGAACCATGTGATCTATGACATAAATTTAAATTCTGCTTCCAATCGTGTAGTGGAACACGTTCGTGAAGTTTCGTCTTTATCGGACAAAGTGCGTCATTCTATCCAAGACGGCCGCCAAACCATGTGACATGTGACGTCATAATTTTTAACGTGCATGCAGGCATGGGGGTAGATTATATTGGCCAAGTTTCGCTTCGATAGGTTACATGGTTCCAGAGAAAACATTATTAGGGTATCCAGTCAAATGGACTGGGTAACCTGTTGTTTTTCTTAAGTTTATCATTATCTTTCTTCCGCCGCAAATTTGCAAAATTTCCGGATTTTTTCACTTTAAAAGCCATTTTCTCAGAAACGGTAAGTCCGATCGACACAAAATTTTCACCACAGTATGTATGTTTTTTGATAGCATACATAATTGATAATTGTGACGTCATAGGTCACGTGGTACGGGCGCTATCTTGAAAAAAAAAAAAAGATAAACTTTGGACCTCTGTATCTCTGAAACCGTGCAATGGAAAAATTTTCGCTTTACACATTTTACTAAGCTCCCTCTCGGGAATACGTGTGATTTTTCGTGGCATCATAGGTGAAGAGGTGTCCCGGTGAAAATTTGTCAAGTAGAACGCCACATGGCAAAAATTTGAAATTTCTTGAGCGTCATCTACACATAAATTCATCGTAGAAAAAAATATTTTGACGTTATCGGTGACGTAATTCGGCAGCCATCTTGTTTTGAAATTAAAAAAAAAATCGTCTACAGAACGGCTATGCAGATTGAGGCGAAACTTTACAGGTACATTCCCCGTGAGGTCCTTTTTATTTTTCAAGTTTGTTAATTTCTTGTTGATACGTCACATGGTTTGGCAGCCATCTTGAAAAAAATCCTAAAACCTTCAAACATCTTCTTCTCCAGAAGCGCCAGGCCAATTAAGGCGAGATTTCACAACTATATTCGGGACATGTATGCGATATAAGTTTGTTAATTTCGAATTGATAGGTCACATGGTTTGGCCGCCATGTTGGATTGAAGAAAATATTAAATAATGTTTTCTCTGGAATTCCTTTAGCCATCGAAGCGAAAATTTGCAACTGCCTTCTCACATCAAGTCTGCATACATGGCAAAAATATTTTACCTCAGAAGTCACATGGCTTGGCGGCCATCTTGGATAGAAAAATACACCTTATCCGATTTACACGAAATTTCACACACTTGTTGGGGTCGACGATGGAAAGCCGAATCTAAATTTATGATGTCATAGGTCACATGGTTCGTTAGCCATCTTGGATTGAAAATTAATAAATTTTAAAAATCTTCTTATACAGAACGGCAAGATAGAGTGAAGCGAAACCGTACACATATATTTCCCATGAGGTCCTTTTTCAAGTTTGTTAATTTCTTCTTCGTAGGTCACACGGTTTGGTGGCCACGGTGGATTGAAAGATGAATATTAATTAATATTAACCCTGGAACCGCCGCTTCTATATATGCCAAACTTCAGACTTGTAATCTCGGCGACACGCGAAACATAGGTTTAAAATTTCGACCAGATCGGCCGCACGGTTTGGCAGCCAGAATTGTTTAATTATTTGAATCCGAGAACTTTTACATTTGTTTTTTCCAGAAGGCTCACTCGGCCGCACCCGCACGTGTTTGAGGGCACAGGAACGGCAATTCGATCGATACCGACGACGCCCCCAGGAAAAAGGTCCGACCGCGTACGCAACAACTAGATGGAACGTTTTGCGCTGTCCGGTTCGTCACTCGCCGTTCCGCGCCATCTCAAAGCGGGGCCGCGTTGGCGTCGCCCTTAAATAACGTTTTCTCTGGAACCGCTTATCCCGTCGAAGCGAAACTTTGCGACTGTCATCTCATTTGAGTCTCGCGTCGTATGAAAGGCGGATGTCCGGATACCCGGTCATCACTGCCAGCAGTTGTAAAGTTGCAGTTCTAGTTGTTATTGTCCTTGGAATTGAAGATGGCGGACAATTTGAAAGCCAGAAAACACACACACACACACACACACACACACACACACACACACACACACACACACACACACACACACACACACACACACACACACACACACACACACACACACACACACACACACACACAAACACACCCCTAAACACACCCCGATGCACTTTGAATATTTACATACACTCAAGTATTATGTGTACTAATCTTATGATGTGTATTTTTTTTCTCTTTCCAGGTTAGATTAGTTAGCTTAAGCTTAGCAAGACTGTACCTAGTCAAGATCAAGATCACAAGTCAAGATGTCAGACAAGCAAGAAATAGTTTAATATAATTGTCAAAAGAAAGTTGTTGAAATGGAAAGAAAACGCAAACGGGAACATTGTGTCATTCATATGTCTGGAATAAAGCATGGATCGTTCACATATTTTTCAGACTTGACAAATCCAAGTGATAGATTGGCACTTCTCAAAAATATACGGGATCGTCGCTTAGCTGAACCACCAGGTTCTTCATATCGAATGACTGATATCTGTCAAGGTATTCCTGATGAGATCCAGGAGAACGAGAGCTATCACCGAGGATGTTACTAAAGCTTTACCCTGAACCTACATAGGTTAATAGCTAGTAAACCATCGAACGATCCTGAAGCTCCTGGACCATCTACCAGCCAAGAAGGAAGGGTAAAGCGCAAGAAAGCATCAGAAAAGATCATTTTTTTAACCTGATTGTATTTTCTGCAATACTGAAGGCCGAATCCATGTGAAAAAGGCAGGCATCGACACAAAGGAAGGCACTTCTTCATTTGAACGTGATGGATGGCAGAAAGTGCTGCAAATAGCAGAAGAGAACAATCATGAATGGCTCTTAAGGCAAATCTGAGGATTTGATTTGTTTGCAGCAGAGGCCCAATACCATCCAAAATGCAGAAAGCAGTTTACAGCCAATTATCAGAAACTAGTACCTAATGATCAGGAACCAAATCCCAATGATTATTTTTCCAATTTTCCACATTTTTGAGATGTTATGTACCGTATTCTATGATTTTACCCATTTTGGCGGCCATTTTGGACGCCATCTTGAATATCGCCAGAGTGCCGGGAAATTTTTTTTGTTAACATCTCAAATGTGTCATCGGACCATAAAAGGAAGCTAAAAATGTTGGTTTAGTAGAGTCCTGGTGGGGTGGTGGGGGGTGCACGGATACCCTCCATAGATACTCCCCTAACATGTTCCACATGTTGGACTAGTTTGTGATTTTACCCAGATCTGCAGAAAGTGAAGAAGCTGCTGCTTGTCGATCTGAGGGATGACACATGGTACAGCAGAAGGTGGAGTTACCAGCAAAGAGATAAAGAGGATTTTCCCGAGTCAGAGAAATCATTGATGAAAGCCAGAAAAAGAACACTGCCTTGATGAACACCAGCCTGGACAGGAAGAGGGGATGAGAGAACTCCATTTAGGGCCACGTGTTGACTGCGACTGGAGAGGAAGTCTGGGAGCCATGAGTGGAGATGGCCTTGGATACTATAGGAAGAGAGTTTGGTGAGCAGGGCAGGGTACCAGACCATACCGAAGGCACGTGAGATGTCCAGGGAAATGGCTCTGATCTCATGTCTGGCATTGGGGACCTCCATCCACACGAAAGAATAATAATATTTACATTCGGTATTTTGAATGGAAATTAATATACAAAAAGACCACAGTCTCTGCGGGACTACACTACACAAGCAATCCTGGGAGATCGATTATTCTTGGGTGAACAATACAATCGTATTGCGTTTGCCAGTGCAAGAAAGGAACAGGCCGACATGACTCCCAGGCACTTTTCAAATGCACAGACATCGTTTTTCCTCACATTAAAATCCTAGTATTGGGAAACAGATTGAAAAATACAACGAAGTAGCTTTTTAGATTGTTCACAAGTGGACAACTCCACAAGACCATCAGACTCAGCCAGACTGGTGGGATCATCCATTGTGTGAAAAGCAGTTTGTGGACGATGTGGGGAAATAATGTCAAAACAACAGGCTTCTGATGAATCGTAAACGACTCGGTCAGTGAGTAGAGCATCTTGCACTTGGCACCGGTTATGATACAACATCCGCGTGCAAAAAAAAAAAAATAACATTCGCAGGTGAATCTCAGCTATCATGACAATCGAATGTACACTCAATTGTAAGGTGATCCCAAAGTGATCTGTGATTAACACCAGCCGAGCAACAATGAAGCGATTCACCCACAATATGCACCGACAAATTACCTTGGTGTACAACCAGCTTTATTATAATCAGCAGTCAGGACGTTTGAAGATAAAATAGTTATAAATTATTATTTTGATTAACATTAAACAAAACAAAAAGCTACAATTGAGGGGGAAAAAAATTGTAATGGCTTGAACGATAAACTACAGATGTAATTAACGACTGAAATTTCTTCGGAAAAAAAATATATTGAAGGGCTTAAGAAATAAATAGGTTCCATTAATGATTAGTGCTTTAGAATATATGCTTTTAATTAAATAGTAAATTGGAGAATCCCCAGTCATGCGACTGGTTGTGTTACGCAGTCGTTTTAGGCGATTGGTGGACGGAATGATTGCATAAAACAAAGTTTATAAAACACGTATGTTTTTAGATTAATTTTTCAATGGTAGCTCGTTCTACGAATTAAGAATTCACAAAATTAACAGCTCAAGTGAAGCAGAGACAAAAGAAAAAGTGGTATTGTGATTAACAGCGCTCTATTTAAACAAGAGCGAGAATTGCTTTGCAATACATGTCCCCTACCGATGTGATATTTTCTAAGACCAAAAAAGGGCATAACTCTGTGAAACTCAAACTTCATCTGTAACTTATCATCATAAAGCCATGTACGAAGTTTCAATTGAATATGTTTAAGGGTGTGGGGAAAAATTCGGAAAAAAACACAGGTGGGACGGACGGACAGACGAACAGCCAACCAATGAAATCGGGAGGGGACTAATAAAGAGGAGAAAATTTAACCGCATGGAAATGAACTGGCAATGGAAATGAATGTGGGAATGGCAAACGATCTCTATATTCAAGGATCCCTGTTATCCTTATTATACAAGTGTTATTACTCAAACATCCTCCCTTTGCATGGAGACATCAGGGCAGCCATGGTGGTTGCCAACATTTCTACAGCAGAGGATAATTCCTGTATACAGGTCGCTACTCAATCGCATGGTGCTGCAGAAGCCCTCAACCAGAAAGGTAGTTGGAATTTCGTCAGAATAACGGCACAACAGCCAACTCTTTTCATTAGACATCTTTAATGCATAGAAGCTAATTTGTTAGTTT
Organism: Eptatretus burgeri; assembly: GCF_056783735.1. NCBI lineage: Eukaryota > Metazoa > Chordata > Myxini > Myxiniformes > Myxinidae > Eptatretus > Eptatretus burgeri. Next base: position 50,410,554 of record NC_140963.1, read on the forward strand.
CTCAGACAGCTGACTTTACAAAACTTTTCTTTCTACACAAGGTCAAGGTCAAAAGGCCAACTATGAGCTACCTGAAAGGCCCCATTATATAAGTGTGCATGATTGAAATGAACTCGTTAGGCAAATGACACAATAATATTCTTGTGCATATTTACAAACATCCCTGCACCAATTACAAAAGACCATTTGCTGGTTTGCATTTGGTCGCAGAAACAGCTCGAATTACCTTATAGCTGGAGCTCTTGAGCACAAGGTGTCCTCGTTCAATGAGGTCAAGGGTGAGCCGAAGGTAAAGGAAAGAGCCATGGCTGAGCTGGCAAAGGTGGCTTCCAAGACGGCCTAAAGCAATGGTATCCAGGCGCCCTGTTCCCAAGGACACATTCTGCTGGATCTCAATGCTGCCTTGCACCCGGCTTGAGACATAAGTCTGGAGGTCGGCGCCGAGTTCCTCACGCTCACCAAGGACATCTAGGCTCACCATGTGGAAGGGGAATCTGGCTGTAATTGCCTGCATTCATAACCGCGCACAAAGAAAATAATCAAAACCAGAGTCAAACAAGCCATGAGAAGCCCTTCGTGAACAGGATTGCTGCACATGATTATAGAATACAGGTAAACATGTTTGCAAAGGAAAGGTGTGCAGTAAACAAGGCTACAAGCATATTCCTTCCACACAGTCTCTCTCTTGGGAGTGAGTAGCAAGGAACAAAACAAAAAAACGAAAAAAAAAACAAGAAGAAACAAAAACAAAAAACTCAAAATTTGACTGTCGCGAAAGCAAAATCAACACACTCCGGATGCCTTACGGCTCGTGAGAACACTTCCAGCCCAAAGTACTCGTGGTTATTTATTCGCTTGTTCCATTCCCCTTGGTCATTTATCCTCCAACTTGCTTTATCCCCCACAGGTTTGTGACTACAAAAGCAGCACGTTCTGCCCCAGAATCCGTCGAGGTGAAACAAAGAAAAACAAACAAACAACAGAAAACCACGATACGTCTGAGCCCTGAAAACTGTTTAAAGAGTATTATTTATCATAATACAAACACCGCATAATGACGATGATCGATGATAAGAGTGAAATGTGAGTTAGCTCAACTGAAAAGATTCAGGTTGGCCAATATGAACAAATGATGTCAAATTGCACGATGCGGTAAAATTGTAGTTCTTTTTAATATGTTCGACGAAAGTTAATCAAAGAACTTACAAAATATCCTGCGATCAAAGACATACACTGCGGTATGAGAAACCTAATCACAAAGGACAAGAGCAGCAGCTGCAACGTGGAACTGCCTGTCTGAACCATTTATCCGTTGTTCCTCAGGATGCTCATACCCCACTCGGCAATGCTCCCCTGCCAACAGCCTGCAGACAGCAGCACTTCTTTGGTTCTTCCACCAATCGGCCACACTCTGTGCCGAGACTCAACCGTCGTCTGTCTACATAAAAGCAACTTCCATTCGCTTTCCCACGTCCCCTATCTACAGTCAGTCCACCATGCTCAGTCATTTTAAACCTTCAAATTCAAAGAAAACTTCCAAAATTAGTTTCGATTTTCTAATTCTTTGCTCCCGGCATGCGTTCGGCAGTTCCACACCAGAGAACAGAGATCATTTGAATACCCTGATGTTGCAAAAGTTACATCATCAATTTGACTAAATCAATAATGAATGAAAGGTCAGTCACCAACTGACTAGTAAGGATTCTCCTGGGCGGGTGGGGGTTTGTGAGATGAATATCAGTGAAAGATTGTTTTTTGAACTTGCTTTGTTTCACCATGAATTACCATTAATGTAAATGTAACAACACTTCTCAATGTGGTGGCCATTGGTGCATTTCCTGTGTCAACACCGATTGGTGGATTGTGTGGGGATTTTATTTTCCGCAGATGAAACAACCCTCATACAGGCCAGGCTATTATCGGAGTCCCGTCAGCAGGCAGGTCCATTTTTATTACTCGAAGCACCACCCTCAACGTGAGCAGCCAGGAGATGTAATATTATCGTAATTATTAAAAAATACCTCTTGCTGCATAATTCAAAACACCTTACTGCACTGGAAGATGTGGGGAGAGGAATACTGTACTGTAAAGGGTGTGGACTTGTAATGCCCTCCCCCACCTCAAGCAGCGCTACATGATACAAACATTTACATCCCATAAACCCCCCCACCCCCCACAAAAAAAATTCCACGGGCAAAAAAAACACCCATATGCACCAATTGGGGTCATGCTGATCTGATGTAGAATGTTTGGATGTAATTGGCCCAATACTATAGAAGTACAGTGACAAACTGACAAACACACAAACATCAGTCCGTGAGTTATATATAGTAAGGAGTATGCAAAATTACAGTGACTGGCATTCCGCATTATAAAGGTATTACGAATACTGAACTGTTACATTTCCTTGCAAAAGCTTGTGGTGCTGACAAATTGTGTGGAATATTAAATTGGTTCTACGTTGGTGTTGGATGTAAAATGTTAACTTCTTCGGATAAATCTCTCGAGTACATGTGTGGACAACATACAGACAGAAACTTTTAAAAGTGAAAAATCTTAGTAATAAGAAATGGGCATCTATTTTCAGGAGTCGATGAGAATTTTGAATCATTACCTCTGACATCAGAGGTGGACGGAGGTTGTGTTTTCACACCTGTCTGTTTGTTTGTCTGTCTGTCTGACTGTGAGCAGGATATCTCAAAAAGTTGTCGATGGGTTGGATGTGTGAGAAGATGAAATTTTTTCGATTTTGGTGAAGATCCGAATGTGGATCCGAGAATTTTTAAAGTGATTCCTCACCATTGAGAGATGGAGCCAAAATTGATACAGAGCACAATATCTAAAAAAGTTATGGACTAATTTGGACAAAACTTGGTTGACAAGTTGGTTGTACGACAAGGACAAACTGATGCAATTTTGATGAAGATCCGAATCCGGATCCAGGTACAACAATAATATTTTTTTATTTTCTTAGTGATTCATCACCATTGAAAGATAGAGATGGAGCCAAAAACGATATATTGTTGTGGGCCGGGTATCGGCGACGAGCACGACCGCTAGATGGAGCAGTAGAGTCGGCTCCATCGAACACCCGGAATTCAGATCGTACCTTTCCGATAACTCCGAAGGTACGGGTCCCTTCCAGGACCGTGAATCGTCAATAATTCAACCACGTGGTACAGGGTTATTTGCCAAACTTCAAAATACCTAGAGGCCCACGTGGCGAGCTATCAAGGAATTCACACCCTCGACGGAGCTCGAATGGGACGAGCTGTTACCGTGCTCGACCCGTGCGTAACCCGAGTGGATGGTTACTGAGGTCCCGTTGGTCCAAATGCACAACTACAGCAGCAACGGCCTTTTTAATCCCCCAACACGCACCGTGGCAAGCCAATGAAGGAAGGGACAGGGACGAGCTGAAATATTTAACAAAATGGATATTTATTTACAATGGGGGGGGGGCACACAAAGAGCAGAGGTAAACCGACTAAGCAATGCAATCAATGTACAAGCGAATACAGGCACTTAACAGTCTCTACTTACAGACGGGGCCCAAGGACACACACACGCACACACAAATACCCAGAAGAAATGATGGCCGCGGCCTTTATTGAAGGTTCCCAGCTCGAGGGAAGATGAGCTGGAAACCAGAGCTAGCTTGGACCTTCCCGCCTCGTGCGGTCTTCGACGTCCTGGATCGGCGGGACTCGAACCCGCAACTCGATGCCGCTCCAAGCACCAGGTACGGAGGGTAGCGTTGGGTGCTGGCACGCTCCTCCGGCGACGAGACAGGCAAAGCAAGCGATCCTCCTCCGGCTCGTAGGCAGGCGATCCACATGGCGGGAAGCCACTGGCTCGCAGGCAGGTAGACCGACTGACTCACCCAATTGCCCCCACACAATTATACCTCCCTCTTCACAGGTGGGAGGGATCCGTCCCACGTCATTCCGACCTCATTGGACAGACATGTCGGGCGATCTTTCGGCCGTCCGAGATTGGTCGGGGGAGGTGCTCATGTCTCTGCCCCTCGACCAGGAAGTCGAATAGCAATATGTTGCGCTGGCTCCCCATTGGCCGAGAGGTGGCGGACGTGCTAGCACCCCTCCGATTGGCTGAGCGGGGCGCCATGCCCGTATTTGGAGCGAAGTCCAACATGCCAATGCCCAAAGAACATGCCAATGCCTGGCATATTGGATTCCGCCCACGTACGTGCTGACATGCACACGTGCAATGGTGCCGGTGGAGGATGGTGGAAGGAAGCGAAGGCAGGTGTCGTCGTTAAAAAGTTGTTGTTGATATAAAAATGTAAAAGAAAATCCTATCAAAATAACTCTGCAGCGCATGAACATTTAATTCCCATTAGACTAGGGACGGGTTCTATTTATAAACACACACTTACCGATATAACTGTTCTATAAGGACCTGAATGCTGAGTGCAGTAAGCTTCCAAATTTGTAACAATATAGCATGATATTTTAAAAAGTTGTGGACGAGTTATGAAAAAACAAGGAGGATGAGTTGGGTAGGTGACAAGAACAAGCTGATTAGATTTTGGTGAGGATCTCGATCCAGATCCATCCTCTCAGTGGGATACAAAATGTAAACTGTTCAGCCTGGCAGAGTTATGAGCTCTACCGAGTACCAGTTTTGAATGACATCCAAACGATTCTACTTACAATATACTGAAGGAATAGAATACAAACACTCATAAACAGATCGATTTTGAGCCTAATGATTCTACCCAAATCCTATCTACTATGTCAAAATGTCTAATGAATGTACGTAAAAGATCCTCGGTGAACTTGAAACATCTTGGGGGGTTGTGGGGGAGGGGTTGGCTGTGGTGGGGGAAACAGCAGAACAAAGTTGAATCGGTGGACTTTTGAAGTAAACGAAAGCACACATTTGGACTTTCAGACGAGTCACGGTTCATGTTCTGGGCTGTGACAACTCTAAACAGCAGTTGAGACATCTGGAGCATTATTAGAGAAATAAAGCAATTTATGAGTGGTTCGCCATGTTTGATTGAGCTCCCACATGCAGGCGTGGATGAACTGCGACTGTGTATTCATAACTTTCCTTCAGTCTTCACTTGCGAAATCTTTCAGCTGCTTACACCAATGAAAACACTTTCTTGTTGGTTATCTGATATGGACGATACACATTAATATTTGAGTGAATGAAGAGTTGAAAATGATATGACATTCTTTGTTGGCTTTGTTAACGACATCTTTTTTTCCAAACACCAACACACACTGATTTGTGACCTTTCCATATAGGCATAAATTAAACAATGATGTCTCTCAAATGCTGTTTGATCTTTGCTTTCCCCATTTCAAGTCGGCGAGATAATGTTGCAAAAACAAATAAATATATAAATTGATGTGAATGTGTTGATGGATATGCCTCCACGCACATTGCATGTGATCCCACTGCAATGATCGATCTCAATTAAAAGGTCACATGAAAAATTAAAGGTCACATGAGTGTGAGGGCGTGAGAGAAAATAAGGAAAAGTCGGAGAGAGACAACATCACATGCTTCCAACTTGAGTTATGGTCTGCATAATGACTTGCAATTAAAGGATGCATGATCTTTGACCTTTGCTCATTTAAACCCAAATTCTAATCAGTTCATCTTTGTTCTACATTCCGCACTTGTACCAACTTTGGTTGAAACGCCTTCAGTTCATGGCTCACAAGTTATCGTGGCAACAGTTTTTCAACTAAAGGTTGCACAACCTTTGATCTTTTGAGCCCAAAATATAGCTAGTTCATCTTTGTTCTACACTCCATTTATAGTGTTAAAAAATATCTATAGTCGATGGCAAAGCCAAAGATAAATGGTAGAGAATGAAAAGTTTCAGCAGTTTTGTGATGCTTCATGAATACATGATCATCACACTTGAGATGAAAAAGACAAAGATCTGTGCATTTAATTCTCCATACCAAATGGCAAACCTTTTTGATCCGAGAGAGCCATGGTTTGCCTTAACACTGTCAAGAAAAAAATAATTTCCTGTCAAAACACGAATCACAACTCAATTTCTGACCCTGATAGTTTTGCAGACTGCAGGTCCATCTCGCTGCACCCGCCAGTCCTTGAATAGGCCAATCTCAAGTATTTCAGTAGCTTGTCATTTAGCTTACAAATCCAAAATGAGAGAAACCTGGTCCAATGAAGAATAGAGACTACCCATAGGGCCGCATTTTGAAGGCCTTTATCGACGGCCTGCTGTTAAAGCTGTGCAAGTGGTAAAATGTGGAACTTGAGCGAGTGGCAGAATGAAGTAATGTGAACATTTCCTTCAATGATGCGTCATCCAAAATGCTTTTCACAAAGCTTCCCAATATTAATACCCATCCCAAATTTACACATCAAACCGATTTTCAAGCAAAGGAACAAAAAGATGAGATCCTCAGCCAGACGAGAATAAAATACAAATCACTCGTGGGAAATAATCTATAATACTCAGGAAGTCTTTTTGATGAGACATAAAAGCCAAAAGACTTAATCAGCTTCCACGAGATTAGCAGTGAAAACAAAAATGGAGTTAAAAACGTGCACCACAAACACACACACACACACACACACACACACACACACACACACACACACACACACACACACACACACACACACACACACACACACACACACACACACACACACACACACACCAATAACTAAAAACAGGGGCAATGCCCCTGGGCGCTCACCTGGTAGTGGCTGGATAAGAAAACCAGGGAATAACTGGTAGGCATGCATGACCCACAAAATATGTAATGGAGAAGGAAGTAAATACCTTTGGATTTTTTTTTATACTGTGAACAAACTTTGGTACATCATGAGTGATGAAAGTTGGAGTCAAGTTTGATCGGAATTGTGTGTTTAGTTTCTGAGAAGAAAGGAAATACATATTTTGGGGGGCAACTCCTCGTAGACTGTATTCTGGCCAAATTGTTTTCATGCCGTGAACAAACTTTGGTACATACCGGGTGATGAAGATTGTGGTCAGTTTCATCGAAATCGCGTGTGTAGTTTCAGAAAAGTTGCTGCAAGTGTTTATGGACAGACGGACGAACGGACGGACTGATGGATGGACGGATGACGATGCTATCCCATAAGCTCCCCAGAATTACGTTCCAGGTGAGCTAAAAATGATTGTGTAAAATTATTTATATAAATAATACGATGGTGTCTGCGCCTCTTTGCTGGTCACTATTCCAACCTCAAATCTCCATAGGCATAATTAACGACATATTACAATCCTGCTGACAAATCTATTCCTTTAGACCAGTCAAAAGTATAGTAGACAATGGTCAAAGTGTTTGCCAAGCCGGATGACATCATGCCATTCCTGTGAGTGGTGCTTCAACTGCAGCCATCACACGATTGTTGCTCTTGTCTCCATTTATTCCTTCATCATGAGGTTATTACTGTTCTATGGTCCACACACCCAATTAAATGTTATTCTATCCCATCGCCCATCCTTCACAGGTATATCCACTAGTTTTAAATAATTTAAACAAGGGGTTTACATTTGCTGGGAACTTTCAAAAGAATGTTGTTGTCATAATCCGTTCACGAAGAAATATGTTTTCCTTTGTTCAAAATACTTTTTCAAATTGTGTGGAATCATAAACAGGTTGAAGACATTTCTGCTTTCAAAATATTTTCAACTGATGTTTTATTCACAACTGTGGGTTACCCTTACCTTTAACTTTGTCCTGACTGTCACGATGACTTTGAGCCAGGGGGGAAACTTTGGGAGCATCATGGCCAAGAAGGAGGCAATGGTGTGGCCATAATCTGGCTTGTGAAACTCAGCCTCGTTCAGCCCATCAATCAGAATGATCAAATTATCTTCTGGGATCTTTTTCTCTGTAATGAAATCGGCAAAAGGGTGTGGTTGAGTGGAGCCATACTTTGACAAATTACCTTCCGCTTTGGGACATGATGTTAACCATTATTTTACAAGGAAATTGTACCTTAATGCAAGGCCGCAGCAATTACAGGTTATAACAGGTCACGTAATGCAGAGTAATTCCACGCTGCTTGAGCTTGGCTTGTTGTTGGACAAGCCGACAAGGTATGATGTGCAGAAGAGATACTGCCACATGAAGCAATCTTCCCAAAGTATAATGTGTGGAATGTTGGGAATGTAACTTCCAAAGGCAAATCTCCAGTGGAAAGGAAAACAGACCTTCAGGCCAAGTGATGTGGCCAAAGAAGGCCAGCTGAGAAATGTACTCCGAATTTTTTAGTCCTGAAATTTCATTGTTTTTTTTCAGTTAGGGGAGTAGGAGTGATGGTTGTGGGACTGGGGGGGTTATAGGAAGTAAGGGTAATTCCCAAAATGGTAAACTGGGTTTTTTATTCACCAACTGCCAAGACAAAATATCAAATCAATGGAGAGCTCCACTGGTTTCCTATTTAAATCACAAAAATATCATCATCAAAAACTATGCCCTATGCAGAGCATTGGTGCTGCCGAAGCAGTAACTGGGCTACAATGCTAGTCGATCACCACTTCAACTCAGGAAGTCAGGGCAGGAATTTGATATTTGTTCAGGGTGCCAGCGAAAGCTCACCTACTCTTTGCGAAGGACACCGAGGGGTGTTTAACGTCCACAAACGAATGCCAGCAGATGGGACACGCAGTTTAACGTCCATCCGAGGGACGGCACACACATTGATGAATCACCCTGCCATAAAACACTGGGGTGACAGTTTATAGATGGGATAAGATTCAAAACTAGGCTAGACAGCTTAGAGGCTAGTTTGTGTATTTCTAGGCCATCCTGCCAGCCAAATCACAAAATAAAGTTCATAAATGGTTAAATTGTTTGGATTAATCAGTGGCATTCAATAGTATACAGTAGCAAAGAAAAGGAACACAATGACAGGATCCCTTTTCTCAGATAACTTTTTCCCAAACCACAGTCTAAATTAATGAGGAAACGTGTTCAGAAGTGGATCCACGTCTGCATCACGACATTCACACATTGTCCAATGGCTAAGACACACATAAAGCCACAGCATGCCAAAGAGACAATATATCTGGGGCAATTACAAACGTATAAAGTTATTACCTCTGCCACCGAAGGTGGATGGAGGTTATGTTTTTACCCCTGTCTGTCTGTTTGTTTGTTACTTGTGAAAATCGAAGATTTTTCAATTATATTGGTTGGTCTTGTGCGTTAGTCTATCTGTATATCGCCTACAGGTCACAATACTTCACCATATAGGAGAGTTCATCAAAAGCAAGAAGCCTATTATTTTTGAGGTCAAAAGGTCAACATCGGCCAAAGGTCAGCAACTGTCAAATTTCTAAAATCCTCAATTTTAATCCAATTGACTAGAAATTTGAACAGGATTTGCATCTCAGGTCAATGAATTCAACTACCAATTATTCTTGAGGTCAACATCGGCCAAGTTTCTAAAATTGTCAATTTTCAACCAGCTGACTTAAATTTGAAGATGATTTATATTACAGGTCACTGAATTCAACTAATTATTGAGGTGAACAGGCCAAAAGGTCAACATAGGCCAAAGGTCAACAACTTTCGTGAAATTTCTAAAATTATCAATTTTCATCCAATTGACTTGAAATTTGAAGAGGATTTGCATATTTGGTCGTTAAATTCAACCACCAATTGTTTTTAAGGTCAAATTTGTTTTATGGATTTTGCAGTATAGTGCAATGCACATCTTTCTTGTTTGTTTAACTCGCAATCAAATGGTGCGTAATTAATATACGTATTCACATGGGTCAATCGAGTCTTCACCATGTTATTCGGTTGTATATACTGTATAAAATTATCGTACTTCTGGTTCACAATAGTTGTCAAACTGGATGTAATATTCCACCATTAACACACCTGTTATTAAAAGCGATTTTTTGTTCTCGCGACTGTAGCCTTAACGCAGTTAACCACACACATTTAGGTGTGATTAGTTCTCAGGCAATTTTGTCGCCACGGCTCCGCCTTCACCAGGCTGATTGACAGGCATGGTCCTCCCCAGCCCTCATTTCCCTTCATGTTACTTGGCGTAGTTAAGCAGTTCTGCTGACTTTTCGTGAAAGCCTTTCAAGTTGTGAAAAGTTTGAGTAATCATGGACCTTCCCACTATAAAACGTAGTCGATGCATTAAACCAAGTTCTGAGTTTAAACCAATAAATTTTGAGTTAGGCTGTCAGAAAATAATAATAATAATAATAAAAATAATAATAATAATAAAAAAATAATAAGGGCAATTCCCCTGGGTGCTCACCTTTCAGATTGACGAAACCGAGGAGGAAATCAACGTGGGACGGAATCAGCAAAATGTACCAATGAACCAATGTTATAGCAAACATATATTTGTGGGTGGGGGGCAACACCCCACCCCGTATCTGCTGTTCGACACCGATTTGTTAAATAGCATGAACAAGCTTTGGTACATCACAGGTGATGAAGGATGTGGTCAAGTTTCATTGAAATTGTGTGTCGTTTCGGTGAAGAAAGCAAATACATATTTTTGGGGGCCAACCCCCCTTACACTCACTCAGCCGCTGATATTTCAAATGTCGTGAACAATCTTTGGTACAGCTTGGGTGATGAAGGTTGTCGTCAAGTTTCATCTGAACTGTGTTCGTCGTTTCTGAGAAGAAAGCGATCACCTCATTTGGGGGGAAACAACCACCCCCCCCCCATAAGAAACCTCTGCAGACCCCCTCGGACATCGATTTTTTTATGCTGTGAAAAGACTTTGGTTCATCATGTGCGATGAAGGTTGTGTTCAAGTTTAATCAGAAATGCATGTGTAGTTTCGGAGAAGAAAGCAAACACCAATTTTGGGGGGCAACCCCCGTACACCCCAATAGGTCCAGATTTTTTGAATGCCATGAACAAACTGTGGTATATACAGGATGGTGAAGGTTGTGGTAAAGTTTAATCAAAATCATGTGTGTAGTTTCAGAGAAGAAGTTGCAAGTATTTGTGGACAGAAACGGACGGACGGACGACGCACCATCCCATAAGCTCCCCAGAACTACATTCCAGGTGAGCTAATAATAATAAAAATAAATGGGGGCAATACCCACTGGTAGTGGCTGGATAAGAACCTGGGAACCACTGGTAGGCGTGGATGACCCACAAAATATGCAACGGAGAAGAAAGTAAATACCTATGGATTTTTTTTTTTTTTTTTAAACGTGATCAAACTTTGGTACATCACTGGTGATGAAGGTTGCAGTCAAGTTTCATCGGAATTGCATGCGTCATTTCTGAGAAAAAACGCAAATTCATATATTGGGGGGCAACCCTCCGCAGACCACCTTAGGCGATTTTTTTTTATTGCCGTGAACAAAATTTGGTACATACCGGGTGGTGAAGGTTGTGGTCAAGTTTTATCAAAATCGTATGTGTAGTTTCAGAGAAGTTGCAAGTGTTTGCGGATGGATGGATGGACAGACGGACGGACGATGTGTCGTCCCATAAGCTCCCCCGAACTATGTTGCAGGTGAACGAACTAGAAGGGCACTTTGTGAAGCGCATACCTCTGCCATGCAATGTCTGATTCCAGTTGAACATATCAGTGCCAATATATTTTTCAAATATCATATTATACATAGTTTTTGACCCCATCTCTCAATGGTGAAGAATCACATTAAAAGCTAAAAAATTATCTTATCCGGATCTGGATTCGGATCTTCACTAAAATCAAATCTATTCGTCCTCGTCACACAGCCAACCTGTCCACCAAGTTTCGTCCGAATTCGTCAACAAATTTTTGAGATATCGCGCTTTATATCGTTTTTGGATCTGTCTCTCAATGGTGAAGAATCACAAAAAAAAAAAAAAATTATAGTACAGGATCCAGATGCAGTTCTTCACCAAAATCGAATCAGTTTGTCCTTGTCAAACACCCAACCTGCCCACAAAATTTCATCCAAATCTGTTCACAACTTTTTGAGATATGCTGCACACAAACAAACAAAAAAGACAAACGTACAGGGGTGAAAACAACCTCCTTCCACCTTCCGTGGCAGAGAAGGAGGAGGAGGAGGAGAAGGAGAAGGAGAAGGAGGAGAATGAGGTAGGAGAATGAGGAGGAGGAGGAGGAGGAGAGGGAGGAGAAGGAGGAGGAGAAAAAAAGAGAAGAAGGAGAAGGAGGAGGAGAAGGAGAAGGAAAAGGAGAAGGAGAAGGAGAAGGAGAAGAAGGAGAAGGAGAAGGAGAAGAAGGAGAAGGAGAAGGAGGAGAAAGAGAAGGAGGAGAAAGAGAAGGAGGAGAAAGAGAAGGAGGAGAAAGAGGGGGAGGAGGAGAAGGAGGAGGTGAAGAAGGAGGAGAAGGAGAAGAAGAAGAAGAAAAAGGAGGAGGAGAAGAATGAGGAGGAGAGGGAGGAGAGCGAGGAGAAGGAGGAGAAAAAGGAGAAGGAGAAGGAGAAGTAGAAGGAGAAGAAGACGACAAATAAGAAGAAGAAGAAGAAGAAGAAGAAGAAGAAGAAGAAGAAGAAGAAGAAGAAGAAGAAGAAGAAGAAGAAGAAGAAGAAGAAGAAGAAGAAGAAGAAGAAGAAGAAGAAGAGGAGAAGAAGAAGAGGACAATGAATCAGGCTATTTTGAGTCGGTCAGTTTTGTAGCCAAGTGATGTTATCCAAAAGTTTAAAGTGTTGTCACCTCCACAACTGAAGGTGGGCGGAGGTTGGATTTTCACCCCGTCTGTTTGTGAACAGGAAATCTCAAAAAGTTGTGGATGGATTCAGACAAAGCATGGTGGACAGGTTCGGTGTGTGACATGAAAGAAGTGATTCAATTTTGGTGAAGATCCAGATATGGATCCGGATCCAAGAATTTTTAAAGTGATTCTTCACCATTGAATGATGGGCTAAAAACGATATATAGTATGATGTTTCAGAAAGGTGGAGACGATTTATGACAAAAGTATGTGAATGAGATAGTTAGGTGACGAGAACAAGCCGATTATATTTTGGTTCGGGTCCAGATCCTTCCTGTCAGTGGGATACAAAACGTAAACTGTTCAACCTGGCGGACATATGCGCTCTACCGAGTGTCGTCATAGTTGGATACGAAATCCTCCACAGATGGCTGGTTAGTAGGTTACTACTTCATAGGTTGATAAGTTTGCATCTTGGTAGTTTTTTTGAGGATTTGTGTTGCATTAAACCTATGGAGTGTCTGTGCCATCACTACATTGGAAGTCTAGTGAATTCCTGATACAATTTTGTATACAAGGGAAGTTCGACAAAATATGAAGCTGTTCAGTCACATCATACTTCTACCACATCAAGATGAATTTAATCTATAAATATATCCATATTCTCACTACAAAGACTATTCTTTGCATTTACTTAATTTTGCAATAATGTCCCTTTCTTTATAATTTATTTGCACACATATATTATGCATGCCTTGGGCAAAGTTTACCCAATGCACCAGCATCCATTTCATACTTTTTTGCAAGATACCAGGAGATCTTTAACATCCACAACCAATATGCAGACAAGATGGCCAGCTTTACGTCCCCATCCCGAAGGGGGAATGCTACGAGAAACAGCACTCCTGCTGTCACATCAAATAGCATCCCAAAGCAAGGAGCCAGTGGAGGACTAAAGCCAGACAAGACAATCATCAAGGGAGCATACAGTCTGACATATCCTGCTGCCCCAATTAACAATTCTTAAATTTTGTACTTTTTGGTAATGAACTTTTATCTCACGTGAACTGATATCACATTTACAGCCTGCAGTATTGTTTATTTGGCCTATCATCCCGAAAATTAGCATGTCCGTTTACTTCTCTTATACGTACAAAAATAAAAAGAACTAATAATATCAGTACAATTACATTTAAATAAACTAGAACAGCCCTCTTCGATGTCGCAACATCGACTGATATGCCCCTACCAACATTATTACATTATTATACATATTTCTACCAAGTTTGATTTAAATCCCTTCAGCTGTTCTCAAGCATCACATTTTTACCTGGCATGACTTCTGACCTTTGATGCCAAAATGTAATCATTTCATCTTTGCATTACAATATTATCCTCACACCAAGTTTGGTCAAAATCCCAACACTGGTTCACAAGGTAGTGCAGTAACATAATTTTTCCAAATGGGACCTCTGACCTTTGACCTCTTATGTATTTGCACTGAAAGGAAATGGCATGACCCAACCTTTATAAAAATATCACATCTAAAAAATAAATTAAAAAGTGCCAATTTACGGTTACCGTTTTATACAAAACAGGACACAATCAGGATGAACTTGGCCACCGTTTTAAAGAAGTATTTAAAAGGATGGCAATTCTAATTAGATATTTATTTCAAGCAGGAACCAATCATATTTAATTTAGCCACCATTGGTTTTCGCCAATGTTTTTATTTCTTCTTCTTCTTCTTCTTCTTCTTCTTCTTCTTCTTCTTCTTCTTCTTCTTCTTCTTCTTCTTCTTCTTCTTCTTCTTCTGATATTTCAAATAGTGGTGTGGGCAAAATGAATCACAGTTACTGCTTCATTTCCATGACCATACAACTTACCACTTTTACATTTTTCCTCAAAAATAATGTGGACGAAGTTCATGTTGATTCTTATCTTGTTTCAAAGTTCAAAAGTAACTTGACCCTGTGCAGACATCATTTATTTAGAAAGCCGGACTATTTTTCCTGAGAAATGCAAATAACTTGCTGGTTCTTTTTATGGCAGTACTTTGTAGTGATGTATCCACCAATAAAGGCTAACACAATTATGAGGGAGTTAAAACCTCCTCCACTCCAACAAACCATGAAGGAATGGCCCTGCACCAGGAGGAAAATTCAGCACAGATGGTAGTCTTGTTCGAAGTAGCTTCCAGCAATGGGTTAGTTCCGTGATGTGATTGCAATCCAAGTTATGTTCTTGACTCGGAAACTTTTCGAAAAGGGAAAATACTTTATTCACTTGGACTTGCATTTCTTTGTTCAAAGCCACCTGTCATTGTGTTCAAATGTCACATACAAAGGAACAGTTGCACAGTGACAGATGGATGTCGATTAAATAAATCAACTGAAAAATAGAAATCAAAAATTACCCCCGTGCGGGAGTGACGGTCATCTCTGCGAGAAAATATATAGCCTCCTGAAGGTAGGGCAGTTTTTGCAAACTTTGAAGTCACGTGACGCGAAAACGAAAGCGAATATCGAAAATCCGGCCTGACAAAATTTAGATATTGTCCCATAGATTTATATGCCACAATCAAATTCAAGATCGCTTGAGAAATGTAAGAGGAGATAGATTTTTGAAAATTGTCATTTTCGCATTTTTTGGAAAATTTGAAGTCACGTGACACGAAAACGAAAGCGAATATCGAAAATCCGGCCTGACCAAATTTAGATATTGTCGCATAGATTCATATGCCACAATCAAATTCAAGATCGCTTGAGAAATGTAGGATAGATTTTTAAAATCATCATTTTCGCATGAAAATCGTCATTTTCGCATTTTTTGCCAACTTTGAAGTCACGTGACACGAAAATGAAAGCGAATATAGAAAATCCGGCCCGATCAAAATTTAGATATTGTCCCATAGATTCATTTGCTACAATCAAATTCAAGATCGCTTGAGAAATGGCGGAGGAGATATAATTTGAAAATCGTCATTTTCGCAACTTCAAAGGCCTCGTGACCTTGACCTTAGGTGACCTTGAAAGTCATACCATCGTGTACGTCTCATCGACCTCTATCAGGATCACTAATGACCAGATCTCCCGCTTCAACTTCATTGTGAACGGACGGACGGATGCACGGACGGATCGAAGGACATCGACACCCATATTATTAGGTCATGCTCGAAGAGATGACCAAAAAATTTTGAGTTTAAATAGCGATAAAAATCAGAAATATGAGTGCGCTGGATTTTAGCCATAAGTCATAAATGCTCGCACATCTCTTGTTCCTCCAACAAAGACAGCGAGTTCAATGCCACAAGAAGACTCTCTATGACTACCTTACCCAACCATTCACACAGTCTTGAGTGGTCAGCCTGAGAAAGTATTTGGCCCAAGTCTTTCACGAACCGGTTGGCTAAGTCTGATGTTCAACTGAAGGTAGCAGGAATTTGCAATTTGTTCAGGGTGCTGGCAACAAATAGCCTACTCTTTATGAAGGATACAGTGCGATCCTTAACATCCACTAACTAATGCTAATGGATGATGGGTCCACAGCTAATGGTCCATCACTTTGTGATGCAACACCCTGCCTGCGAAGCACCATTCCACAGTTTAAAGTTGAGCAGCCAATCAAACCAAGATGAGACAGCTCAAAAGCAGGTGCACAACTTCTGCACCATGCCGTATAAATAAATGGATGTGACCACAATGGAAAAAATAATTTCAACACCATTTCTGCAAAATATGGCTCCAAAGAAACAAAAATTCTGTGTGAATAAGGACGTGTTGTTAAAAAAAAAATTGCATTATGTCAGCCTACAGAGACTTATCACCCCTCATTTTTGGGTGATCGCCAGACTCCCCTTATTCTCAGTTTTGCCATCTGTTGGGTCGACGCTAGAGTACCCTTATTTTCACTTTTTTCCATCTGTTGGGTGGTCGCTGGCGTACCCTTGTTTTCACTTTTTTCTGTCTGTCTGTATGTTTGTATGTAATGGACAGCTCTGGAGGCCAGAGGAGTCAACCGATTTTGATGAAACTTGACAGGTAGGTTCATACCAGGATCTAGTTGTATGCTTTTGCGCACCGTTGCTATGGACACCACCGTTGCCTAGCAACGGGACTTTGAAATTTTTCAAAAATCCTAAAAAATTAATTTTTTCGAAAATCAAAAATCGGCTTCCAGGCTTTTATGCGCACTATAATCAACCTCTTTGTCAAAGATTTTAAGCCCGATCCGTCAAAAACTGTATGACTAGTATGCAATTATGTAGCGACCACCCATGTCGCCGACTGGCTTGTCTGTCTGTTTGTATGTAATGGACAGCCCTGGAGGCCAGAGGAGTCAACCGATTTTGATGAAACTTGACAGGTAGGTTCATACCAGGATCTAGTTGTATGCTTTTGCGCACCGTTGCTATGGACACCACCGTTGCCTAGCAACGGGACTTTGAAATTTTTCAAAAATCCTAAAAAATTAATTTTTTCGAAAATCAAAAATCGGCTTCCAGGCTTTTATGCGCACTATAATCAACCTCTTTGTCAAAGATTTTAAGCCCGATCCGTCAAAAACTGTATGACTAGTATGCAATTATGTAGCGACCACCCATGTCGCCGACTGGCTTGTCTGTCTGTTTGTATGTAATGGACAGCCCTGGAGGCCAGAGGAGTCAACCGATTTTGATGAAACTTGACAGGTAGGTTCATACCAGGATCTAGTTCTATGCTTTTGAGCACCGTTGCTATGGACACCACCATTGCCGAGCAAAGGGACTTTGAAATTCTTGAAAAAATCTTTAAAAAATAATTTTTTCGAAAATCAAAAATCGGCTTCCAGGCTTTTATGCGCACTATAATCAACCTCTTTGTCAAAAAATTTCAGCCCGATCCGTCAAAAACTGTATGACTAGTATGCAATTATGTCGCGACCACCCATGTCGCCTACCGGCTTGTCTGTATGTTTGTATGTAATGGACAGCTCTGGAGGCCAGAGGAGTCAACCGATTTTGATGAGACTTGACAGGTAGGTTCATACCACCCATGTCGCCTACTGGCTTGTTGAATAGTACATTCGTTTTAAACAACTCGCTTTTTAAACAACAAAATGTGCACATTTCCTCACTAAATAAATGGATCAATCTTCATTCATTCTATATTTTCAACTCATTGGGGATGGCAAGTTCATCATTCATGAAGTTCTGACCAATTTTTTTTTTTCAAAGTTGGCGTCTTGGGCCTCATTATAAACAAGAACATCTGATAAAAGCAAGAATTAGAATTGCATCAAGTTCACAACCTCCATATTTGGTAAATGATGAACACTTACCTTTGTGCAAAGCAATCAATGGCTCAAGAACACCTCGACGAAAAGCGGATACTGGGTCCTGCACACATGAGCGCAGACCTAGAAGACTGAGTGCATGAGATTCGCGTGCAAGCAGCTCTCGATATGGGGCAAGTTGAGTGGACCGACACATCAACGCTGCAGTGCTGTGCACAAATTCAGGAACCAGGCAGGTGTATGCATTGTCTGCCTGGCAATAATGGTATGACACCACCTGTAGGCAGGAATGTGGAGTGAATGAAATATGGAGATGGATGTAGATAACCTGCTCTCATCACAAAATGTCAAAACTCTCACTCATTCTATGCACTCTACAAAGACATAGTGGTGTGGGATCATGCCAGATTGCCAGTGGTTTGCCATTCCTCTCCCAGCAGAAGCTATGGCAGGAATTTGGAATTTGTTCAGAGTGCCAGTGATAGCTGGACAACTTAGAGGCAAGTGTGTGCATCTTGAGGTCACTTGTCTCATTAAAAAAAAAATATATATATGTATATGTATAAATATGTATATATATATATATATATATATATATATATATATATATATATATATATATATATATATATATATATATATATATATATATATGTATATGTATATATATGTATATGTATATAATGAATGTGGGAAAATTACGGGCCCAGACCGGGAATCAAACTCAGGTCTTCTGGCAAACCGTACCAGTGCTCTGCCATCTGAGCTATCTGGGCTACCCACTGTCTGAGCAACGCAATTCTGACATCCAACTGAACAGCTGGTGGATCAGCCTGGTACAGCCACTCAAAGTAACAAGCCCAGTGAGCCTTCACTTCAGACTCCTCTGTCAAGAGCCCACCACACTCTGCTCTAACTGCAGTACACCAAGGGATGGGCTTGGATGAACGCAATGCGCGAATTCCCCTGTAAGCCGGACGAGAATCACGACCACAGGTGATGCTCTACCCCCTCACAGATTCCTCGCACATTGGCCTCCTTGTCCACCCATAGTGCACGTACAGTTCTATGCCTCAGCTCCCTGAACAGCTCAGCTCTGCCATTCCGCCTGGCCCTGCGACTCTGGTCAATGGTATCCAGTGTCCCTTGAGAGACAAAATTCTTCTTCGCCCTCCGTGAGTTCCAAAACATCGACGGGCAACACCAAGGACGATGGTCCTGAAGGCACTCCACAACTCAAGATCGGTCAAAGCACCCAGACCCCCAAAATCTCCACTCAGCCTGTTTGCAAACTCCTCAGCTACCCTCTCATCCTTGAGCTTGCCAACATCCAGCCGAGGCTGGGATGGTATCATTCTCCTGGATTTAAGGTGCAACTTAAGAATTGCAACAACAACCCTGTGGTCAGTATTGAGGAACTGAGCACTCTGGTGGACCCCTGCAGTTCTGGATCATCCTCCAGTGACCATCAACCTGCACATGGTCAATCTCCTTTGCCACACCACCAGCGTTAGAATACAAAGTCCAGCGATGAGCCTGTGGATGCTGAAACCATGAACCGGCCACCCTCAGTCCATGACTTCTTGCAAAGTTAAGGAACATAGTGCTATTCTGGTTCACAGTTCCAGACCCATGGGGACCAACGCACGTCTCATAACTATCCCTATCAGTTCCAGTTGATGCATTGAAATCCTCCAAGACTAAAAGTGTATATCGCCTGGGGCAATGATCAACCACAGACTCGAGCGTGGCGTAGAATGTGTCCTTCACGGTGAGGTCACTCGCCTCAGTCGGAGCATAGTCAGAGACCAGGGAAATGGCACCTAAGGAGTGATGAATCCTTATTCTCATAATATGCTCGCTGACAGGTGTTACCTCAATTATCATTGGAGTCAACTTATTGGACAAAGCTCCAGCAACTCCTTGGGCATGGTAACCATCAGAGCGACCAAACCAATAGTAGGTGTAACCACCTGTCATTATCTCACCGCAATCCGGTCTCCGAACCGCAGAGAGTGCTGCAAGCAATACCGATGTCCAAACACTTGAGCTCAGATGATAACAGAGACAGGTGATCATCCTCTCTTAGGGATAGGACATTCCAGGCGTAATCCGTCCAGGATGAGTTGCATTGCCAGGATGAAAAGGATTGGTGAAACTGTGCTACCCATCGCAATACCAACCATTAACTCGACATATTTTGTTGTAAAGGTAGTAGTCAAGAAACGCATACTGAACTTCTCAAAGTAGGTTTGTACAAGTTGAATAATTGACTGTGGTACATGGTGTAACCTTAATGCCTTCTATATGAGTCGATGAGATGTTGCACCATAAGTGTTCGCTAGGTCTAACCATGTGATATGTAAACATTTCCGTCTTCGCTTGGCTTCCTGGATAGCCTCCCAAATCATTGCCGTGTGCTCCACACATCCTGGTATTCCAGGAAGCACTCCTTTCTGTTTCTCAGTTTGGATATATTTGTTTGTGTCCGATTACTTTATTAACCTTTTGGCAAGTTTGTCAGGTCAGGTTCGATCTGTGACCTGCTACAGGTACCATGTAAACCTGTACTAACCTGTTCCATGGTCGGGTTGTCGGCGACTAAACCGTCTCCCCCACCAGGTTTTCTGGTGAGGGGGTGTTTGGATATGGATACCCAGCAGGATTAAAAACAAAACCTGTCAAAGGGCGGAAGAGCTCCTTGTGAGCCAACGGTCATCCATATCTAGTGCCCAACTGTGTCTGCAGACGTCCTCCTGCAGTTGGGTTACTTCTTATTAGGAGGTTGGTGGCAGGATTTGCACTCCGGCCACCGTAAAACCCTTCATTCCGCAAAACGCAAAAACGCAAAAAAAATCTGAAAACCCACTCCGTGGGAGTACCTCCTGTGCAGCTTCCCTTCGCAGGGCAGCTCACCGGATGACGGGATTGGGGCAAAGCCTTCGGGACCCCCAATCTTTGATAGGAGGGAAACCACGGGGTAACATCCCTGGGTCAGATTGCGGGAGAGTGTGTCGGAGTGGTGCTGAGGTGTCGTCCACCAGACGGCGGTCTCCTTGGGTTAACCTGAGGCGGTCCCTTCGGGTGGGTGCCTGGAATGTCCTATCCCTAAGAGAGGATGATCACCTGTCTCTGTTATCATCTGAGCTCAAACGTTTGGACATCGGGATTGCAGCTCTCTCTGAGGTTCGGAGACCGGATTGCGGCGAGATAATGGTGGGTGGTTACACCTACTATTGGTCTGGTCGCTTTGATAGTTACCATACCCAAGGAGTTGCTGCAGCTGTGTCCAATAAGCTGACCCCAATGATAATTGAGGTAACACCGGTCAACGAGCGTATTATGAGATTAAGGATTCGTCACTCCTTAGGTGTCATTTCCCTGGTCTCTGTTTATGCTCCGACTGAGGCGAGTGATCTCACCGTGAAGGATGCATTCTACGCTACACTCGAGTCTGTGGTTGATCAGTGAGTGCCCCAGACGAGATACACTTCCAGTCTTGGGGGATTTCAATGCATCGACTGGAACTGATAGGGATGGTTATGAGACATGTGTGTTGGTCCCCATGGGTCAGGAACTATGAACCAGAATAGCACTAAGTTCCTTGACTTTGCAAGAAGTCATGGACTTAGGGTGGCTGGTTCATGGTTTCAGCGCCCACAAGCTCATCGCTGGACTTGGTATTCCAACGCTGGCGGTGTGGCAAAGGAGATTGACCATGTCCTCATTGACGGTCGTTGGAGGATGATCCAGAACTGCAGGGTCTACCGGAGTGCTCAGTTCCTCAATACTGACCACAGGCATGTTGTAGCAACTCTAAAACTGCACCTTAAATCCTAGAGAATGGTACCATCCCAGCCTAGGCTGGATGTTGCCAAGCTCAGGGATGAGAGAGTAGCTGAGGAGTTTGCGAACAGGCTGAGTGGACACTTGGGGGGTCTGGGTGCTTTGGGGGGTCCTGAAGAGTTGTGGAGTGCCTTCAAGACCACCGTCCTTGATGTTGCCGGTGGATGTCTTGGAACTCACCGCAGGGCAAAGAAGAATTTTGTCTCTCAAGGGACACTGGATACCATTGACCAGAGTCGCAGGGCCAGGCTGAATGGCAGAGCTGAGCTGTTCAGAGAGCTGAGGCGTAAAACTGTACGTGCACGTGTAAAACTGTAGAGCATCACCTGTGGACAGGTGATTCTCGTCCCGCTTACAGGGGAATTCGTGCATTACGTTCATCCAAGCCCATCCCTCGGAGCACTGCAGTTCGAGCAGAGAGTGGTAGGCTCTTGACAGAGGTGTCTGAAGTGAAGGCCCGCTGGGCCGGTTACTTTGAGCGGTTGTACCAGGCTGATCCCCCAGCTGTCGAGTTGGACGTCAAGGGTGTTACAATCCCTGTTGCTGACCCACGAATCAACTGCGGTCCACCTTCGCTTGTGGAAACATGGGCTGCGGTGAACCAGTTGAAACGGGGCAAAGCTCCAGGGATTTGTGGCATCCATGCTGAACTTCTCAAGGCTGGTGGAAATGCTGCACTCGTGTCGTTGCATGCAGTTTTGTGCTCTGCCTGGAACACAGGCATCATCCCAACTGACTGGAAGAGGGGCCTTGTTGTCCCTCTCTGAAAAGGGAAGGGTGATCGCCAAGACTGCAACAACTACCGAGGGGTGACGCTGCTCTCAGTGCCGGGCAAGGTCTTTGCTCGGATAATTCTTGATAGGGTTCGCCACCATCTGCTTGAGCACCAGCGTCCAGAGCAGTCAGGCTTTACACCAAAGAGGTCAACGATTGACCGTATCATTGCCCTTCGTGTCCTCACCGAACGCAGACGAGAGTTTCGACAGGGGCTGCTTGCAGCCTATGTTGATCTCTGTAAAGCGTTCGATTCAGTGAATCGGGATGTCCTCTGGAGGATTCTTGGTCTTCGTGGGGTGCCACCAAAACTGATCGATCTGATGTCTGAACTCTACTCTGGTTCTGAGAGTGCTGTGAAGTGTGGTGGTACCACCTCTGACTTATTTCCAGTTGTTACTGGAGTTCGTCAGGGATGTGTACTTGCCCCTACACTTTTCAGCACTTGTATGGACTGGATTTTAGGGAGGATGTCGGAGAGATCAAGTTGCGGTGCATCGTTTGGGAATGTCAAGATCTCGGACCTTGATTTTGCAGACGATGCAGTCATCTTTGCGGAGACTTTAGACATCCTTTTGGGGGCCCTCGAAGTGCTGAATGAGGAGTCGGAGCCGCTGGGATTACGGGTTTCTTGGGTCAAAACTAAGATCCAGGCTTTCGGTGACATCTTGGATGCTGCTGTCCTGTCTGTGTCTGTTTGTGGTGAGGATGTTGAGGTCGTGGAGAGATTCACTTA
>NC_140963.1:50441343-50458843 GCF_056783735.1 Eptatretus burgeri
TAGAAAGAGAGTAGGGATAATCTCTATAGAGAGGAGGAAATTCTTAGGAAATGCCCCACTGAGTACAGTGAGAAAGGCGACGTCATTGTCGTGACATCGCTGGTACCCGGAGGGCCACGGAAAGTGACGGTACTTCCCCCAATACAAGCTCAGTGGCTGTGCTGCGTCTTGTTTATTCATCAATGTCTATTTGAGTGAGAAGTGTGTGTGGCAGCTTCCCTACGAGCCTTAGATACTGTTAAAAGAAAAAGACATGCTTACAACAAGTTTTATGACAATTTTCCCCTTCAAGTTGTTGGTCGATTTATCGCATTCTTCCATACGGATCTATCCATTGTGTCAGTTTCATGCAAACCGAACCATTCCATATCTTTCTCAATGACCATTTCAATCAACTTATTTTTAAGGTGTTCTCTCTGCTTTCTTCTTTCTACCACAATAGCTTTGTTGCTTTTTCTTTACAGCTTCATCATTTGACCTTTTTACACATGTAAATGAACATACCATTTTTTTCTTCCTAAATTATTAACCTCTGCCATCGAAGATGGACGGAGGTTACTGTTTTCACCCCTGTCTGTTTGTTACTTATATTACGAAATCTAAAGATTTCGTAAGTATATTGATCACTTCCGTTTCTGTTTGTTTGTTTGTGTTTGTTTGTGTGTTTGTTTGTTTGTTTGTTTGTAGGCACGATAACTCGAGAACGGAAGAAGCTACCAATGTCAAATTACACAACGTGATTCAGGAGGGTGATGGCTCGCGCTGATTAGATTTTGGTCAAAATCGGTCAAAGGTCAAGGTTACAGTGAGGTCAAACATAATTCCGTAAATTAATATGGAGGAATGGAGTATTTTTGCTTCGCTCGACGTTACGAGTTCGTTTTAACTTCGATTTTAATTTTGTCTTCGGTTTTTGCGATCGCTTAAGACGCTTAAAACTCGGTTGTCGAAATTCTGGTAAAAATCGGATGTTTTGGAGATGTTTTAAGAATGTATAAAAAATATTTCACTCGACGCGTCACGGGTTGTCCAATGATGCAGTGCGCTCGAGCAGACGCGTCATTGAGTCACGTTAAGGTTTTCCGTGTGCGCTGACGGTGTTTTCGATAAAGATGGTGTTTAAAAGTCATTTTTTTTTATCCCAATAAAGGTTATCGTCGCATGCCTGACTCGCTGAGCCGTCGGATTATGTAAAGATTGTTGGTGGATGGCCGAATATTACGGTTTTGTGACTTTGATAAAATAATATTGAATAATTGCGTGGAGAAATGGAGATTTTTGCTTCGCTCGACATAACGAGTTCGTTTTAACTTCGATTTTAATTTTGTCTTCGGTTTTTGCGATCGCTTGGGACGCTTAAAACTGGGTTGTCGAAATTCTGGTAAAAATCAGATGTTTTGCAGACGTTTTAAGATTGTATAAAAAATATTTCACTCTATGCGTCACGGGTCATCTCATGATGCAGTGCGCTCGAGCAGCTGCGTCATTGAGTCACGTTAATGTTTTCCGTGTGCGCGCTGACGGTGTTTTCGATAAAGATGGTGTTTAAAAGTCATTTTTTATCCCAATAAAGGTTATCGTCGCATGAGCCGTCGGATTATGTAAAGATTGTTGGTGGATGGTCAAATATTACGGTTTTGTGACTTTTATAAAAATAATATAAAATAATTGCGTGGAGAAATGGAGATTTATGCTTTGGTCGACGTTACGATTTTTGATGGTTTGGTACAGAATCATCGTAGAAACTTCTGGTTTGCGTCGCTACCTTCGCTGGAGACAGATTTTATTCGACAAGGTCAGAGGTCAAGTTGACGATTTCGTAAGTACCAGTCTATGACTGCTTGTTTGTTTGTTTGTGAACAGTATTACGGAAAAACTCCTCGACGGATTTCAACGAAACTTGGTGGGGGGATTACGTATGGTCCAAGGACCATGCCATTAGATTTTGGACTTGGTCCAAAGTCCAATATGGTGGCCATTTTGAAAAAATATTTGAATTTTTGTTTTTGCATTTCTACATGTTTTAAGTGATTTCCAACCAAAAAAAAAAATTGTAAGAGAAAAAAAAGAAAAAAAAAAACAGAAAATTTTGCAACTTTTTTCAACAAAATTTCGATTTTTTTTCCCATTTCTACATGTTATAAGTGATTTCCAACAAAAAACATGCCAAAATTATAATTGTGGCTGATTTTGGAACTTCAGGTGGATATACATACGTAAAATCAATTTCTGTCTCAAGGAATCTAGTTATGACGAATGAATTGAATATGTAAAAGTTAAAAGTAAAAGGGAAAGTTGCAAACTATAACTCTGTGAGCACTGTTGACGTCAAATTGAATGAATAGGATATCAGGTTCACTCGAGTGACCTCACAGTATTGGTGGCGGAGGTTTTGCACTCTACCGAGTGCTCCCCCTCTCGTTCTTCATTTGTATTTATTTTTATATTAATCTCTTCTTGACTGAGAATTGAATTCTTTCTTTCAGAGACGATCCTTTCATCGGTCCATCAAATCAATCTAATCTCTTCTCTTTCCATATTTTCAATATATTTGATCCACATTGCCCACGTTTTGCTTTCATACATCAATGCCTCTGAAACTTTATAAACTAACGTTTACAGATAATGGAAAGGAATGTTTCTGTGCTTCATGATGATGTCACCTCACCTCCACTTATTCCAGGCTCACTTTATTCTCGATCGAACACCGAATTACACTCATGATGCATCTCATGTCTCCAAGGGTACAGAAGCTTTCATCCTTTTCTAAATTAAATTCTGAGCTCAGAAACATTTCTTTTTCTTCTTCATCTTTTGCCTGAATATAATGATCTCACCTCTTTTACAACATATGAAAATCCCAGCCTTTGACACACAATTTCCTGTGACATTACTTGTCTTGTGACACAATCTATAACACACCCTACTTTGAATCACATTCCATCCAACTCCTTTTCTGCACATTGAACAAGACTGTCCTCAACTTTTCTTTCCTTTCTCCTTCTTCGCCACTCACTTATTATATAACCTTCGTTTTATTAATGTTAACATGTAAATATTTGTTCAATATTGCACTTTTCTATTTTTTTTAAACATCTATTTTATTTCTTTTTCACTTTCAGCATTCAATACTACCTAAATCCAGGCTCACTGCTCAACTCCACTCATTTGTTCCTCTTTTTTCCCACCTGCGCAATCAATTTACACATCCTCTTCAATCTCATTCTTCCCTCCAGGTCTTCAAGACAGCTAGTCACTGCCATCTCAGATCGTCCCCAATGCATAACCATTATCTTTTCTACCCTCATTAACCCCAATCCCCTGACCACCACCACCCCAATCCCTCCTCCTTCCAAATTTCCAGTTTTCCCTTTGAGGAGTTTCCATCTGTATCCATATTGTCCACCCCATGCATCCTCTCCTGCCCCCCCTTTTCCCCCCAAACCCATTGTGTGTCTGCCTCTCCCTGTCTTGGCCTTCGGCTCTGCTGTTGGTGTTTCACCCCTCTCTGCTGTTCCTTTTGTCCTGTTTCATCCTCATCTGTTCAGTGTACTAATACAAGCTCTTGCATGAGCCTCGACTATGCATACAAAAATATATTTATAGACCAAGTCATCAATGTACAATAACTCAAAGAAACCTTTGATTCGTCATCAATTTTTCCATAATTAATATAAACAGTAGAGGACTTAAAACTGATCCCGGGTGTAATCCTACCTTGACTTCAAACGTTTCAGTACATCCCAAGTTGGTGCTTACTGTAGTTCTCGATTTATTTTATTCCCATGACTACTTTTATCATTCCTTCAGGCATGAGCTGCCTTCTGACAGCCATTCAACAACTGCTCTTGATACTTGAAGTGATGCTTTCTCTACGGCAACAAAACATGACAGTTTCCTTCTTTTAGCCAAACACTTGTCTTGGCCTTGTCTCAAAATAAATATCACTTTCGTTATTCTTCTACTTCTTGGCAAACTAAACTAAACTTGTTATTGGCTATTGTACACCGCTCCTTCCCAATTCCATATCCAGGCAATGCATGACGTCATCGCCAGGTGCCGAAGGGAGTACTGAGTTTTCACTCCGTTTGTTTGTTTTCTTGTTTGTCTGGGCAATATCTCAGTCATCCTTTGAGCCAGGAAGCTGAAATTTGGGGACAAAAGTGAAGATGTACTTTGGCAAAAACATTGTTTTTTTATTTTATAATTAATCAATTGATTGATTAATTACTTAATTATTATCGATTTATTTATTACTCAATTATTTTATTTCGCATTCTGGCAATATCTCAGGCATATTTTGAGTGAGGAAGCCGATATTTGCACATGACAGTGACCAAGTGATTTGGCTATAAAGTGTATTTTTTGACTTATTGATTAATTAAATAATCGATTTATTATTCACTTTGGATGAATTACTTAATTTTCAAAAAGTTACAGATTCGGATGAAACAGTGGTGGTTTCGGTACGCGATTCGGCAATTGATTGAGAAATTAAATATTTTATGATTATTATTTATTTATTTTCATATGCAATTAATGAATCAATTATTGTACACCGCTCCCTCCCAATTCCGACTCCATGTGCTGCAAGGCAGTATGGCCGGGCACCTTTGGCGCCCCGGTGATGCCACGTGCTGGAGGATTTGTCGTTTGTTTATTTGGCATGGGTGCAATGTACTTTGAATGTGCCGCTACTTGTATTAACTACTTTTTGTAGTCTTTTTTCAATCACCTTTTCAAAAACTATCAATATTTGCTAATTATTTTATCTCTTCTGTAAGATGAACAAAATAAAGGTTTCCCTTCATCTTGCACAAGGGTACAACAGTGCTATTTTCTTGAAGTAGGCATTGAGGGCACACATATGCAATACTTATACCATTTCCATTCACCATATCCGAATCCGCCATGGTCACAGTTATTTCTAATTTGTTTCTCAGTGGCATGTCTGTTCAAATCTCTACCTGTAATCACTTCTCTGAAGCTTATTACTTGAACCAAGGCTTCAAGTTATGTTTGGTATGTTTATTATGAATACACTATATCTTTTCCTGAAAGGCAGCAGCAATTGCTTGGCTAGTGAGAGACTAAGTAAGTGGAAAAGGACTTCAGACCACAGGAAGAAGATTATAAATGAAAAAACAACAACAAATCTTTGGTGTGTTGAGGTCTTGCTTTCAATCAAGCTGTGTTAATACAAAGCTTTGATTTGTAAAGTGAATTGGTGTAAGGGACCATGGCTGTTTCGAATGTCAGGTTGTTAGCGAGTGAATGAGATTTATTGTATTTTCTATTACAATCTGTGACATGTTATTTTTAGAGAATACAAATCAGACATGAACCAGAGAGAACGGTTGCCAGTTTTGGGGAATAGAGTAATAAACAGAGCAAATAGATCAAGG
The DNA here is from genome assembly GCF_056783735.1 of Eptatretus burgeri. Taxonomy (NCBI): domain Eukaryota; kingdom Metazoa; phylum Chordata; class Myxini; order Myxiniformes; family Myxinidae; genus Eptatretus; species Eptatretus burgeri. The sequence goes on from NC_140963.1 coordinate 50,446,749, forward strand.
ATATTTGAAAGTGTCTAGTTTTATATGAAGACCAATTGTTCGAGGTTCATCAGGGTGATGAGAAGCTAGAATTGAATTCGATACTTTCTTGCTGAAGTGTTGAATATGGAGTTAGTGATGTCATGGACTTCAATGGATGTGAAAATTTCAGCAAAGGAAAACAGTGAAAAATGAATTTTTTTTTTTTTAAAAAAAGGGGGAAGCACAGTATTCACCTGGGTGTGACAATCCCACATGAAAAAATTCCAACAATGTCTTCCAAAACCAGTACAATCTCACATGACAATCTCTTCGTTGGAACAAGCACTGCCAGAATATTGCACACAAGGCAAACTGCACTATTGGACTTCTGCACAGAACTTTGTCTCCTTGCTCTCAGGAAGTGAAAATAAGAACCTACCAAGCTCTAGTACACATTCACCTAGAATACAGTGCTTGGAACCTTTATACTGGTTCAGCCACAAATGCCATGAGCAAGTACAGATATCTAGCGCCCACTTTTTCATCCGGTGAACCATCAAAACCTCAATGCTGGTTTCAAATTTGGGATGAGACTTTAGATTGACCTCGACTTCTGGCACAATGCACAATGTCTTACAAAACCAGTACAACCCAGTTAACGTTTTATTTCCAACCGTTATTATACCTGCCACATTCTTCAGGAGATATGACCATCAACTCAAATATCTCAGACCTGGAACTACAATTGATTCTTTCAACTTTTCATTCTTCTCAAGAACGATCAGTTCCCATGCACAGCTGTCATTGCACCATCTATTGCAGACTTTCAGGAGTTAGCTCTACAGTGGCCACAAGGTTATGATGCAAGCCGTTAGAATTTAGTTAGAATTTATCTGTATGCTTCCCTCCATTCTCCACACAAATTGGAATTTTTCTCCATGTTCTTCTGGACATCTTCCATGTTGAGGGTTGGAGGTAATAAAAGCCACCCCTGACAGCTGTTTTGAGTACAGAGTGAGTACCGAGAAAGGTGCAACCATCTGTTGGCTCCAGGATTATTTAAATTAAAAAAAGTGGATCATTAAAGGTATGGCAAAAATATAATTTTTGGCTTTTAACTCTAACAACAATTTTTGGGTTTTACTTGCTCATCCTTCTTTTCACTCGTCAATTCTCCACTTTGCACTATCGGTCATTGATGCCATCTGAGTACCTTCCCAGGATAGCTTTCTGTGAGAGCTCCTAAAGGCAATTGCTATGACAAGATAAGAGAAAATCATTGCCAGTATGTAAAAAAAAACAAACAAAAAAAGGAATTATCTTTAAGGCACTAAAAAAGGAAGTACCTAAACATCAACGCCAGTCTCAAAATGCCAGTCGTCAACAATCGACATTGCGGAGTAAAATTTATTCCAAAGAACCACCATGAACATGGGTGTGACAGAGAATGAGTGGCAGCAAATTGGAAATATCCATCATGCAATCGGATAAATGTTTGTTAAAGTGAATCATGGAGGTGTTCAGCATGGGTATTAAAAACCCATACAATCAGTATGTTTGGAGGACAAACAAGTAAAGTTGACAAGAAATCATATGAAACCACCAAGAAACAAAACATGTCGTTTTAAACTTCTGTAAATGATTGTTATTTCATAGATGAACCAAAACCAATACGCAAAATTGTTTGAAGGAAAAATGTCGATTAATGGAGTCAATATGTGTGTTGAAAGAGTCTATTTGGACAGACTCTTTGGCCATACTCTTGGGCAATGAGAAAAGTGAAACCTGCACAGTTATTTCAGCGTCCATTGTTGTATCAACAGGTAAGAGCCATATTTATGTTCGACAGCAAATCCACATCCATGTCAGAAATTTGCTCATGAAGGGCGAGGGCCTGGGCAGTGGTAAGAGAATGTGTCAAAAAAGGAGCGACTCAGATTTGACGATTTGTGAGAAAATGGGAGAATGTTGACTTACTGCATGACGGGAAGGTGAGTTCAACTCAGAATGTGATTGGACAGCGTCGCATAGGAAACAATGATCACATCCAGGAGGAAACTTTTGGTCGAACAGAGCTCATTGCAGACAAAAACCAGAAACAATATTTGGAATTGAAAACTTGCTGGGATAAATAACGTTCATTAAATGCAGATGTAAAACGGATTTTTTAATTTTAGACCAAACTTTATAAGCCTGCCAGGCAACAAAGGCTGTTACATATTAAAATACCAACGGCTGCCATGGTGCATAAAATCCTCTGTAATCAATTCCTTATTTGGCATTGTCAGATTGAGGCTTTGCGGGCAGGGCATTGCATCACAAATTGTGCCGTCCATCAGATGGACGTTAAACTGCATTATTTAGTGGATGGTAAAGAACTCGCATTGTCATTCACTTCGAGAAGGCAAGGTATTGCTGCCACCCTGAATAAGTTCCAAAAGCCTGTCCTAACCAGCTCCAGTCGAACACGAGGTCTGGCCTGCCAAATCGTGAAAGACTTGAGCCAACTTACCTCAAAGTAACCGGTATTACAATTAAGAGAAGAAGTAGGTCTTTCTCCGACACATCTCCTTTCAACACTTGCAAATTAATTGTGGATGGTGTATTAATATGTCAGGTTGGTTGATTTTGAACACTGGAGGCCGTGTACCTTATAATGCATCTGGAACTTTAAACCTCCAGAAGTATTTGCATGAGCACTTCTCCTTAAAAACTGAGTGTTTCATCACACTCGTGATGGTATTCACACAGTTACTACTTCATCCTACATCAAGTTGTCAACATCACCACAACTGGTCGTACACAAAGGTTTTCTCATTGCCACATATATGTATATATATATATATATATATATATATATATATATATATATATATATATATATATATATATATATATATATATATATATATATATATATATATATATACATACCCAAAATTAGTTAATATATACAGTATGTGGCTTGTTTTAACAGAAAAATGGTTCATATGGCAACAAGACAAAACCGCAGATAATGAAAATACCATGTGTGAAAATGACACAAACCTTCAGGGAATGCTTCACTCTCCTTTGTAAAATAACTAGTACGTGCCCGTACGTGCAAACCAAAAAAAAAATTAAAAATACCACACAGGCCGTTCCTTCGCTCTCGTAAACGACAACTGGATTGGGGCATTGTGTTTATCTATAAATGCGCATAAGAAATCGAGAAAATATTCCAATACAGTAAGTCATCACTATCCAAAAGTGGTGTGTGCCCGTACGGAATGTTCACATGTATTCCACGAATTATCGCTTTCATTGAAGTAACAACTGCTGTGATACTTACACACACAGAGTTAATTAAAATCCAAATTAAAATCAAGTTTACCTCCCTGTCTTTGCTTGCCATGACATTCGCTGCCATTGACCATTGCCACTCCTACACCACGGTAACTAAATGGCGCCCTTTCCCCATCAGCCACGCCTATGCAGCAACGTGTCTTGTCATTGGTTTGGTAAATAAATGGCCGCAGCAACGTGTCTTGTTATTGGTTTGGTAAATAAATGGCCATAACTTGGGAAGCACTTGTCAAATTAATATCAAACCTTGAAAAGGCACATACTCAGGTCCCCAGCAATATACCTGGCAAGTTTCAATTAGATCGGACTAGTGGTTGTCGAGAAACAGCGGTCACAGACACACACTGACACACACACACAGACAGACAGACAGACAGACAGACAGACGGAGACAGAGAGAGACAGAGAGACAGAGAGAGACAGAGAGAGACAGAGAGACAGAGAGAGACAGAGAGACAGAGAGAGACAGAGAGACAGACACACACACTGAGATTGCTGGAATTATAGATAGATAATAAATAAATAAAAATTGATATCTTTGGCGCTTCCCTCAAAGCTATAGGAATTTAATAAAGTAGACTGTGTCACAATCGATACGGGTTTCATTCACTATCGTTCGGTGCACTATATACAGCACTCTTCCTCTTCACACAACTTACCCGTTTCACTCCCTAAGGCCTAAACAGTGCATTAATGCAAAGGACTGTGCAGGTGGTTGTTCAGACAGTTAATATTCTCGGCTTTTCCAGTAACTTCCTCAACTGCCATGTTTCTTTTCTCCTGTGTTTATAAAGTACATATTAACGGATACACTGAATAAACACTGATAATTGAGTGAAACAAAAAATAATAATCGGCCAGTCCCATTTAAATATTTTGATTGTTTTTTTTTTTTTTAATCAACAAAGCAGGATTGACAAGTTTGTTAATGAAGAAATTTAAGGGCCTGTAGTTTCCAGTCACATATACCTGTTCTCTTTAAGCAGGAATTTGGATGGAGCACTAAAGTATGAACCTATATTTCAGCATCCAGAAACACCCGCTCCCTTTGCGATCATGGGCAAAACATCCCTCCCCTCCTCCCCTCCCCCCACCCCAATCCCCATGTCATTTGTGCCCATGATCTGATCTTGGGTACTACCAACACGGTGGCAAAATTTGGTGGTGATCAGGCAAGCCCTGTTTTTTTTCAATGATTTTCACACACACACACACACACACACACACACACACACACACACACACACACACACACACACACACACACACACACACACACACACACACACACACACACACACACTACACACACACACACACACACACACACACACACACACACACACACACACACACGTCATTCCATGTTAAATCATCAAAGAATCTGCCGTCATCTCTCCGATTTTTGTAAAACTTTGAGAACCAATTGGGACCAATGAAAAACGGCAAGAACTCAAATATTTTTGCTAACAGCCTCTTAATTAGTGAGATACAGACTAACGAACTTTGGACTAATTAGCACGACATCACAAATTCAAATGGCCATATCTCTAAAAGTATAACACCTAGAGAGCTGGTTTTGGTGTCATTTTAAAGGTATTTTCATGCCCTATGAATTTGTTTGGGCAACATTTTCCTACCTCCAACCACAAAAAAGTTATCACAAAATATAAACTTCAATCGTGAATCCCCAAAAAATGTATCCTTCAAATTTCCTCAAATTCATCCCAGAGGTACCTTATGATGTCAAGAAGCTTGCACATAAATTTTGTGATGGGCACTCCTATAGTTTCTGAGATATGAGCAATAATGTACATGTACGTATGGCATATAGGTTCGAAAATCAGCATTTGTAATGTATTATACAATCAATAAGTGAGTTCAAGTACACAGTGTTCACTAACCTGACTTAGGCTTTCAATTTCCTCTTCAATGCAGCAACAGCAGCACTTGTTTCTTCCCCTCAGGCCCAGTTGAAAATGAAAGTATATGATACTTCAAAGCAATTGATGGTCGTTCCCTGTGTTCCCTGTCATGGCTAGGTTAGAATGATTGTATAATACATTACAAATGCTGATTTTCGAACCTATATGCCATACGTACATGTACATTATTGCTCATATCTCAGAAACTATTGGAGTGCCCATCATAAAACTTATGCGGAAGCTTCTTGCCATCATAAGGTACCTCTGGGATGAATTTGAGGAAATTTTAAGGATACATTTTTTGGGGATTCACGATTGAAGTTTATATTTTGTGATAACTTTTTTGTGGTTGGAGGTAGGAAAATGTTGCCCAGACAAATTCATAGGGCATGAAAATACCTTTAAAATGACACCAAAACCAGCTCTCTAGGTGTTATACTTTTAGAAATATGGCCATTTGAATTCGCGACGTCGTGCTAATTAGTCCAAAGTTCGTTAGTCTGTATCTCACTAATTAAGAGGCTGTTAGCAAAAATATTTGAGTTCTTGCCGTTTTTCATGGGTCCCAATTGGTTCCCAAAGTTTTACAAAAATATGAGAGATGATGGCAGATTCTTTGATGATTTGACATGGAATGACCCACACCGAAGGTGGACGGAGGTTATGTTTTCACCATTCTTTGTCTGCGAGCACGATATCTCAAAAAGTTGTTGACAGATTCGATTGAAACTTGGTGAACAAGCTGGGTGTGTGACAAGGAAGAAATGTATTGATTTTGGAAAAGATCCAGATTCTTATTCAGAATTTTTTTAAGTGATTCTTCATCATTCAGTGATGGGACTAAAATGATATACAACACGAAATCTCGAACTGTTGTGGACGGATTTGGATGAAACGGGTGTGTGACAAAGAAAAATTGATTCAATTTCGGTGAATATCCGAATCTGGGTCTGGATATGCGAATTTATTAATTTTTTTTCAAATGATTCCTCACCATTGAGAGATTGGACAAAAACGATACATAGCATGATATTTCAAAACGTTGTGTACAAATTATGCCAAAACTAGATGGACAAGTTGGTTAGGTGACAAGAACAAGCCAATTAGATTTTGGTTCAGGTCCGGATTCAGATCCGGCCTGTCAATGGAATATAGGCCTAGTGTTGGCTTCACAGTTAAGGTGGCTGGCTGAAGATCTTAGGGTCTTGAGATAAAGCCCGTCCTACCGTTGAATTAACACCAGCTGGGTTGACTCTGCGCCATCCTTCCGAGGTCGACAAAATTAGTACCAGCTTACTGTTATCAGGGGACAATGCATCAGTAGCAGAGCCACCCACCCAAAATTGATGCAACAAAGCAGCCACAGGCTGCCGATGAATAAATAAATAAGTGGGATACAAAACATAAACTGTTCAGCCTGGCAGAGGTATGTGCTCTACTGAGTGCTGTTCTAGCTTAATATAGTAGGAGTGATGTAAGATTTGTTAAACAGCCACAAGCTAAATCAAGCAAGAAAAAACAATAAACTTTTCAGTCCGAGTTATCATCATATGTATGACTACATAAAACTTGTGCCCCCTCTGCAAAGCACCAGGACGACAGAATTAGGAAATATCCTTGCTCGTGAAGGCTTGCATTAAACCTCCCACCAGGAACATTCAAGCGCTTACGGAGTTGCTTTAATGCCTGTCCAGTCCTCAAGACAACCACTTCGCTCTCAAGGCCCAATAGCAGCGTTAAAGTCACGGACCATATTGACTGCGCCTCTGTGAATGTGATTTACCAAATCACGTACACTCTCTGCAAGAATATATACATCTGTGAAACTGGGCGAAGACTGGGTGGTCAATTCCATGAACACTTGCTCAATAGAAGAACAAAAAGCACAGACATCTCCAAGATGGTTGCTTGACACTTCAATCTTCCCAGACAATCGTTCAATCACAAAGCAGTCTCTGGTGTTTTCCCCCATTTCGGCACCATGGACAGTCGCAAGCACAAAGAGCAAAGCCTTATCTACAGGATCGACACATTGGCTCCCCACGGAATCAACGACTGCTTTACATTCATTTCGACCTCGAGTCTCATTCAAATTTTTCAATCCTTTTTATCAAACTTACCTACAAACTGTGTTGCCCAGGTTTAATTTTCGACTTAATTATGAACTATCAGATTCGTGATTCATAGGCAGGGTATTGAATCCCAAAGTGCACCGTCCCTTGGATGGACGTTAAACTGGGTGTCCCATTTGTCAGCATTAGCTGGTGGGTGTCAAAGACATAGTACTGTCATTTGTGAAGAGTAGATGAGTTATCACCAACACATTGGGAAAATTCCAAAATTCCTGTCCAAATCAACCGCAGTAGAATGTCAGGCCAGGGCAGCTGATTCATGATAAAACCTGAGCAAAACTTCTCCCTTTTCAAACACCACACGAAGGTGGTATTAATAGCTGCCATTAATAGCAGTAGTCGTCGTATAATTATTGAAGCTTGCAGTTGTATTCCCACTGCAAACAGGTAAAATGTTATCGAATTATTTACTCTACTTTGTTCAGTACTCTAATTGTTCAATCATTTTGCAAAGTGTCAACGAGCAATGGAGTGAGCCTTAAAAATTCCTATTCCTCCATCATCCTCATCATCATCATCATCATCAACTGTTACGATTGCCGAGAGACATATTGGTAGAGGCTGAGCACCTGCCATTTTTGGTGGAATGTATTGCCTTATCAACCAATTACATTTGAAGGATTACACAGACACATTACAAGAACGATCAATATGCATGTTTGATGGGAAATGCCAACAAATTAACGGAAATGGCCATCTGGCTCTAATTCAAGATGTGAGACATTTTAATAGTCTTTGCACTTGATTTGTATAAATCCGCTGCTAAAATAAACATTTGGAAATATTTCCATTTAAAACGAAGCTGCTTCAAAATGGGATCATTGACCAAACACCAGTGAAATCTAAATGAAGATTATGAATCTGAATCTCCCCCTCTCCCCATCTCTCCGAAAGCAGGCATTGCAGTGGTTGCTTTTCCTTTGCCTTCCCAGCAATAATCAGGACATGAATTACAAATAATTTGTTCAGGGTGTCAGTGATAACTAGTCCACAATTCACAAAAGGCACCGATGGATCTTGAACATCCCCAAAGTAATGCCAACAAGGACACCCAGCTTAATGGCCAATAGAGGGATGGGGCACACGACAAAATTGGAACCATTTTCTTTCGGAAAATATAAATATATTACATTTGGCTCACAGTAGTTATAAGACAACAAAAATGATGAAAAATGCAGATTAGCACTTAAGGTGTATTAGTCACTGCATAAAGTTCAATGATAAGCCACATCAAGGTTCTCAACAATGACTCACGGCGTGGTGTGGGTGATCCCCCACTAGATACGATCTGCCGCATGCGGTTTCCATGGCAGCTGAGAGCGACGAGACGCGAAATGATGGCCGTCTTCCCATAACCCACTTCTCCCAACACAACGGACCCGTGGTTGCACTCAGGGTCAGGGCCTGCCAGCTGGGTGCCGATCTCATGGAAGAGCCAGTCACGACCCACAAACACTGAGTCGGCCGTGACGCTCGGAACCTCAAACAGAAGGGGCTTGAGTACAGATTCGGGAGCTTGGTATGGTGAGAACCGCGCTGTTGGTGGTGGTAAGAAAAAAGAAGGCAACAGCATCAAGTGAATAAAATTAATTAAGCACAAAACCTGCTCCATGATTGAGAGGAAAAACAAACTGCTCAGAAAGTAATAGATTATAATTTTTTTACTATTTCAAAATTTCCAAATGTCTTCCTTCATTCAGGCCACAATCAATATTTTTACACATTGTGTTACTCTTCAAACCATAAACAAAAACAAAATAGAAAGCATCTGAAAATGCAAAGCTCATCCACTTTGTATTTGACTTCTTCTTCGTCCACATGCTAAACGGCACCATTGACCTTTTGACTAAATTATTAATTGGCCTTCTCCATATTCTCATAATAAAGCTTTGTTGAAAGTTTGATAACAAAACCTCAAGTGGTAATTAAAATTTCCAGTCAATTGGATGAAAATTCACAATTGCATGTGGCATTGGCCTTTGACCTTTCGATTAAATTATGAATTTGTCTTCTGCATATTCTCATAATAAAGCTTGGTTGAAAATTTGATGACAAAAGCTCAAGTGGTAAAAAAGTTACAGACAGACGGACGGACGGACGGACGGACGGACGCACGCACGCACGCACGCACGCACGCACGCACGCACGCACGCACGCACACACACACACACACACACCAAAACCCCGTCTCCCGCCACGCATGGGACGGGTTAACTATGGTGGTCTTCACATTGCAACATTTGCATTAGGCTATGTTATTAACCTCGGTCCAGCTATAAATGATCATCCTGGTGTCTGTCAGGCAGGGCGAAGCATCAGTGTGTGTGTGCCATCCTTAGGCTGGGCATTCAACCGGATGTTCCGTCTGCTAGCATTATGGGTGGACGTTAAAGATCCCACGGTATCCTTCACGAAGAGGAGGCGAGCTATCACAGGCACCTTGAACCAATTCCAAATTCCTGCCCTAACCTATAGGGTGCACTGCATCAGTAGCACGGCCACACTCCCAGCAATGGTGCAACCAGCAGCCACAGGCTGCACACTAAATGAATGAATGAGCTATGCTATGGACAAATTAAGTATATGTAGCAAGAGTGAGCTAGGAGTGTAATGACCAAGTAGATCAAGACAAATAAGTGTGAGCTTTGGGCCAAATACGAGGCCATCTCGTAATGCTTTGTGCAAAAATGGCAGAAAGTTTCATGACCTCAACTTCCTTTCCCCCAAACACATATTGCTTGCCTGCCATTTCCCTTCTCCCCCCCCCCATCCCCTCCCATGAATCCTATCCCTTTCTAAACCTACTTCCTCTTTTCTTCCTCATCACCCTCGTGCTCTCATACCTTCCCCATTCGCTCCGGTCTTCCTCCCACCTTTTCCTTTTCTCAATCTCATCTTCACAATTTACCGCCATCCCCTAATCCCATCGGTGTCTACATCATACAAGATTAGAGCTGACCTCTGTGTTGGCAAATATGAGTACATCACATATTGTCTCAGCGCAGAATGGCCGAACTGCAAGAATGACATTGAAATTGTGTACTACCACTGATGGCGACTTGTGTTAGGGTGTGAAGATCAATGTGCATCTCATAAGCATTTCTAAGGCTTAAACGATTTGTATATCAATTTCGTATTTAATGCCGAGAAATTGCATGCGAGTAAGCTCTCTGCAAGGACTTCCACTGCTGGAATAAGGAGCGATGGTTTTGTAGACATATTTTGGGCAGTGTATTTGTTCCGATAAAGTAAATCGTGCCATTGTGCTCGACTCCTCCGTCAAGAAAAAAAAATAGAATGGAGTCACTGAAATAGCTTGGAAGTTCAGTGCTGAGAATTCAAAGTAAGTCATAAAACACCCATTAAATAAAATGTAGCACAATAAAAGAAAGAAGATGATATCATGATCAAAAACGAGAGCAAAATGGACTCGATCTTTCAAATGTTAAAAAAAACACATTCCGTCTGCAATTTGCTCCTTGTCCAGTTCCCCTCTGCTACATTGTTGGCTTGGATATATCACTCCATTGGTCAGCTCTTAAACGAGCCTCGATTTCTGTATGAAGAAACAAACAATAAAATAAAACCGTTAGGTTCGCCTGTTCAGGATTCCCATCCGAAACCATGGCTCGTGATGCCAGGATCACAAGTTCAAATCCCATGGACCACATGTGCGATGATGGGTGAAACTAATGTTCATGCAAAAACAAACAATAAAAATATACCTTACATAGCTCAACTGTAACAATCAAATAATAAATGAGAGGAACAAAAAATATCTCATGGATATATTCTTTTATTGGATGCATTTGATATTTGAAAAGCTGTTTTCCATTATCATATCAAGGAAGAGCTGACAGGGAAGAAAAGCTTCCGGCTGTCAATCCATGGTAGTGGCCTATAATGCATTGCATGATATTTTTGAGATATTCTCCAAAAGCAAGAAAGCTATTTGACCAACCCATTTCAACTTCCTGGCAGAGGGGCTTCAACGTTGAGGCTATTTCACGGCCATTGGGCACTGAACTGCAACAGTGAGCAAACACCTTCACAATGAGTCTCCTGCTTCCAAACCTGTATGGCCACCGTGACCATGAGCATTTTGAACTAGTGCTTGCGCAGCAAACACAAGGCAATTTTAATACAGTTGCATCTTCTAATCCCAGAGGATTGTTCATCTGTGAAAAATGGTGCTGCATGCCAACGCAAGCAAAAGTGCATTTGTAGCAAGCGATGCAGCAAGCAGGGGTCAGCAAGAGCAGCAAACAAGAGAGAGAGAGAGAGACAGAGAGACAGACAGAGACAGAGAGAGACAGAGAGACACACACACAGAGACAGAGACACAGAGAGACAGAGACAGAGACAGAGACAGAGACAGAGACAGAGACAGAGACAGAGACAGAGACAGAGAGAGAGAGAGAGAGAGAGAGAGAGAGAGAGATAGAGAGAGAGAGAGAGAGAGAGAGAGAGAGAGAGAGAGAGAGAGCGAGAGAGAGAGAGAGAGAGAGAGAGAGAGAGAAGCCATTTGGGCTGCAATGAAATGGTAGTGGTGGGGGGAGGTGGGAATCCTATACATACCTCGCAGCTCCTGCTGAAGGCGCCCAGCCACGGCCTGTTGCCTCGGCATGCGGATCGATGTGCGGAGGGGAGTGCATCGCTGCTCATCCAAGTACGACAGATCTTCGAGCTTTGCTGTACTTGTGGCTATAATGGAGGACACACACATTTTTAT
>NC_140963.1:50463843-50466343 GCF_056783735.1 Eptatretus burgeri
AAAATCTCAAGACAATTTGTCCTCAATATCTAATCTGTACATATGTATCATGGTATCTGTATTTCGTTTAGTTCAAATCCCTACCTCGACAACATTTTTACCTGACATGACCTCTGACCTTTGACCTCGATGTTAAAATCTAATCAGTTCATCTTTGCATCATGATATATACTTGTATCAAGTTTGGTCAAAGTCCAATCAATGGTTCACAAGTTAGCGCGGTAACAGAATTTATACCTAATGGGACCTCTGACCTTTGACATCTTGACCCCGAAAAATCTAATCAGTTGATCTTTACATCATGATACATACTTCTTCGAAGTTTGACTTTGGATTCATTTAGCCATTCTAAAGTTAATGCAGTAACGAAAAAGCTATCATGGACGCACAACCCAAAAACATAATGCCTCCGCTGACTTCATCAGTGGAGGCATAAAAATGTCTAAAATATCTTAACATAATAATTAGGAAATAACAAGCACTGTATTGGAAAACATCAGCTGTGCCGACATCTCATCGTCCCAGCCTCGACTTCTAAATCCTAATCTTTCTGAATGAAGCAGAAACCAATGCAAGATAAGAAGTACATTTCTTTTCATTTCTTTTGTAAAGATTAAGAAAAGTATTTAAAAATTTCAAAACAGCAGTGGAGGTTGGGAGCTGGGATGATAAAAGAGGAAAGCAATAAAAATGAGGATGGGGAAAGGGAGGGAGTGGGGAATAGAGGAGAGAAAGGGGAAAGGTGGTTTAGCAGACATAGGAGTAATGGGAGAGAGAGAGAGAGGATGATGATGTATGGGAAATTTGGAAGAGGGTTTGGGTTTTATCAAAATTTCAACATTTTCAATACACAGTGTGTAGATTACACCCTTAGGATATTAATCATCTATGTCTACACCAAGTCTTTCACTGCTCAGGCCAAACTGGTAAATACCTTTTGATCAGATTACCCAGTATGCCGTTGAATTAACTTTTTACTGGCAATTGCTGATCATAGGTGAGAACGCAATTACACACTTGTTATTTACTGGAAAAAGAAAAGAAAAAAAAAAAGACAGCATTGATTACTTGAACTTTTTGCTCAATAAACTTGCTAATTTTGGCTTCCTGATATGTATAAATTAAATATATTACCCCACATAAACAGCAAAGAAAGCAACTAAACACAGCCATAACAATCGCTTGTAAAAAAGTTGATTCCAAACAAACAGGCACTCGTGTAAATTGGGGGCGGGAGGAAGACACGAGGCAAAGAGGAGGCTGAATTATAAATATATAAGTGCAGAAATACCTGCTACTGAGTTTGGCCGAGGCAGGAAGCAGGATGGGTAGGGGTCGACGGGTTGCGCCACAGGTCCAGCGGATTCAAGGCCTTGGTCCCCCCCTTGTGAACCGGTAGCTCGTTGGCCACTGGCTCGTGGGGCCACACAATCTGGTTGCCTGGGCATCAGGCCTGGGTTGGGCCGGGGGCCGTCCCCTGCAGCACAGTCGCCAGCTCCAGCACCCCTTTCCTTACTCCGCTCCAGGCTGCAGCCACTCCGTTCCACATTTTCCGAGGAACTGGTGATTGTGGCTGTGCAGGCCGGGCAGGTTGACACTTAAGATCCCCATACACTACTTGATCAACCCTGCAGTACCTTCCATTTACCTCTTTCTCATCACCATCCTCCACCACAATCCACACTCCCTTCGATATCTATTCACTTCATGAAATTTAAACATAATCAGTAATTTTTTTAAAAGAAGATAATTACATCAAGTTTTCCATTGAGATCAATACAGAACAATAGCTGGAATGCAGTAGTGAAATATCATGGTAACACATTTTAAATTAACCGGTTATCACACAGACAATTTGCTATCTATCAAGTGTCGAGAAATAACTTTGAAGAAAGGTTTGCAGGATAATACAAACGTCAATTTGAGAGAACAAACAAAGATCAAAAGAATAACAAAAAAAACATGACTGTCCAGAAAAATCATGGAAACTCCATGGATGACATTGGTGCTTGCAAAGCTGGCAGAAACGTCTTTATAGAAGCATGTGATGGCAATATCCAACATGATTATGGTGGATGATGATGGAGTCTTACGTCTAAGCGATGAATGAGGAAGCATCTCTCCCGGATGAGGGCACAAAACCCTCACACAATTTAGTGATCCTGCCACAAGTAGCCAGAGAGGCACTCTCGGCAGAACTCAAAACAGGGTGCATTACATGGGAATCTGAAGTACCATTGAAAAGTAAAAAATAAAAGTTTTTTTTTAACACTTGTTTAATCACCTTAAATATATATGTATATATATAGATATATATATATATATATATATATATATATATATATATATATATATATATATATATATATATGTAATTCCCAACAACTGAATTGTCCACAAAACAAAATTTTGACTTTCATGCAATTCAGAGTATTGCCTTTACAAAAAAAAACAAAAAATGCAGTTTCAACAAAATTACCGACAGGACTTTCTACCTGAA
>NC_140963.1:50473843-50593843 GCF_056783735.1 Eptatretus burgeri
TAACACTGGTGTGCAGGAGTGTGGGATTCAAATCCACCTCGGTGTCCAACTAAATTTATGGAACCGGATCAAGGGTGAGTGGAGCGATCCTCCGTGTTCCATTAAATTACGAGCAATTTAAATTCAATCTCTTCTGAGAAATAAGATGGCGTTTCAAGGCGAACGGGTGCCGGGTGGATTAGATATGTGTTATAATGTCGAGTCCATGGCCCGGGATGGTTCTTTTTATAACTCCACCACAATTACAATCTATGGGGGAAGCTCACCCTCATTTACTGAGCATGAACTTTGCCGGCAAACGGAGTCACTAGATGGCAGCGCAGCTGCACTTCAGCACGGCACGAGGCGTGAGCAGGCCGCGATTAATGGCGCAACAAATGGCACGTCACGAGGCGAGTGCTTTCAGTCACCACTTCAAACCACGTGGTCATGGCAGGTGAGGCAGGCGGACATTGGCGGGCTTCGGAAAACAAAGTTCCAAGAAGAAAAGCGGAAACACGATTTGGAATTAAAACAACTAAAAGAAGAAGCAAGGTTGAAGTACGAGAACGTAAAAAGAGGACAGGAATATCAGGAACACCTAAAGAGAAAGGCAAGGTTGGAGTATGAGCAGGAAAAGGGAGGAGATGAGAGAGGAAAGGGATGCGATGTGCAAGGAAAGGGATGGAGAGAGTGAGAAAAAAATGGAAAAAAGTTTATGAAATACTGGAACACGAAACCAAAGAGAGAAAACTACAAAACGAGCTGAGGATGTTGAGAGAGGAGAGAACAAGAATGCAGAATGAAACGTCAAGGAACCACACTGTTCAGATCAAACAGTAAGAAGCCAAAGCAAAGTCGGAGTGTGCGGAAATGAGAAAAGAATTAGAACAGAAAGCTTCTGAGTTACAGAAACACCAAAACAAAGAGACGGAATTACAAAACGAGTTGAGGATGGTAAAAGAAGAAAGAACGACAGCAAAAAATGAAACGTTGAGGAACCACACTGGACAGATCAAACAGTTAGAAGCCAAAGCAAGGTCGGAGTGTGCGGAAATGAGAAAATAATTAGAAAAGAAAGCTTCTGAGTTACAGAAACACCAAAACAAAGAGACGGAATTACAAAACGAGTTGAGGATGGTGAAAGAAGAAAAAACGACAGCAAAAAATGAAACGTTAAGGAACCAGACTGTACAGATCGAACAGCTGGAAGCGAAGGCCAGATTAAAGAATGAGATGCAAGAAAGAGTAATGATGGAAGAACGAATGAGACAGGAGAAAGAAATCAGTCAATTGAAGGAAATAACGAGATTGCAGAATGAGGAACGAGAAAGAGTACTGAAAGAACAAGGAATGAGACAGGAGAAATAAATCAGTCAATTAAAGGACATAACGAGATTGCAGAATGAGGAACAAGAAAGACAGTGGAATAGACAACACAAAGAACACGGAATGAGACAGGAGAAGGAAATCAGCCAATTGAAGGAAATAATGAGATTGCAGAATGAGGAACAAGAAAGACAGTGGAATAGACAACACAAAGAACACGGAATGAGACAGGAGAAGGAAATCAGCCAATTGAAGGAAATAATGAGATTGCAGAATGAGGAACAAGAGAGACAGTGGAATAAAAAACACAAAGAACAAGGAATGAGACAGGAGAAGGAAATCAGCCAATTGAAGGAAATAACGAGATTGCAGAATGAGGAACAAGAGAGACAGTGGAATAAAAAACACAAAGAACAAGGAATGAGACAGGAGAAGGAAATCAGCCAATTGAAGGAAATAACGAGATTGCTGAATGAGGAACAATAGAGACAGTGGAATAAAAAGCAAAAAGAGTATGAATTTGAAACTGAACAACAAAAGGAAAAAACAAGGTTGGAGTACGAGGAGATAGTGGCAGAAGAACGAATGAAACAGAAAAGGAAGATCAACAAAATGAAGGAAACTATGAGATTGGAGAATTAAGAACATGAGAGACGGTGGGATAGAAAACACAAAGAAAACGAGGTTGAAGTTAACCAACTCGAGGAGGAAGCAGAATTGGCGTCCACGGAGATTGAAAAACTCCGGAAAGAGAACGAACAACTCAAAAAGTTCCGAGGGGAGGAATGACTCAAAAGGAGCCAGGAAGTAGAACAACGCAATAAGGTGGGACGTGTGATATCACCACAAGGAGCAATGTTGGTGGTGCAGGACTTGATCGACGCCACTCGTCGGATGAAGGAACAATTGGGAATAACCCTAATAAAGGAGACACAAATAAAAATGGAGAAGAGGGAAGCAACAAAGCCAAATAAGGAAGTATAAGTATTGCCAGAGACACGGGAGATAGACCAAGTCGAGAATGAATAAAATAAAACGGAGAAAACAGAGACGAAGATCCAGGAAGAGACAATAGAAATAAAATGTATAGAGACGTGGGAGATAGAAAAAATAGAGGAGAGACTGCACGATAAAGACGGGGTTAAAGGAACAGAACACACACATACGGAGGTAGTGGAGGACAATGGGGGCGAGATGGCAGAACGTGTGGGGACCCGGTGCAAGCAGCTGGATAGCCTCCTTCGGGAATTGAGGGAGACGCCGTGCTCCCTTTAAGCTGGTCAGGACCAGGTGAGTTCGGTCGTGCCAAGCGGAGTAAAGGGGGTGAGTGCTGCGGAAGGGTGCACGAGGAGCTTGGGGGGTATAGAGGCCCCGGAACCCCTTGTGGTGGCACTAATCCCGGGTGTGATTGTCCCGGTGTGTGTGGTGAAAGGTGTGAGCGCGCCCCCGTGTGTGTGAGTGGTGTGGTCACGAGTGTGCCGCAGTGCGTGCTTCCCAGCACGCCGTGTGTGGATGAGGTACCGCGTGTGAGTGTCACCGCGTGTGCGAGTGAGCGGCCGAGTGCAAGAGAGACTGTGTGTGTGTGAGAGAGCGGTATGCAAGGGAGATGACGGTGGGCATGAGTGAACATGCAGCCGTGTCTCCCGGCGCGAGTGTAATGGTAAGATGTGTGAGTCTCGTGACACACGGGAGTTTGAGCGCGAGAGTGCGACGACGATGACGGCGATAGGTGGAGAAAGGCCGGGTAGCGGCCATAGCTGTTTTGGGAACCGCGCCGGGTTTACACGGCGGCGAGCGCGAGGTTCGTGCTGTGCAACGCACGAGGCCGCCACGTGCGCTTGCGGGAGTGAAACCTGGTCCATAAACGCCAGGGGTGGATGTTGCCGATCCCGCGGATGGACAAAAGGTAAGCACAAAAGTCACGGGTGGGGGTTTAACCTCACCACGATCGTGCCAATTGCCCACCCGCGCAGGATAGGGTTGCTCGCCAAATTCGACCTACCTAAGTACCTGCGCGAGTGGTCGACCGGGCGATCGTACCACGCCACAGGCCGACTCCGGACACGAACCGCTTAAGCGGCTCGTTCCTTATTACAGGGATAACCGAGCGGAGTTATCGTCGGCCTTGACGGTTCCGATTAATTACCGGGCGTTTTAAACCCACTATCAATCCCTTACGTGATGCAAGATGGAGATTCAATAAAAGGAAGGAGACGAAGCAAAGCGGGAAAACAGTTCAACAAGTAAGCACATTTATTTCACACAAACAGAAAGCACGTATATACAACCATACAAGATGCAACAAAAGCAAATGCAATAGAAAGAGTTACACCGAATAAAAGGGGCAATGTACAGGAACAGACACTTAAGCAGTTCTACTTATTGAACACGGCGCCACAGCATGCATTCAACCCGAAAGAAAGAAAGCCACCCTCATAGGCAAGGAGGCAGACAGGTCCGTAGACCAAATGTACGTGGATCCTGGAGGATCGACCAGGTCCACGAGACTGGGAAGGTCTTACCCGCGTCCTTCTGCCGCGATGGCGGGCAAGCCGCAATGTTCGCGCTGCTGCGCCCCGACTCCGTGCCCCTGGCGTGGTCGGCGAGCCCTCTCCGACGTGCTCCGCGCGAGCAGTTTTTTTGGCACCACATTTAGGGTGGGGAGGAACGCCCCCCCGGCACTATCTCAGCGCGGATGGGGGGGGGGGGAAAAAAAAAAAATAAAAAAAAAAAAATCGCTGATGCTCAGGGAGAGGGGAATGGCTGGCCGGCTTGGACCCCGCGACGAGACGAGCGACCCCCACACCGCAACCTCGTTGCCGACCGCCGTCTTCCCTTGACCTGAACTTGAACTCGACCAGCCGCCTGCAACCGAGCCACACGAACTCCAACTCCCTCCAACTTCCCTGCAACTCTCTCCAACTTCCCTGCAACTCCACCCCAACTTCTCACCAACTTCCCTGCAACTCCCCTCCAACTTCCCTGCAACTCCCCTCCAACTTCCCTGCAACTCCCCTCCAACTTCTCTCCAACCTCCGCGCGAGTTGCCTTGCGCTCACATCTTTATAGGCCTCAGGAGGAGCCCATATGCAAATATTCGGATCAAAACGCGATTGGAGGTGGGGCCACGCCACCCTCTGTTCAGCCATTGGTCGGGCAAAAAGGGGGCGTGAAGCATTCCTGATTCGCTTTTCGGGGCGAAAGGAACGCATTCACAGCGGGTTCGGAGGCGGGGATACACTACCCGATGCTCGGTCATTGGACGGATAAAAAGGAGGCGTGAAGCATTCCTGATCCGCTTTTTGAAGCGAAAGGAACGCATTCACAGCCCATGGCACGACGTGTGGTAGAAAGGAGAAGGTGGTGGGAGTTTGGTTGTTGGTGGGCGTCGTTTGAGAATGGTGGTGAAGCGATGTTTGCGGGATGGAGTTGTGGAGGTAAAGAGGCGAAGGTGGTGGTGTTTGAGTTGTTGGCGGGTGTCGTTTAAGAAAGGCGATGAAGTGATGTTTGCGGGATGGAGTTGTGGAGGTAAAGAGGCGAAGGTGGTGGTGTTTGAGTTGTTGGGGGATTAATGGTCGAAAATAACAATTGAGAAAGAAAAAATGGCTCACTCAAAGCATCGCAGCCCGGATGAATCACACATATTCCCTCTATACAACGGGTTTGGGCTATCGACACATGAACTTACCGATATATCTCACCAGAGGACTCTTTATGGTGTAATGCGAATTTCCACAACCGTAACAATATACATACAACCATCAAGTTTGATTTCAATGGGCATGTTGGGGAAGGGAATAAAGAGGATGAGGAGGTGATGGGTAGGTATGGTCTCAACAAGAGAAACGTGGAAGGGCAAATGGTGGTAGAGTTTGCAAAAAGTATGGAAATGGCAGTGGTAAATACGTATTTCAAGAAGAAGGAGAAACACAGGGTGACATACAAGAGTGGAGGAAAGTGCACACAGGTGGATTACATCTTAAGCAGGAGATGCAACTTGAAAGAGATTAGTGACTGTAAGGTGGTGGCAGGGGAGAGTGCAGCTCGACAGCATCGATTGGTGGTCTGTAGGATGACTTTAGAGGTGAGGTTGAGGAAGAGAGTGAGGGCTGAACCAAGGACCAGATGGTGGAAGCTGAAGGAGGAAGACTGTTGCGTGAAATTTAGGGAGGAGGTGAGACAGGCGTTGGATGGTGGTAAAGATGGGTGGGATGATTGGGCAACTACAGCAGAAGTGGTGAGGGAGATAGCTTGGAAGGTACTTGGTGTGACATCTGGACAGAGGAAGGAAGATAAGCAGACTTGGTGGTGGAACGAGGAAGTACAGGAAAGTATAAGGAAGAAGGGGTTGACGAAAAAGAAGTGGGATAGTCAGAGAGATGAAGAAAGTAGGCAGGAGTACAAGGAGTCGCGGCAAAAGGCAAAGAGAGAGGTGGCAAAGGCTAAGAAAAAGGCATATGACGAGCTGTATGAGAAGTTGGATGCAAAAGAAGAAGAAAGGATTTATAGCAATTGGCAGGACAGAGGGACCGAACTGGGAAGGATGTGCTACAGGTTTGGGTGATAAAGGACGTAAATGGGAATGTGCTGACGAGCGAGGAGAGTGTGTTGAGAAGGTGGATGGAGTACTTTGAGGAGCTGATGAATGAAGAAAATGAGGGAGAGAGAGAAGGTTGGAAGAGGTGGAGATAGTGAATCAGGAAGTGGGGTGGATCAGTAAGGATGAAGTGAGGACTGCTTTGAAGAGGATGAAAAGTGGAAAGGCGGTTGGCCCAGATGACATACCAGTGGAGGCATGGAAGTGCTTCGGAGAGATGGCAGTGGGGTTGTTAACCAGATTGTTAAATAAAATCTTGGAAAGTGAGAGGATGCCGGAGGAGTGGAGATTAAGTGTACTGGTTCCGATTTTCAAGAACAAGGGTGATGTGCAGAGCTGTGGAAATTACAGAGGGATAAAGTTGTTCAGCCACACCATGAAGTTGTGGGAAAGAGTGGTGGAAACTCGGTTGAGAAGAGAGGTGACGATTTGGGAGCAGCAATATGGATTTATGCCAGGAAAGAGCACCACTGATGCGATGTTTGCTTTGAGAATGTTGATGGAGAAGTATAGGGAAGGCCAGAAGGAGTTACATTGTGTGTTTGTGGATTTAGAGAAAGCTTATGATGGCGTGCCAAGAGTGGTCGGGAAGTCGGGAGTGGTGGAGAAGTATGTGAGGATTGTGCAGGATATGTATGAGGACAGTGTGACAGCGGTGAGGTGTGCGGAAGGAATGACGGACCGGTTTAAGGTAAAAGTGGGATTGCACCAAGGATCGACTCTGAGCCCTTTCCTGTTTGCAATGGTAATGGACAGGTTGACAGACGAGATCAGACTAGAGTCTCCATGGACTATGATGTTCGCGGATGACATCATGATCTGTAGGGAGAGTCGGGAGCAGGCTGAGGCGAGCCTCGAGAGGTGGAGGTACGCACTGGAGAGAAGGGGAATGAAAGTCAGTTGGAGTAAGACGGAGTACATGTGCGTAAATGAGAGGGAGGGTGGTGGTATGGTGCGGTTGCAAGGAGATGAGGTGGGGAAGGTGGATGGGTTTAAATACTTGGGATCAACTGTCCAAAGCAACAGAGAGTGTGGGAGATAAGTGAAAAAGAGAGTGCAGGCAGGATGGAGTGGGTGGAGAAGAGTTGCAGGAGTGATTTGTGACAGAAGGGTAGCTGCAAGAGTTAAGGGGAAAGTATACAAGACGGTAGTGAGACCAGCTATGTTCTATGGTTTGGAGGCGGTGGCGCGCACAAAAAGACAGGAAGCGGAGCTGGAGGTGGCAGAGTGAAGGATGCTGCGATTCTCGTTGGGAGTGACGAGGATGGAGAGGATAAGGAATGAGTATATTAGAGGGACTGCGCAGGTAGGACGGTTTGGAGACAAAGTGAGAGAAGCGAGATTGAGATGATTTGGACATGTGCACAGGAAGGAAGCGGAGTATATCGGGAGAAGGATGCTGAAGACGGAGCCGCCAGGCAGGAGGAGAAGAGGAAGGCCAAAGAAGATGTTCATGGATGCGGTGAGGGCAGACATGCGGGTGGTTGGAGTGTCAATGGAAGATGTGGAGGATAGAGCGAAATGGAGACGGTTGATCCGCTGTGGCGACCTCTAACGGGAGCAGCCGAAAGAAGAAGAAGATACACACATACATATACATATGTACATACACACATATACATAAACACACATATATTACATGAATACACACACACACACACACACACACACACACACACACACACACACACACACACACACACACACACACACACACACACACACACACACACACACACACACACACACACACACCGGTAGGCGACGAAGGATTCGCTAGGATCGAAGCGCTGGATACTGTGCTCTTCATTCTGACCGATCCACCGACGAAGATTCATTGCCAAGACGTATTGATTCACATAAAATTGTTCCTCTGCCTGGCAAGATTTTTCCTATTGCGTATTTTGCCAACTGGCGCTCCTCATAAAAAATGACGTTAAATAGACACCCTATTTTTGAAGGACTACCATTTGAAAAATAATTGGTGTGCTGGTTTGTGGTGGAGCCTCGCGTTGCAGGCAGACACACGCACGCACGCACGCACGCACGCACGCACGCACGCACGCACGCACACACACACACACACACACACACACACACACACACGGAAAACCCGATAAACTTCTCTCAATGCTCTTGTTTGACCCACACCTCCAGAGCCACACAATATTTTTCATAAGCCACGCCCACTTTCCGACACCACTTCCACTTTCCTACGCCACTCCCACTTTTCATCAACCACGTCCACTTTCCCTAAGCTCCACCCACTTTCCTAAGCCCCCCATAAAAATGACAGTGAATAGACACCTGATTTTTGAAGGACTGCCATTTGAAAAATAAAACCTCAATCAAAAATCGGCTCGAGTAAAATTTTATAAATATCTTGAAGTGTTTATTTCCGAAGTCTCGTTTCTCTACATTCAAAACTGAAGGACAAGTATTGAGAATACTGTACGCGGTTTTTCGGCTGCTGCACAGCAACGAAATTCAAACGCGCACATTCCCAGTATATATTCCACGTGTTGGCAAAGTTTCATCGAAATCGGTTCGCTGGTTCGTGCTGTGGAGCCTCGCGTTGCAGACACACATACACGGAAAACCCGACAATAAGGGATATCTAGCATGTATAGCGAATCCAATAAACACACACATATATTACATATACATAAACATACTTACATATACATAAACACACATAAACACACACACACACATATATTACATATACATAAACACACACATATTACATATATTACAGATACATATACATAAACACACACACACACACACACACACACACACACACACACACACACACACACACACACACACACACACACACACACACACACACAATGGCTCGCATGTACACTGCACATACGTACTGTAAAACCGACAACACATTAATGTATTGATCATCACAATATCGATTTTGTATGTTACAATCATCAAGTCAAGCCTCAGATGCACCATTTTTTCATCTTTTTGCCTGCACTATGTATGCCATGACAACGAACGACAAATTGCTAAAACCGCTGAGTGGCATATTGGCACGACAGTCAAAATGATTGCAGCAATCATCAAAAAAGAGAGATTTTTCGTTTTTTATGGGGAGTTGGATAGGCCGAATTCAACTGTGCAGGAAGGTCGAGAAATATCATCAATGCGTGCTTTTGAGATCAGTTATGCCCCCAGAAGCAAGCACAGTGCGTGAGGCTACAATTACAGCACAACAGTAACACAAATCTGCAAGCAAGGTGTTTGTAGCCAGAGGACAATGAAACAGAAGGCTAAGAGAAGCGTTCTGCAGAGGAATAAATAATTGATCGTGATGAATGATGGTGATGGCAGGGTATGCGGAAGATGGCAGTCACTTCTTCCCACAAAACAATTACAATGCATTGAGGCGTTCTGAGTGAGTTTATTCGACAAACAACAGAGCGTGACACATAAGATGATTATTGTACACCACCTTATACATTGGAATAAACGTGAAGATTTGAACCAGAAATAAATTCCTCTTCCCTGTGGAGACAGCGGTAGTATGGGAACTAAAGATTTCATCGCGTTTGAAATGAAATAACACGGCTATGCACATCTATTCATAACGAATGACTAATAATTATGCAAGCATAGAACGGGTACCACTCAAAAAGAAAGTCCTGAGTTTTGTTTCACGTTAGTACAATTCCGATTGACCACAGTACATACACAAAAAACACAATTTGGGGATGAAACTGTATTCTGCAGATTACAGGCAGGGTTTTCAAGCTCCAAAATTTCACAAGTTCTGTCCATTGACATCACCAGTCAAATGGAAGTATACCTCATCAGAACACCAAAACACGATAAATCGTCCTCCATCAACTCCAAAAAAAAAACATAAATCACTCACCAAAGGTTCCACAATTTTCTTTACCAACAGCAGTCTCTGAACAAAATCAATTTTGTAAGTCCTTTCTCAGAATTGGAATGGTGGTCAGAATTAACATTTCCAGAGACGAAACAAAATTTTTGACTTTCTTCTACATAGTTATGCCACCGGTTATGTTTGCCTCACCAGTAGCTCATTAGGAATTAATGTGTAACAGCATGCCATTTCATATGGAAAACTGGTGACCCATGGAATAGCTTTCATGCACTTTCCACTATCTTCATTCCGTCACTTTAACAAGACTAAAGTACAAATACATTTCGCTATGATATTATAATGACTGGAGAGGAATACATCAGAGGCTGACTACATTCTTAGAACCTCTACAATGCTGTCATAAGGGGTGGGGGAGGGGTACAAAGCCATTCTCGACTGCACAAAGAACACGAGAAGGAATAGTCTTTCTATTGACACTCAACAGTGTGATCTCAGCAGGAAATGTTCATAAGGGCAAATGTAAGATGTTTTCTTTTTCCAATATCAGTACTGTACTGACATTGTCTCTTTCAAGATGATGAACCTACAAGTATTGTTTGGAACAAGTGTCAGGATTATACTAGGTTATATCAAATGCAGATGAAGCAATTAATAGTTTGACAGATGGGAGATGTTATCTTTTAGTGGTCATGCAGTTGTGAAATTTGTGTTACCCTTGAAGAAACACAAACTATAACGTGCAAGACAAATAACTGAATGATACAAGCAGGGGACTCTGCTCTTTTTGTGTATAGCTATCCCAGTTACCCCAAACCATGCTTCGGACCTTGGAGATGTGAGAAATGAAACTTCAGAAGAACTGCCATTCACAGCATATCACTTACTTTGAGCCATGAAACCCCATTAGAGACAGCTAACAGCCACAGGCTATATGTCAATCCACTATAAATGCAGATTAAAATTAATGGCTCAGTCTGGTGATCAAAAATGTGCTTGCTATGGTAATTGCTGAAAATATCAATTTTAAGGGAGAGCATTCCATGCAATTGCATGCAATATTATTACGGCCTGGGTTTGAGGTTCGCCAAGAGGGGAATCAGTAAAGCTCCTCCTGAACATCCGGTCTTGAGGCCACGGCTCGGCGAGTTGTTAAGCAACCACGAATGCCGATTGGTACTGCCAATCCTGGCAGGGTGTCACTACTTCACATGGGTACCTTACCTTTGGACGACCGCAACAAGCGAGTTTCGTGCGCTCAACACACACCCGGATTACTGCCGAGCGATACAGTGCGAGTTGGCTAACAAGAGCAAATCACTTGGGATAGAACTTTCCACCTAACACTGTGTGTGGACAATTTTGAATCAATGGAGGAAAAGATGCAACGAACTGAGTACATTACAATGACAAACTCGGACACTCGGTGGAGCACGTACCTCTGCCTCATAATGCCTGACCCAAGAGAACATATCTGGCCCAATACATTTTTGAAATATCATGCTACATATTGTTTTTGAGCCCCATCTCTTAATGGTGAAGGATCACTTAAAAAAATTATCAGATCTGGATCTTCACCAAAATTGAATCAATTCCTCCTTGCTACACACCCAACCTGTCCCACCAAGTTTCTTCCGAATCTGTCCACAACTTTTTTGAGATATCATGCTATATATCAGTTTAACACAATCTCTCAATGGTGAAGAATCACATAAAAAATTCCAGTAGTCGGATCTGGATCCAATCTTCACCAAAATCTAATCAGTCCGTCTTCATCATACACCGAACCTGTCCACAACTTTTTGAGATATCCTGTACACAGACAAACAAATAAACAAAGGCACAGAAATGGGTGAAAACAACCTTCTTCACCTTCAGTGGCAGAGGTAATAATTTGATTTATAGCAAGGGTGAGGAAAGGTATGTGTACAAACAAGCAAATGTTTTAATGCAGGAGATACATACTGCAGGGGAAAGCAAGGATGGATGAGGAGTGGAAAAGAAATGCAGTTAATTATAAAAGAAAGGCACAGGGCAGAGGTAAACCGTTCTCAAACTTACACAATCATATTTACATGAACACGAAAGGCGCCATCAGAAACACTCCCGAGGAAAATTAGAAAGCAAGAAACAAGAGAGAAAGTTTGAGGTGTTTGCAACCTCTTTTTACCATGCGCAGTAAATGGACCTGCACAAACTAAGTTGCTCAGGAGGGAAAGAGGGAGGAAAACTCATGATGTCACTGGTGCATAGTCACCATAGTCGGGGGAAGTGAAAAATGGATGCGGTGGGGTGCAAGTGATGGACAAATGATGTGCAGAGAGGAAACTGCAACAGATGCGTCTCAGTGGACCCAGGCAATCATCAATGCTCTTTTATTGTGTCCACAGTAGACAAGTCTGAAATAAAGAAAATAACGTGTGACAAAATAGGCTCATAATGAAGTGTAAAGAGGTCTGCAAGTGTAACTGCTAATGGCCAATACTGCGCTCTGTCTGGCGGCTTGCTCTTCCGCTCTTCCGTACTCCACTCCGTGGGCTCCATTCTGCTTGCTCTGTCAAGCTCCGGTGTTCACCGTACCGTGACCCCAAGAATGTGGAGCCAGAGAACGAACTGCAGCAAAGAATGAACCAACCCACACAGCCAAGCCTCTCGCTTCTGTAAGGAATGCACAGCGCTTTATAATTCCTTGGTGGGGGTGGAGTTTCAGAAGCGGATCAGGATGAGCTTTTGGTGTTTTCCAGCACCCCTATTGGTGTATGGACGATTACCTCGGCACCAGCTCCATCCACGCACGAGTACAGCCGAGAAGATGTCACCATTATGCTCTGAACATCCTTACGTGACAGAGCTCCGTAATTAGCATAGCCCTGGGATATTCGGTTGCACTCTCCGGCCACGAACATGCGCTAGACACCCAATGGGTGGATGTTTGAATGTCCCAAGTCTGAGTGTCGGTAATGGTACACCGCACTCCCCCATTCCCTGTTTGTCCAAAAGGGAGTGGTGGTCGTCGGTGACTGGTTGAGGCATTTGTAACGGTGAGTTATGGCATGGTGGTTGAGGCGTCGTGGTTGTTCTTGGTGGTTGAGGTGACAATGGTGAATGTAAATGAGCTTGGATTATGGTTCAAAGGTGTGATGATTATAATAAAGGCGTTGTGAGGTTGTATGGGTGTTGAAGCATTGGGGTTCGCGTACAGTGAGGCTTGAGGTGAAGTGTCCGTTCGATAATGTCGCACGATTCAAACAGGGAATGGCGCACGTATGCAAAGAGTTGCCCCTATTGGTATGGTTTGCATGCCTGCGTAATGAAAGGCTCGTGTGTGTCGTGAAGCAAAATAAGTAAAGGAGGGTAACCTCTACAACGTTGATAATGAATGATGGCTTACATATGCCAGTCATTTTTTTTTTTCGAGATTACATCCAACATGGCCGATTGGTGGCCGTTTTGTTATTTAAATGCATCCCCAAACATTTCTTGGACATGCATGGTCAGATTTTGTTCAAACGTGGCACAAGCACAGTACACGATGGCATACACTTACACCTAACTTTATTGTACTGTATGATCAAAGATGGCCGACTGGTAAACTGGCAGCCATTTTAGTTGTAAACTAGCAAAGTACCCGCTCATGGGCGGGTACAGTTATCTGTTGAATGGCGTTGGTCCCGTCTCGATCGGATGAAATTGAGAAATTGACGTTATCCGGTGACCTTAACCCCGTGACCTTTGACCTTGACCTTGATCCCCTTATGTCCGTTCCCAAGGATCACATATGCCAAGTTTCATCTCATTCTATCCAACGGTTTGGCCATCTATAAAGGACAAACAAACATGAAAAATTGACGTTTTAGTCAATTTATGACGTCATAACTCGAAAACAGGAAGTCGGAAGTGAATGTGGTCAATCAACTGTGTCATTTAATTTTGATTATCTGTCGAATGGCGTTGGCCCCGTCTCGATCGGATGAAATTGAGAAATTGAAGTTACCCGGTGACCTTGACCCCTTGACCTTTGACCATGAACTTGACCCCTCCCCCCCCCCCCCATGTCCATTCTCATGTCCCAAGGATCACTCATGCCAAGTTTCATCTCATTCCATCCAATGGTTCAGCCGCCTATGAAGGACGAACAAACAAACAAACAACAAACAAACACACATACATACAAACATATTCTATTTTTTTAGTATAGTAGATAAATATGGGCTCGCCCTTTAACTCCGTCCAGCAAAATTACTAAAATGGGGGTTACGAGTGTGTGTGCGTGCATGCGTGCGTGCGTGCATGCGTGCGTGCGTGCGTCCTTTGGATCTGATATCTCTTTGGAGAACCAATATTAATTAAACCTGCTTGGGTATTTTCATTGTAGAGTGATACAAGTCCTTATGAGGCCAGGACAGTCAATCCCAAA
This sequence comes from Eptatretus burgeri, assembly GCF_056783735.1. Lineage (NCBI taxonomy): Eukaryota > Metazoa > Chordata > Myxini > Myxiniformes > Myxinidae > Eptatretus > Eptatretus burgeri. The sequence continues at coordinate 50,488,034 of NC_140963.1, forward strand.
CACCTTGCATGGAAAGTTTAGATTCTTAAAATGCCAACATGGCATCGGCATTGCAAAAATGGCAGCTGGCTTAATGGCCATCTTATGATGGCCCCCTGCTAACACAGCATCAGGAACAGTTTAAGCATCTCATTCCATCAGGAATCATACTAACAGACAGATCACTCAGAGGTGAGCACCTGATGGGTGATCAATGCTGGTGCCTTACCTTATAAAAGTTAATGATATCCTGTGACATGATTCCTGCATAAATATGTCGAAGCAAAAACATTAAAAAGGACATCGAAATCCTTTTTAAGCAGGTTTGGTGAACAAAGTAAACCAAGGGAATCTTGCTTGAACCACATTTAAAAAGTACATACCTTCCTCAATCACTTTGTGGTATGCACCAAGACCGGAATTTAGAAATGACGCAAGCCGCACCAGAATACTCCATGCGCATGTGCAGAAACTCCGGCAAACTGGGGTTATTGGGGTCAGTGGGGCAGCCGAATGTATTTTGTGTGTGCGAGATAAGGACTGTAACATTAAATAGCTCACAAAGCTTCTAAAAGAAGCTGAAAATACTTGGAAAAACACCTGAGAGAAAGGGCTGTGCCTTTATACAACGAAAGACTTGGAGAACTTTCTCAGTACACTGCCGTGTATATTGAATACACTGCCGCTGCTCGCTTGTGCCAACAGGAAATTTTACGAACCAGACACCTCTCATCCACAGATATTTCTCATATTTCCTATATTCCTGTGAGTCCTATATACATTTAGGAAAAGAACAATTGTGGTTAACAATTTTGAAATTGCCACTCTGATAGCTCACATACTCTTCACAAAGGACACCGTGGGATATTTAATGTCCACCAACTAATGCCGACAGATGGGATGCCAGATTAACGTCCATCCGAGGAACGGCATACACAAAAATGAATCACCCTGCCTGTGAAAAACCAAGATGACAATTTATAGCTGGGGCAAGATTCTAAGCCAGGCCATACAACTTCGAGGCGAGTGTGCATGCCTCTCGGCCCTCCCGCCAGCCCTTAACGGATCCTGAGGGAGGTCATTGCGCACTGGTACCTTTTTATTTTCATTCTCAAAGCTAAAAATGTGATTTGAGATGTTTCCTTTGAAGCTAAGAATCAGAGGGACGTGACGGAATGAAACAAACAATAAAACTTCTGGTAATCTGACAGAGCCTAAATTTCTCACTTAGTTTGGTAGTTTCTGAAGGATGTCGGTCCCTTTCACTGGCTTTTGAAGGCTCAGGCTTATTCCAACCACCTCTGCCTCTAGATGTTGTGGAGCACGTGCGATTGACTGATGCCGTGGCATTAATGTGGCATCATTTATCGTTGTGGTGTAAACAGCGAGAGCAAACGGCAATTCATCTAATGGATCGGAAACTTTCTTTAACATTTTAAAAATCCCGTCACATAACATTTTACGACAAATGCACAAATAATTAAATCACCTCGAGACCACATTGGCTCGGCCATTTGATTACGGTTCGGTTGAGCTGCGCCGTTTTTGAAACATGGTCTGAGACCCCTTTGATTTGAACATACAGAAAATCACCACACTCTACTTTTAAGACCACAGCCACGATGCAATGTAAACCCATAGGTCACGCAGTTAAGCCCACGACTTCAGTTTATTTTTCCTAAATATATTGAGCCCATTAAAAAAAATAATTAAAATCCCCAATCGATCAGTGCCCAATTTTGCAGATTTTTGTCAGAAATTATTTTCATTCGGTCTCAGGTTGATTATTTTGGGCAGCAGAGCACATCTTTAGTGTCATTCTGCACTGCACACCTCCCATGATGGCAATGCACCATTCTTCCATGATGGAAATGTTAAATATTAATCACCAGTGTGTCCCACGTGCTTCCATCCACTCAACACAATGCTTTCAGTGTAATAATTTTAACTCTTTTGAGATAATTTCTCAATTTGGGGGGGGGGGGGTTGGCCTGGTATACCATCCGCATGTAAATCCACGTTTTTTGTTTTGTTTTATACAAAGTCAAGGCTTGTGGAAAATGCAACAGAATAAAAAGAACAGGAGAAAGAGGGGGGGGGGACCAACAGCAGGTTTGGGGGACAAATTAGAGGGAGACTTGGAGAAACGGATGGGGGAAGGAATAAGGGCAAGGGGAGGATGCACGGGGTTAACAATATGAATTCAGAAGGAAGCTTTCAGGAAAGATAAAATAGCAGGGATTACAAAAGATCATTGCTTTGGATGGTGGTGAACAGCTATCTTGAAGACCTGGAGAGCTGAATGAGATATGAAGAGAATGCGGAACTCGGTTTCCCCAGGCGGGGTAAAAGAGGAACGAATGAGTGGAGGTGAGCAGTGATTCTGGAATTTGGGAGTTTTACCAGAAGGGGTTTATGGTGGACTGCATGTGCCCTGCAGGTACCTGGGGGAGCATGGAAACAGCGGAGGGTGTAAGACCAGAAAGAAGGCAGTGGATGACAGCGAGACCACCGACCTATCTGAGATGAGAAAGTGATAGACCCAGAGACTCAGCTTCATTGCAAATGATTACAACGATCTTGAAAATGATGACTCCCATGATGGTTCAATATTCTGGGAAACTGTGGTTCAAGTCTCATATATACATGTGCATGCCTTTGTCTCTTTCCTCTGAATATCCTTGTAATTTGTGTTCAAGTATGCTGATGGATACTCATCATTGTCATGTTTGCCATTAATGCACAAGCTACGTTGTGTGAGCCTTATATTAACATTGCAAAAAGCTTTCTCATTTCTATTTAAATTTTTGGACAAGCTCCAAGTCTTCAAACTGCTCACAATTGGTGTTCTTTTATGGTGAGCGGAGCCTACATTTAAAATCAAGGATCTAAGATTTAAAGTCCCCAGAATAAATAAAGTATACACCTGAAAACCAACTGGATCATCATCTTAACACCATTTCATCATCATGACTTCAGTCCATTAAGTTCAGAACCCCTACACGGTGGCAGGCAAACAGAAGAAACACCTGCTGTGTCAAAAGAAACTTCAGTTTCACTCGAGACACACAGGCACTTGCTTTCATGTCTGTTCTGGCCCCTTCTCCAGCCGTGGCGAAACACCAGCTGACTTCATTTCATGCAAGCCGATTTGAGCATGGCTGGCTCAAGTGGTGCAGTAAACATAAAGCCTGCTGCATTTAGATAGGCCTCAACAAAGAAAAAGGTGGGGGGGGGAAGACATCAAAATTGAGGAAACCTTCAACAATGGTTGGAACTGGGACGGGATGCCAGAGTGAGAAGCAAGTCGGAAAACTCTCTCGGAATAAAAAGCTGCCTTGGGAATTAGCTAACAAAGACAACTCAGTGAAGAAATGGAGAATGCTTGAACAAAAAAAAAAGCGTAGAGGGAAGCAAAGGCATTCAAAGCCCACTCACTGCCATCCGGCAGACAGCAAAGTACTGCGCCCCAGGCAGGCACATAAATTTCCCTGCATATTATCGTTTTGTGCATTAGCTGTCTCGGGTACATTAAAACTGTATAGAATATCCACTCAGAACAGAAATGGACAAAGGCTGGGAATGAATACATGTCACAGAAGTTGTATTAATTATGTGCTGCCTGGCACCATTCTATTGTTAAAACTAGAGAGTTCATTGAACACGATAACCCATGCATTGCTCAATTATATACTTAATTTTAATAAAACAATGATTTTAAAGATTAAAAAAAAGACATCCAGAAGTGTAGCACGACTGAGGCAGTCATATATCACCCGTATATATATACACTGCTGAGTCACAGTTTAGGATATGGAAGCTTTAATGATCACGATAGAACGCAGCATCAATCGGCATCCCATATCAACGGCCTCCTCTTCACCACGATACTGTACTCTCTCATGCTATACATCAATATATAACATGGTTCTCAGAAATATTATGAAGGCAGTTTGTGTTCTGTAGTATTCAAGTATATAATTCAATTTAAATCAACGTTTAAAGAGGTTTAAAAGCATACAAATAAATTAAATCCGTGTTTTACCGCCGTTTTACCCTGTGTCTATTAGACCACTCCAACACCTTACATTAGTTATTCGTACCCGTTGTTTGTGTCCTTTATGATATCCATAAAAAGAAAACAGTAAATTTCCTGTTTGGAATGATTTTCCATTTTGTTTCACTGCCAGACAGGCAGACGGAGTAAAGATATTTATTATCTCGCTCCTCTCTGCGCATGTGCGGTCGGTACAAATTCAAAGCCAAGTAGGTACTGCAAAACGACAAACTTGTCTTCCTATTCATGCTCCGGTTAGTGTTCAAAATATAACATGAAATTTAAATAATCTGTTCCTCGATCATAAATTGAAAATACAGGCAGACAGCAACAGACAGACATGAACCAATTGCTTAACCCCGCCTTTCGCTTCGCATGCACAAGGTAAAAAGGCAATTCCTGCCACATTCAAACAACACCAACTCTATGATTTCAAAAGGAATTTTTTGTATTAAATATGGTCACCACCAATGATATTGGTGACCATGACGAGATGATCCAACATTGGCTGATAATTAGAAATGAAATTCATGGCCCTTCCTGCTCTACCATCGAAGAGTGAAGCATTATGATGTGTTAAACTTCCTTTACAGAAACATGAATTGTGAAGTGCTCAAATGAATGACTCAAGGAAATCCTTTTGCATATGATCGTCTTCAAGGTCAGTGTTAAAATCCAGATATTCCATAATTATCAGTGGTGGACAACACTCCCGCATTAAAGGTTTTGAATCCAATAGAACACAACTCATGGCCGAAAGTTTTTCTTTACTTAAAGACTTTACTTTACTTTACTTACTTTACTTTACTGCCCTTTAAAGATGTTTTCAAGGTAACATAATGACAAATTTTATCATATTTGTGAAATTAGATACACATGGATAGTTGCAAAAGAAGAGATCGACCCAGCTTAACCTCGTGTTCAGACTGGACGCTCGTGCCTCAAATTCTTCATGGTTCTATGGCATATCATGGTTTCCTTTGCCAATTTGTGCTGTAGTCTAATCTTAAAAGTATTACTCGGTGTCGAATTTCATACAAAAGTTCCTTTGATAGAAAAAATAGATCTAAAGAAGACATGTTTATAACATTCCCAGAGATAGCATTTAACTTCGACAAAATCTTTCCTTGATTATGCGCTGTCAAGCAGACTTATTCATAATAAATAATCTGATTCTTCACCCTTCTAGTGATTTCCACAATATACTGGAAGGGCACTCGGTAGAGCGCATACGTCCGCCATGTAATGCCTGATCCACGAGAACATATTGGGCCCAATACATTTTTTAAATATGATGCTATCCAGTACGAAATCGTTTTTGGCCCTATCGCTCAATAGTGAAGAATCACTTTAATATTAAATAATTCTCATATCCAGATTCGGATTCAGATCTTCACCAAAAATGAATCAATTCATCCTTGCTGCACACCCAACCTGTCCACCAAGTTTTGTGTGAATCCATCCACAACTTTTTGAGATATCGTGCTATATATCGGTTTAGCCCATCTCTCAATGGTGAAGAACCACTTGAAAAATTATAGTAGTCGGATCCGGATCTTCACCAAAATCGAATTAGTTCGTCCTTATCACAGACCGAACCTGTCCACCAAATTTCATCCGGATTCGTCCACAACTTTTTGAGATATCGTGCTATATATCGGTTTAGCCCATCTCTCAATGGTGAAGAACCACTTGAAAAATTATAGTAGTCGGATCCGGATCTTCACCAAAATCGAATTAGTTCGTCCTTATCACAGACCGAACCTGTCCACCAAATTTCATCCGGATTCGTCCACAACTTTTTGAGATATCTTGTACACAAACAGACAGAAAGGGGTGAAAACATAACTTCCTTCACCTTTGGTGGCAGAGGTAAAAAATTCATGGAGAAACGCATCCAAGTAATGATTAAGCAAAAGAAGTTCAATGGTCATGACAGTAAAATGGGGGAAAAAAATATAAAATTAAAAAAAGTTAAAGGTATGAGGAATTACTGTAGACTTGATCTGAGGAATAATCTTGAGAAAAATCTTGATACGATAATTGCAGAAAGAAAAGTTATTTAATTCCAATACATTTAATTCACGCCATGGTTCTTGAGGTTCAGAACCAGTGATTTATTTTAAAATTTGGAACAATCAACATTATTAGGGAAGAATGTACAAGGTAAAGAAGAGTATTATCTTCTTCTTCTTTAACATTCACAATTGGGGTTGGTTGGGGGAAGCTAGCTTGGCCCGAGTCTTTCACGATGCAGCTGGCCTGACATTCGACTAAGGTTAGGGCAAGAGAATATGTAATATGTTCATAGTACCGGAGATAGCTCACCCATTCTTTGCGAAGAACACTGTGGGACCTTTAACGTCCACCAACTAATGCCAGCAGATGGGACGCCAAGTTTAACATCCATCCGAGGGACGGCGCACATATTGATGAATCACCCTGCCTATGAAACACCGGGATGATAGTTTATAGCTGGGCCAGGATTCAAATCCAGGCCAGACAGCTTGGAGGCGAGTGTGCTTGCCTCAAGGCTGTCCTGTAATCCGTGAAGAAGATTATTATTAAAAAAATTTGATTAAATGGAATACTGAGCTTTTTTTAAAAAAAGAGAGTTGATCAAATGTTCAGTCACATTAACAAATCACCATCAGGACAATATTAAATGGTCTCTAGTATAAATCAAGTGGTGTGGGAAATTGCCTTAGAAATACTCAGCTGTAATTTCTTGTCACTATTGGGCTTTTTGTTCTCTCCAAGATTGATGCTCATGGAAGGTGATGGAAGGCATGAACTGACAGAAGGGCAGCAGGGCCACTCTTGGACACAACAAACAAGGAAATGAATTACTGAACAAGAAAAGGTGTGTGAGAGGAGGGGAGGAAACACTGCAACCTGCAAGTAAGATGGGTCAGTTTGAAAAGGTTAATGATGGTTAAATTTTAAAAATAAAAATAAAAACACCAAATGGGGTTAAGGGGTGGGGGTGGGGGGGAAAATGACATGGGATGGCAGTGCACCGCATACTTTAAGCTCTGCAGGGAAGGGTGAATCAAAACAGCCTCACGAAGGCTGTTCCACAAACAGGAGAGAAGAAAAAAAAAAGTGAACAAAAGAGCTGAGGTGCACAGTCAACTTGGATCCTTGAAGTTGAATCTGGAAAGAAGGTTGCTGGAGAAATAACTACGCCCTGGAGTTCTTAGCAAGGGTCAGGGAGCTGAGACAGCAGATGTAGGTAAACCGGAGAAAAGGTGGAAACGGTGAAGCCACCTACCTGTCTGCAATGCGATTCGGCATCATCACTGGAGCTTCCACTATTGTTGAGAGCTTTGGCTTCAACGTAATCTAGGAAAGATGGACGTAAAACTGGGGCACCAGCAAATATGGGAGAACAGTACTCCGTTGAGCTATGGAAAAACGCAATGTAGACCGAATCCTGCAATTCTTCAAAGGAAAGACTTGGAACGATGTCGGATGCCCAGTCTTGCAAGCCAGGAGAGGTCATTGCTGATGGTGAAGTTCTGAATGGTGATGGTGAACAGACTGAATCTCTTCCAGCATCTCATTATGGAAAAACAGATAGGTCAGTTCACTTGACAATCCTTCGGGAGTGACAGAGTGAGACAGATTTTCCAAGATTTAAGAACATGTTCCATTTATCAGACCAGCACACAATCAATTCCAGATCAGCAGAGAGTGATGAAGCTGCATTCTGCCAAAGCAGAGGGACGGGGGCACTGTACGACACGAAGTGTAGTCATCTGCAAAAAACGGAAGAGAGGGTTTTCTAGAGAACCAGAAACATAATTTATTTCGATGAGGAACAAGACTGGGTCCAAAACATTGCCTTTGGGAACTTCAGCCTCGACTGGGAGAAGAGAGGAGAGGGATCCATCAACAGCAACATGCTGACTGTCTTAATGGAGAAAGTAATAAATACAGGAATCAAGGCAGCCTTCTATGCCATAGGTAGTGAGCTTAACAAGCAAAGCAGGATGCCAAACTGTGTCGAATGCCTGATATATGTCCAGGGAGAAGGTCGTGTGCCAAAGCTGCTCAGTTGCTGGCCACTGCATTAACAGTTACAGATGATGAGCATCAACCTGCCCAATGAATATCAAGTTAACAAAACAAAAATAAAATCGATACAAACACTTGGCAAAAGGGCACGGGCTCATTTCTAATAAGCTGTATTACCATTATTCATGAAATTATGCACAAACACTGCAAACTTCCAAGTTTACCATGTTATTGAGCCTGCCACACCTACTCACACATGTCCGAGCTGTCTCTCTGTTCAAGCATTCTGAGAAAAAAATACAAAACCATGGTGTTCATATGATGACTCAGTATGTTTCCAAGACTGTCTCTGTATATACCTTTAGCCATGGTACCTTGGTTAAATTGCTTGATGGATTGTCAATCCCAGAATAATCCTTAAATGGCAAGGGACAGATCTTTCAACATGAAGGAAATAACACACAATCGTCTCAATATATAACTGTCGAATTTGAATTATGGATACGGTTTATGTTTCAAGTACCCAGTCTTTACACTCTATTCACGTCAGATAATTTGCAACACTGACTACTTTTGAAAAGGTACTCAGTCCTCCTGAGATGGAAGATCAAGTACCAACCTAAAAATTAAATGTCATTTTCTGTCAGTCTGTCTGTCTGTGTGCAACACCAATAACGCCAAAACTACTGGCCATGCCTGGTGTTGGCTTAATGGTTGGGGTGGTGGGCTATGGATCCTAGGGTCCTGAGTTCAAATACCGCTCAGCTGTTGAATTAATACCAGGTGGGGTTAACTCGACATGTCATCCTTCCGAGGTTGGCAAAATGAGTGCCAGCATGCTGGTATACCATGTCAGAGTGGCGACCCGTCGGGGATTGTGCTCAATAGCCAAGGAGACTGCTTAAGCAGCACCAACGCTCTGCACAGAGTATGGTCCCAATCTCCTCCTACTGGGCCAATTGCCACCAAACTTGACACATGGACCAAGTTCGACCTCGCAGTGAGCATTGGCTACCTGGTTTCATCTGTTCGGAGGGACATGGTTCGGAGTCACATGGGTTCGGGAGGGAAGGTCAATGAAAATTTTCTATGTAAATGTGTATCATGTAGCTGGTAGCACCACCCAGTGGTGGTGGCAGAGGGTATTACATGTCAGCTGCGGAGATGAGTTGCATTTTTTTCACTGTACACGACGTCCCCAGAGAGTGGAAAGACACAAAGCCAACCTACACTAATCAGGGGAAGTAGGGGAAGGGGATGGGTGGGAGTGTGGAGGGAGGGGAAGTGGTGGGGTGGGAGTCCAGAGGGAGGGGCGTGGGGTGGGATGAGAGAAGGGAAGGGATGGGAGGGGGGGAGGAGAAGAGGCTGGATAAGGGACCTGGCGTTGCCCGGCAACGCCGGCCACCAATATGACCGTCACCAGGCTATGAGATTTAACTTCCACATCACCTTCACAATCCAAATCAAGTCAAGTAACTTCACACTGTTCCATTGGAAATATTTATTTTGAGTGATCAATTGTTCATAAATGGGAAAATGCATCATGGACAAATGAAAATGAATAAAAAGGACAATCAACAAGTAAATGCTGAGACACACGCTCGAATAAGTACAATAGGACACAATGATTTAGATGAAATTATTCCCACAAATTTGTCCAGCTGTTTGTCTGATGTTAAACCACCACCCCATGCCTGTTCAAAACCTGGCATGTGTCCATTTTACAAAAATAAAGTCAAGCTTCATCCCCTGGAGAGATTTCTTGAATTTAAGGGGCACACTGGATAGATTGGGCAGATGGGATGGGAGCTCAAACGCCAAACTTCAGAGAATATGTTTTTCATTAAAGATGCTTAAAGGTTAAGAGATACTGATATTTTGTGTGAAATATTGTGGATGGTTCTGATGAATAGCCGATTCAACATTGTGGAAGTCAATCCATTTACCTTCTTTTATTTTTATAATCGCCAACATTTTACTCTTTAGTTAACAAAGCAACTTGACCTGCCTTTTGTGCATATCATGAAGTAAAATAAAATGGAAAAGTCTAAAAACGATCAAAACTAAGATATATCAAAGCAGACGGGCCAAGACTGAACTTTCAAAATGAAAAAAATTAAAACATTAAAAAAAACCTCACGTTTGTGAAAGCAAAGAGCAACCTCAACAAAGGACAACAGCCCAAAACTGCAGTTTCTCATCTATACTCTAAGAGCTGTCTGTCTGTCATTTTTCTCAGAGATGGCCAAAGGATCTTCAACAAACTTTCAGAGGTTTGTCAGTGAGTGTCAGGGAGTGTTTCAGACCAAAACACTTTGAAAATTAAAAAAAAGCTCGTTTTTTAAAATCACTCTATCATGCTTTAAAGCATTTGTAGTGACATGAAAGATACTATTAAATGATCCCTGACCACATTCCTTTGTGGGTATAGGGAAGTGTTTTCGGCCCAATACAAAAATAGACCAGGCAATACTGGGCAATGCCAGGTACTCCTGCAAGTACCTAATAAATGAACCCCGACATTGAAAAACTAGTCAATTCATCCACAACTGACACTCAAGCATATCAACAAGCTCAAATGAGCTAAGATCCTCATCCTCTTAATGATGACGTCATAAAAACGAATACGACGTAATTGTGATGCATCAGGTTTGCGATAAATTATCTGTGATAATGCCCGGCTTGATTCCCACAAACAAAATTCAAACAGCTTGCCTAGTTTCGGAGATAATGGTACAGGCGATTTCCATTAGCGGCGATATGACGTTAACTTTTTTTCTTGGAAGAATTTTCAAAATCGAAGATAGTTACAGTCTGCGCAGGGTATTTTTACATATTTATATATATATATATATATATATATATATATATATATATATATATATATATATATATATATATATATATATATATATATATATATATATATATATATATATATATGCCAAGTTTCAGGAAGTTTCGATGAAAACTGTAGGCTGTGAAACAAAAAAGTCCACAAGAAGAAGATGAAGACCAACAACGTGAGTAAGACTTAGAGATCCTCCACGAGGATCTAAAAAACTACTAAACAAACCCAAGACTCCATCCATCCATACTGGATAGAATGCCTATACAAAGTTTCATTAAAAATGTGCCTGTAATTGCATTTTGGTATTTGTCCTGTTGATCCCACCCCAGGGGGGCAGGGCCAAAAATGATACTGCTCTTGCACCCTCGTGCCATGTGTTCATAACTACCAAGTTTGGTGAATATCTGCACAACCATTGAGGAGATAGCATGACGAGTGGACAGACAGACCTGATTACAATATCCCTTGATTTTTTTATTTTTTTTTTCAAAAAGTGTGCTGATAATAAACAACAACCCAAGAATCGCAAACCAAAATGAATGATTATTTTGGTCTTCCACAAGCGTACATTTCTTTGTATTGAAAAGGTCGTTTGCTGCAACACAAAAAACAGCATATAACAAGCATCTCTATTTTTACTGCACCACTTCCAAGCCTCACAAATGTGTCGGGCAACACCAAAACACGATATCCTGCAGTTTTGAAGGAAATGACTGCATTACAAGTGACGTTTACATCTTCCTGCCATAGAATTGGTCTCGAGTCTGTTCCAACATTGGCCTCGTGCTAGTTGACACTCACCCAATAACATTTCCATCTCCCGTGTGTTGTCAGCTGCCTGCGATCCGTTTCCACTCATATCGGACTTTCGTCAAACGACTTTGTGTCAAGAAGAATTTACCGAGCTCCGGTGCAATTTCATGCACCAACATTACAGCGGTTGTACCGTTGTTGTTGGATGGGTTTCCTAAACTGGGTTGCCACGAGTGTCGTTGGCTCTTTGTTGGAACTGTATTACCTTACTATCTGTTATGACAGGTTCACATTTGTGAGATGGAAATGTATTTGAGATGCTCTCCACTCTGTTCATTCACTTGCTCGGTATCTGTGTGGTCCTAGGCATCTCGAGGAAAGCGAGTTGGGATAGTACTCGAGTGAACTTTGTAAAAATCGAAATGCGTACCAACCTGGTCCAGCTTTGTTTAGTTGTTTTTTTGTTTCTTGTGTCATTTAATGTCAATCGTTCCCTTAGACTTTCACTTTCACTTTATGAATGTTGTACTACTTTGGAAAGTTCATCATTAGGCAAACTTTAGAGGACCAGAGGAAACTTGAAAAAGCGAATGATTATAATCAATTTGTTCTTGTGGTCCACATCGAGTGACTAAACAATAATTTGTTTTTTGCAAAAGGCTTGTCTTCTAAAATTTAAAGATAATCATATATAATTCGTCATGCAAAATCTCTATGAGCCACCTATCTTCAATTTAAGTTAAGAAGCATAGCGAAAGAGGTTGGGATGAAGAAAGGATGAGAGGAAAGGGGGTTGAAACAAATCTTCCATTGTTGAAGATTAGATATATGTAGATTGCCCTTTTCACAAACAGCACAGTTGGACAACATCCCAGCTGAGCTCATAAAGACAAATAATATTCTTATGAGTCGAAAAATATTCCAAAGAACCAAAGATGGTCTTTAAAGTAAATTGTAAACCGTACTAATTAGCAATGCTGATCATGTTCATTCTGGTGACTTTGCTGCAACATTTGCAACTGGTGTCATAAATATGGTAAATGTGAACACCGATTGAAATAAACAAACAAAACTTGCTTTTTTTGTATGTACAGAGTATCAGCTCATGAAGCAACTAGAACACAGAATGGGCTACAGGGTATAAAAGAATGAAAAGAACAGGAGAAAGGGTAGGTGGGGTGGGGTGGGGGGGGGAGGATGAGCGAGGGAAAACCAATCGCAGGGTAGAGGGACAAAATAGAGGGAGACTTGGAGGAAGAAAGGACATGTAAATCAGTGCTTCGTAAATGGTGGGCCGTGACAAAGTCCCTAATGTGTCGCAGTACTTTCATAATTAGCAGAAAATAAAGAACATCAATGGAGCAGTACGACTGGGTGCGTGATCCTTTTGTTTCGTCTACGGAGACATCAGTCAAGGAACTTTCTCTGAAGGCCTGAGAGGAATTTATAGAACTTAAGTTCAGTGAGGGGCCTCTGGACCCATTTTGGTTGCAGTTGAAAAAACGAGCATCCAACCCTCCGTGATTGTGCAATTCATGTATTGCTACCGTTTTCAACGACATGCCTTTGTGAAGTAAGCTTCTCAACATAGACACTTATCAAGAACACCAGGAGGTCATGTCGAAAGAGCTTGCATCAGGAACTTCGTGTCGCTCTTTCCAGCACAAGGCGCCTCTGTTCCTCAAGACAGGCACAAGTTTCTCACTCGTGCCAAATAAAAGTTTGGGCCTTCAATTTCTCACTTGATTGCTAATGAGAACAGTTTTAAATAAATCATTTATGATTCTTAATGACATATTTAACCTCCGCCATCGAAGATGGATGGAGGTTACTGTTTTCACCCTGTCTGTTTGTTTGTGAACAGTATTACGGAAAAACTCCTGGACGGATTTCGACGAAACTTGGTGGGGGGATTAGGTATGGTCCAAGGATGATGCCATTAGATTTTGGACTTGGTCCAAAAAAATTTCAATTTTTTTTTTTTTGGGCATTTCTACATGCGCGTCGATCTAGTTTAGTTTATTCAATCGTGGTTCAGCAGAGTCTGATCCGTTTTGACCTACAATGAATAGGATGTCAGGTTCACTTAAGTGACCCAGCAGTATTGGCGGCGGAGGTTTTGCACTCTACCGAGTGCTCCCCCTCTCGTTGAGAGAAGTGTTTTGATAAAGAGAAGTAGTTTAGAATCTCCCTTTATAACTAAATTGTATAAATGAGGAACTTCTTTCATAATAAAACTTCAAAGTAATTTTTGGAAATAAATTACAAACCACTTGAAATCATTAAATGATTTTAAATGCAGAAAGTTGATTATAATTTGCTTATCTTGGTAGAAAATGTGTTTTATATACTCTTCCTTCCAAATTTGGTTCAGTGTGCCACGAGGATGGAGCCAAGTCGAAAATTTGCCGTGAAATGGAAAATGTTGAGAAGCACTGATGGAGAAGAATGAGAGAAAGGGGAAGGGAGAGGGAGGAGGACACAGGGAGTGAACAGGACGGATACCACTCTCAATCACAGCAGTGGAAGAGAAAACTGGGGAAGAAGCTGAAATATTCCTCCCCCCCCACCTTTGCTTAAAAAAATAAAATAAAAAAACCACAAACTCATTCTGTCTATTTCCTTCCTTCGTTCATTCACTCTTATCTTTTCCTTTCTCAATACCTGCAAAGAGAACTTCAATTTAATTCATTTGCTTCTTACCTGAAAAGCTTTTCATAATATTTTAAAATCCTTCACTGTCCATATTCCTCTGTCAGGAACAATGTTTGTGTTCTTCTTCTTCTTCTTCTTTAGGAGCTATTCTCTTCTTCCTCTTCACAATCTTTCCTTCCCAAACCTGTTGAACTCACAGACGCTCAGTCCATTGACGATCCCCCGTACAGACAGCACTGTTTTCCTGCATGCCTTCAACAACCATTCATTTCACACTTGCTGTGATGTATATCTCCATATGTCAAAATTCAGAATCATGAGAAGCCCAGTTTGCAGAGGTTGCCTCCCCCTCAACATATCCGACATACCCAGGTCCTTCCAATCCCACCCCTTCACAGTATTCCTCTCCTCAGCATCCTTCCACTTCAGGGTACCCGTCACTGCTTCCCCCTCACAGCTTCCCTCTCATCCCACCTCCTACGATCTTCCAACTGACCCACACCCTCACCTCTTCAATATGCCCCTCACCCCATCCTTTCCCATTTTCCCTCTCCCCTCCAAGGTCCCCCACGCCACCCTCCCTCACCCAGAAACCTCCCAGCTTCACCCCCCTGGCCCACCCCCTATCCCACTTAACCCACCCTCTCTTCACATTCTTGCACCCGACTAACAGCAGCTTCTCCACTGTCCCCAACTGTGTCGACCTCAAACATCCGAGGCCTCCGCTCCAACCTGAAAGTCATCTCAATCCAGGGAGCTGATGATAAACTGGACATCATCTGTTTAATAAAATCTTTCCTCCACCAGGATGTCCGCGACTCCCTCCTGTCTCTCCCTGGCTATTGTCTCCTCTGATTTGATTGGCTTGAACCCCATCCCAGCAGCAGTATTGCACATTATATCAAGACATCAATTTCTCACTGTCCGTGTACTGCCCTTACATCTCAAACCCCCATGAGCACCTTTGGCTGCGACTTCCTCTCCGCTCCCACTCTTGTTTGTCTGTGTTGTACCGTCCTCCTAACAGTGGCATTTACATCTCTCTATCTGTCTATATTTCTATCAAGGACCAACTTTTAACCACTCAACCATGGACCAGCTTTTAACCACTCAACCATGGACCAGCTTTGAACCACCCAACCCAACTCTCTTTTCCTCATATGTAGTGATCTTAACTGTCACCAAGCCAATTGGCTGGGTGTTGGTACCTCTCTCATCAGCCATGCACTGCAGCAACGGACTTATGTAAGTCCATGGGCCTTAATCTATCTGTGAACTTTCAGACCCAGATTTATGCCAATGGCAAATCCTCCCTTCTGGACGTTGTGATGACCAACTTCCCTCCTCATACCTCCTGCTCTTCCTCTGCTCCAACTGGTTCATCTGATCGATCATGTGCTTGTGAGAGTCAATATCTCTCTGGCTATTATCAGAGAGCCGCCTCAGTGCAGGAGAGTCTGACAGTTCACTCAGGCTGACTGGCAGGGGCTGCGAGTCACCATCTCACTTCAGGACTGGTATCCTCTATCTACGGCCACTAATATTAACTCAGCCTGGGAATTCTTCCACAGGAAGCTGCTCTCTCTTATGCACAGATCCATCACATCTCGTCTTCAGTTATCTCACCCTTCCACTCACCCATGGTGTACTGAATTACACGGTGAGGCAGTTGCCTTGAAACAACTTATCTTCTCTTTATGGAAGGCAAATCCGACTGAAGGGAACCTCAGGTCACTCCACAAACCACACAAAAATTGTGTCCAATCTCAGAAGAGCCAGAAAACATCATCTGTCCAACCTCAAGATTGAACTTTCAAACTTGTGTCCCTCCTCTAATACCTGATGGCACCTTGTTAAGTCTGTCTAGGGTGTATGCTCTCTCTCCATCCCTTCCATGACTTCAAATGGTACCACAGCTGACTCCATTAATGAGAGGCCGAATGCCTCAATTCTGTGTTTCCTTCCAAATCTGGTGTCCCCAACCCCTCGTTTTCTGTATCCACCCCATACATTCGTACTGAACTACTCCTGGACTGTCTTTCTCACCTGAGAAAGTGGAGAATTTTCTGGCAACCTTCGACTCAGATTTTGCAACTTGACCGGATGGCATCAGTACACGTGTTCTAAAAACCTGCTCTGCTGCTCTTGCACATCCTCTTTCTGCTTTGTACACCCTATAATTTGTCCTCAGTCATCTTTCATCTGCTTGGAAGTCAGGAACAATCACTGCATTACATAAACATGGTGCAAAAATGGATCCCCTTAACTGCAGACCAATCAGCTTCCTCCCAATTATCAACAAGGTCATGGAATTCATCATCATGGTCAACAACAAATCCTTCCTTTTTTCCAGTGGCCTAATTGCAGAACTTAAGTTGGGATTCAGACCAGGTCACTCTACCATGAACATGCTGCTTCTGCTCTCCCAACAATGGATGGAGGCCCTCAATGTCGAGATCAGAGCTGTCCCTCTAGACATGTCTCAAGCATTTGATACAGTCTGGCACCCCACATTCTTCTCCAAATTCTCTGCATATGGCATTCAAGGCCAAACCCTCTCATCGCTTACCAACTTCCTCCACTCTCATAGCTAATGTGCAACTCTCAAAATAATCCCCTCATCAACTCCCTGTCATGGCTGGAGTGCCCCAAGGCAATGTCTTGGGCCACATCAAATTTTGCATCTTCATCAATAATCCAACTGTGGAAAATCCTGTTTATCTTTGGTGAAGATGTCACCCTCTTCTATAGCTTCTCTCATCGTGCAGCCTTTTCACTGTCTGAAGAAATGTTAGAATAATGAACTGGTCAAAGACTTGGAATATGTCTTTCAATTCTAATAAATCTCACACTCCCACTCTGTCTCTCCGAAAAGGCTTCTTGATGAACCCTCTCATACAATTCCTCAACAAACATCTTGAAGAATTTCACTCAAACTTGTCGGCCTGAACACAAGCCATGCTCTTTCTTGGGCAAATCACATATCACATATCAAAGTTGGCCTTCAAAGCCAGCCGCTGACTGGGCATCCTCTGTTGTGCAAAGACTTTCCTTGGCTTTTATCAACTTAAAAGGTCTTTACTTGCAGCTTGGGGTACTGCTCTCCCCGATGGGCTGGCACCCCTGCCTCAAACCTTGCTCATGATGCCGTGGAAATCAAGGCCTTCAAAATCATTGGGGTATCCCACGATGAAGCCGAGGATCTGGGCCTATCACTTTCACATCACAGATAGGTCGGTGGTCTGTTCTGTCCTGTTCAGTCAGCTCTGTTCTAATTACCTTCGCATTCTGCGAAAGGTTATGTTTTGGTCGCTGTGTATTTATTTATTTGTGAATATGTGTGTTTGTTTGTTATTCGCATAACTCAGAAAGTATTAAACCGAATTGCATGAAAATTGGTGGGATGATTCGTGATTATCCAAGGACGATTTGATGAGATTTTGGGAGCGATCGGGTCAAAGGTCAAGGTCATGAAAAGGTCAAAAACAATCTTTTGAGCATAACTTCCTTCATAAGACAACTATCGACATGCAACCAACGCCATATTGTTCCATGACAAAATACCTTTCGGGTAAGTGGTGTCAGATTTGACGTGACGTCATCAGAAGTGCGTCAAAATGACGTCACAAGATGACGTAAATTTTCAATTTTCGACCTCATCAGTTTTGATCATACCGTTTTGTAGGACTTACCTTAAGGACGTCACACACCAAATTTGACGTCGTTCGGACTGACCGTTATGATGTCATTCACGTTTGAACAGAACGTTTTTCAATTGTGGCTAAAATGTCCTGATATTTTATATTCAAATATCTTTGTAATTTGTAAAGGAAATTGTCCCAAATCCAGGCATTATGATCAGTACCAAAATATCTGCTTATTTATGAACAGGTTTTGCAAAGTAACTCTATGGTCAAGGTCACACTCAAGGTCAAAATATACTTGTAGGCATAACTTCAGATCTAATAGAGCTATTGACATGAAACCAACGTTAAAATGTTCCTGTTCCGTGAAATAAGAGCTTTCAGGATGGTAGTCCGCGATTGGTAGTGACGTCATTGGAAGTGCGTCAAAATGACGTCACAAGATGATGTCATGTTTAAACTTTCGATTTTTTTCAGTGTTTATCATTCCATTTTGTTGGACTGCCCTCAATGACGTCTAACACCAAATTTGAGGTCCATCGGACTGATGGTTGTGACGTCATGCACGTTTTTAAATGACGTTTTTCAAATGTGCCTGGAAAAAAGTAGCAGCGGCAAAGGTATGCGCTCAACCGAGTGCCCGTCCTAGTTTCTCAATGAGCTTGGATTCTGCATCGAAAAAAATCAGGGAAGTAGCACGTACCATTTGTAAAGTCTTTGGTAAATTCCGCCAGGGTTCAAACCGCTGACCTACCACAGTGACACAGTGACACAGTGACACAGTGACACAGTGACACAGTGACACAGTGACACAGTGACACACACACACACACACACACTTAATTGTACAATATCGGCTATTCCTAAAACATATTGTGACGGTTTGGGAAACTTACACCAAGGGGGGAGCATACATGGACAAGTCGGTGATCCGAAGATTAGTTTTTTTCATGAGTGTTTGTGTAGATAGTCCTTGGTCCCTTGTCAAGGGGTTGTTCGGGGAGTGGGGAGCATGTTTTGGTTAGTTTGTATTTCCTCGGTGTGATGGCTTCTTCCTTCCTCCTATCCCTCCCCTCCCCCCCCTATTCCTCTGCAATTTCAATCATTCCTCCTTCACACCATTGGTCCGTTCCACCCTCTGCCTTTCCCAATCCACCAATAGCCTCCCTTCACAAAACATCATTTTGACAATCCCTTCTTCACCCCCATCGGTCTTACCTTCGGCCCCGCAGCCGTTCGGTCATCCCTCAGTCCGGCGGAATCCCTCTCCGTTTTACCTCCATTCACGCATTGCTTAATTGGGAAATGTTCGATCCACCTGTAGTCATTCATCCTTCAGGCCGATTGGATTACCTTCACCGCATAAGACTATCCATTCTCACATGCATGTTCGTGCTACGAAGTGCGGCACTTTTCCCATGCACGGTGGGGTGCGGGATATCTCGCAGGCAGGGTACAGTGAGGGCTGTATAGTGAATGCTTGTGTGTGAGGGAGAGGGCGGGGGCTGCCGTCACAGCCTTGGGCGCGTGAATGGAGAGGCGGGGGCTGCGTTGAGAGTTCCCTCAGAATGCCGTAGCATTTTCCACAGGCTGTATTGTGGACCCGCTCCCATAGCATGCGCACCAATAAAGGACAGGCTCGCACAAGCAGAGATTGGGGGGGGGGGAGGTGATATGAAGAAGAAAAGAACAGAAGCCCACGAAAGGAGGTTCGTACGAGTCGAGAAAGAAAGCTTGCCCTCAGAAGAAAAAAAGCAATTATGAAGAGCAGAGAAATGCATGAGAGGAGAAGGGAGAAAGGTCAGAGATCCTGACAGGAAGAGAAAGAGGAGCAGAAAGCCCATTGTGTGGAGAAGGACAGTGTGGAAAGGCCAGACCGTGATTTGGTTCATGGGGAGCTTACAGACACGGGGAGGCCCAGCAGAAACGGAGTTGGCTTGCAGCTGGCATGTCTGCGATGCCGAAGAGGACTCACCTACTGTGTCTGGACATCTCAGGGACACGACTGCATGTCCCATCACACATCACTACAGCCCATCTTCCCCATCCTTTCCTCTGCATTTTCCAGTATATTCGGGCTTGCGCAGCCCCGTCGGCCTGGGTGAAGCGAGATAAACAAGAAAAGACCCCACTTTTCTTTTCTCCACACTTTTCTTTTCTTTTCAAGTCTTCTTGTCTTCTTCTCCCCAAGTTTGAATAATGGCCAAGTCTCATGTGTAAATAAAATTGTTCAAGATTGTTTAAGAATACGTGTATGGTTAAATCTGCTCTTATGTGTCCTTTGCTTTCTTGTGTGGCCTCACTTTTAAATGACTCATTGCTTGTGTGTTTGTAATAAACATGAGTTTGTTCTTATTTACAATCTACCTTGATTGTCTTTTCCTTCATTGGTCCGACACATGTGCACATATAGTTGGATGGGAAGTTGTATCCCACTTGATTTGCTTGTTAGCCGGTGCGTACTAGTCAGCCCCACTTGGCTGCACCTGATACGGTAAGTTAACGCAAGTACGCATCGAGGGCACAGAACTCACTTGGTGGGGTCAGGTCAGGTATGGGAGCATGTGCCAGAACAGCGCGTCGTTGCGTCCACTTTCCGCCAGTACTCCAGGGGCCTCCGTCTGGCCTTCCCCCAGGCAGATGCCAGGCCCATCCCAATCCCCTTGAGATGCTGGTCAACCTGCTGCAACCACGAGGGACGTGGTCGGCCCATTCGCCTCCTCCACTCACGAGACTCCCCCGCTGAGAGAAACTGGTGAGCGGGATCAGCGTCAGGAAAACAAGCCACATGTCCATACAGCCGCAACTGACGCTCCCGGACCATGCAGGTAACAAATCTCATCCGAATCTCTCTCAGCAACTGCTCGTTGGACACAAAATCTGACCAGCGATAGCCAAGGATTCTCCGAAGATACCTGGTACCAAAGGAATTAAGTCTCCGTCTCAGATCCTTGGTCAGAGTCCAAGTCTCGCATCCTTAGAGCAAGACTGGAAGCACCAAGGACCTGAAGACTCGGACTTTCGTCCTCCCGCACAGGTACCGGCAGCGCCACACCCCATGATCCAGTGAATCCATGACTCCCCAGGCCCGACCCAGACGTCTATTGACCTCTGACTCACAGCCAGCAGAGACATGAATATCACTGCCAAGGTAAGTGAATCTCTCCACGACCTCAACATCCTCACCACAAACAGGCACAGACAGGACAGCACCATCCAAGATGTCATTGAAAGCCTGGGTGTTAGTTTTGACCCAAGAAACCCGTAATCCCAGCGGCTCCGACTCCTCATTCAGCACCTCGAGGGCCCCCAAAAGGATATCTAAAGTCTCCGCAAAGATGACTGCATCATCTGCGAAATCTGTGGTGTATTGGCGAACGTGCGCAAGGCACAATGCGGGGAGCGTTGTGGGGGCGTGGAGGTGTGGTGTTGGTGGTCACGTGTCCGCAAGGCTTATAGGTGTTTGCGCCGCTTGAGGCGTGTGTCTAGTCTGCAGTAGTGTGCATTCGGACGGGCAATAAACAGAGATCGACAACCCTCACGACTATCCGAGTCCTGCTGCCCTCCGACATTACATTGGCGACGAGTCTGTGTCGGATCGACGTGTGCAGAGTGCCTGGGTTTCGTCGGTGTTGACTTGGAGACTTTGGCCGGGGCAATTGGATTGCAGGCACGTGGAGTGCCGGGGAAATCAGGGCGGCTCGCGCGGTTCGAGTTCGACCACCTGGCGTGAAGCCCAGGGAAGAGCGTCGCGAGTTTCGCGCGCCCGCACGCACAGTCTTCGGTGCGGGTCGAGTCCTGCAGCCAGACGTCTCGCCGTCACCTGACGTCGAGTGAACTGCAGGACGGCTCGAGGATGGCGGAAGGTCGGGGCACGGCGCACGGACGAGTGCCCGTCTTCGTCAGAGACGACTTCGAATTGTTTTCTGAACAATTGGTGACGCTGTCGCAGATTTCGTGGCGCGGGTGAAGCATTCAGCCGTGGCTTGCAAGTTCACGGCGGAGGAGCGTCCAGCTCAACTCAGAGATCGCATTATTTCTGGGCTGCAAGATGCGAAGATGGTGTCGGCGATTCTGCGAATGCGAAGTGTCGACGTTACATTCGACTCAGAGGTCGAGACTGCTTCAGCTGTCGAGCAGACACTCACAGATGTCCGCGCCATCACCGGCCAGGACGTGATGGGTGGTTCCAGCTGTGGCATGTCGGGTGACCCCGGGGTCCACACGATGACCCAGGTGCCCCAGGTCACGCGCACCTCTTTCGGCACGAGCCGTGGGCGAGCGCCGCAGCGCGGCCGCGCGGGAAGCGAGATGGACACCCAAGGGTGCTGGGGATGTGGTGGACCGCACCTGCGGCGAGTGTGCCCGTATAAGAACACCGTGTGTTTGCATTGTCACAAGGTGGGACATCTGAAGCGTGTGTGTCGAATGGCGGGGGCCGCCGTTAAGGTCTTGGATAGCGAGGTGCGGGACGACCCCAGCGACCTGGGAAGCGGCCTGCAGCCAGGGCATAGCGATCCCGGCGGCTCGGAGCAAGAAATGCAAACAATGTTGAGCCTGTCTTCAATTGGTCCGGAGGTGACAAGACCAATAACAGTGGAGGTCAAGGTGAATGGGGCGCCGATAGTGTTTCAAGTTGACACCGCGGCTGCAGTGTCGGTCAAGGGCGAGCGGACTGCTCATGACCTTCGCAGTGTTCACCTGGTCAAGACGACCTTGTCGCTGTGCAGGTACACCGGCGAAGCGATTGCACCGCTTGCTGTGACAGACGTCTCGGTGGTCTACCAAGGTCAGAGCGCTCTACTCTCATTGTTTGTGGTACGAGGGGAGGGGCCTGTTTCGGAGTTCGTACCCCCAGGTGCACCTGTGCCTCCTTCGGGGCACGTACCTCCGTTTGGGTCCGGTCCTCCCTCGAGACCCGAGGGCGAGGTTCCGGCGACGGGGGCCGCGACGATGCAGCATGGGCTGCCATTCATTGCTTCCTGCGACGATGATATACGGTTCTGGAGCAACGGGAACCATGCCGGGTGCAACGAATTCTCGCGCTTCGACTGCGCTCGTGATACAGTGCACACCCGTGTTGTTCAGGCGATTTCATCGGGGGATTGGAGCGAGCCGGTCGCGTGCAAGAAGTTCGCGGAATGCGACCATCGATGTCGAGCAAGTCATCTCAAAGAACAGCAGGTTCGCTGTTCAGCGTCACCCCCACCCCTGATTTTGCCAAGGCCAGGCGTGCCTGGCGCCATGGAGCGCGAGCCTCTGTTCGCGCCAAGGTCAGCCGGGCTGGCGCCGCGGGGCTTGCAGGCTCAGGATGTTTACCTGATTCGGTCCTGTCTGAGGGAGATGTGCCGACTTGTCGACCGGGGGCATTTGATGGTGCCGGGGGAGGTTCGCTTGGGGTGTCACCGCGACCTCGTCGGTTGGCGTGGAAGCATGAGCCGCCTGGGGGCGCTTCTGCTGCGTAGTGATACTGTGCTCCCAACTTGCTTCTTTATATCTTTGACACAGCCACATGGTTAATGCCGTTTTTGGCTCTGGTTGTTTTCTGTGTTGTGGTACCTATGATTTTTAATTAACGTCGTTTTGTTCCGCTTTGTTTTTTTTATACCTGAGGTTGCTGTGCCGATGTTGCTTATCATTGTAATGGGCATTTTTATACTCATGTTTTTAGGAGGGAGGAGTGCGGTGTATTGGCGAACGTGCGCAAGGCACAATGCGGGGAGCGTTGTGGGGGTGTGGAGGTGTGGTGTTGGTCACGTGTCCGCAAGGCTTATAGGTGTTTGCGCCACTTGAGGCGTGTGCATTCGGACGGGCAATAAACAGAGTTCGACAACCCTCACGACTATCCGAGTCCTGCTGCCCTCCGGACATTACATTACCCTCACGGACCATGCAGGTAACAAATCTCATCCGAGTCTCTCTCAGCAACTGCTCGTTGGACACAAAATCTGACCAGCGATAGCCAAGGATTCTCCGAAGAGACTGGTACCAAAGGAATTAAGTCTCCGTCTCAGATCCTTGGTCAGAGTCCAAGTCTCGCATCCTTAGAGCAAGACTGGAAGCACCAAGGACCTGAAGACTCGAACTTTCATCCTCCCGCACAGATACCTGCAGCCCCACACCCCATGATCCAGTGAATCCATGACTCCCCAGGCCCGACCCAGACGTCTATTGACCTCTGACTCACAGCCAGCAGAGACATGAATATCACTGCCAAGGTAAGTGAATCTCTCCACAACCTCAACATCCTCACCACAAACAGGCACAGACAGGACAGCACCATCCAAGATATCATTGAAAGAGTTTTGACCCAAGAAACCCGTAATCCCAGCGGCTCCGACTCCTCATTCAGCACCTCGAGGGCCCCCAAAAGGATATCTAAAGTCTCCGCAAAGATGACTGCATCATCTGCGAAATCGAGGTCCGAGATCTTGACATTCCTAAGCGATGCACCGCAGCTTGATCTTTCTGACATCCTCCCTAAAATCCAATCCATACAAGTGCTGAAAAGTGTGGGGGCCAGTACACACCCCTGACGAACTCCAATAACAACTGGAAATAAGTTAGAGATGGTACCACCACATCTCACAGCACTCTCAGTACCAGAGTAGAGTTCAGACATCAGATCGATCAGTTTTGGTGGCACCCCACAAAGACCAAGAATCCTCCAGAGGGCATCACGAATCACTGAATCGAACACTTTACAGAGATCAACATAGGCTGCAAGCAGCCCTTGCCGAAACTCCCGTCTGCGTTCAGTGAGGACACGAAGAGCAAGGATACGGTCAATCGTTGACCTCTTTGGTGTAAAGTCTGACTGCTCTGCACGCTGGTGCTCAAGCAGATGGTGGCAAACCCTATCAAGAATTATCCGAGCAAAGATCTTGCCCAGCACTGAGAGCAGCGTCACCCCTCGAAAGTTGTTGCAGTCTTGGCGATCACCCTTCCCTTTCCAGAGAGGGACAACTCTTCCAATCAGTTGGGATGATGCCTGTGTTCCAGGCAGAGCACGAAACTGCATGCAATGACACGAGTGCAGCATTTCCATCAGCCTTGAGAAGTTCAGCATGGATGCCACAGATCCCTGGAGCTTTACCCTGTTTCAACCGGTTCACCGCAGCCCGTGTTTCCACAAGCGAAGGTGGACCACAATTGATTGGAGGGTCAGCAACAGGGATTGTAACACCATTGACGTCCAACTCGACAGCTGGTGGATCAGCCTGGTACAACCGCTCAAAGTAACCGGCCCAGCGGGCCTTCATTTCAGACTCCTCTGTCAAGAGTCTACCACTCTCTGCTCTAACTGCAGTGCTCCGAGGGATGGGCTTGGATGAACGCAATGCGCGAATTCCCCTGAAAGCAGGACGAGAATCACCTGTCCACAGGTGATGCTCTACCCCCTCACAGATTCCTCGCACATAGGCCTCCTTGTCCACCCTTCGTGCACGTACAGTTTTACGCCTCAGCTCCCTGAACAGTTCAGCTCTGCCATTCAGCCTGGCCCTGCAACTCTGGTCAATGGTATCCAGTGTCCCTTGAGAGACAAAATTCTTCTTTGCCCTGCGATGAGTTCCAAGACATCCACCGGCAACATCAAGGACGGTGGTCTTGAAGGTAATCCGTAACTTTTCAACACTCCCCCCCCACAAAGTGCCCAGACACCCCAAATGTACACTCAGCCTGTTCGCAAACTCCTCAGCTACTCTCTCATCCTTGAGCTTGCCAACATCCAGCCGAGGCTGGGATGGTACCATTCTCCAGGATTTAAGGTGCAGCTTTAGAGTTGCTACAACAAGACGGCGGTCAGTATTGAGGAACTGAGCACTCCGGTAGACCCTGCAGTTCTGGATCATCCTCCAGCAACCATCAACGAGGACATGGTCAATCTCCTTTGCCACACCGCCAGCGTTGGAATACCAAGTCCAGCGATGAGCTTGTGGGTGCTGAAACCATGAACCGGCCACCCTAAGTCCATGACTTCTTGCAAAGTCAAGGAACTTAGTGCTATTCTGATTCATAGTTCCTGACCCATGGGGACCAACACACATCTCATAACCATCCCTATCAGTTCCAGTCGATGCATTGAAATCCCCCAAGACTAGAAGTGTATCTCGTCTGGGGCAATGATCAAC
Source organism: Eptatretus burgeri (assembly GCF_056783735.1). Taxonomy (NCBI): domain Eukaryota; kingdom Metazoa; phylum Chordata; class Myxini; order Myxiniformes; family Myxinidae; genus Eptatretus; species Eptatretus burgeri. The sequence goes on from NC_140963.1 coordinate 50,514,125, forward strand.
CACAGACTCGAGCGTGGCGTAGAATGTGTCCTTCACGGTGAGGTCACTCGCCTCAGTCGGAGCATAGTCAGAGACCAGGGAAATGACACCTAAGGAGTGACGAATCCTTCGTCTCATAATACGCTCGTTGACCGGTGTTACCTCAATTATCATTGGGGTCAGCTTATTGGACACAGCTAGAAGCAACTCCTTGAGTATGGTAAGCATCAGAGCGACCAGACCAATAGTAGGTGTAACCACCCACCATTATCTCGCCGCAATCTGGTCTCCGAACCTCAGAGAGTGCTGCAATACCGATGTCCAAACGCTTGAGCTCAGATGATAACAAAGACAGGTGATCATCCTCTCTTAGGGATAGAACATTCCAGGCACCCACCCGAAGGGACCGCCTCAGGTAAACCCAAGGAGACCGCCGTCTGGTGGACGACATCTCAGCACCACTCCGACACACTCTCCCGCAATCTGACCCAGGGAGGTTACCCCGTGGTTTCCCTCCTTTCATCAAATATTGGGGGTCCCGAAGGCTTTGCCCTAATCCCGTCATCTGGTGAGCTGCCCTGCGAAGGGAAGTTGCACAGGAGGTACTCCCACGGAGTGGGTTTTCAGATTTTTTTGCGTTTGTGTGTTTTGCGGAATGAAGGGTTTTACAGTGGCCGGAGTGCAAATCCTGCCACAAACCTCCTAACAAAAAAGTAACCCAACTGCAGGAGGACATCCGCAGACACAGTTGGGCACTAGATATGGATGGCTGGTGGCTCACAAGGAGCTCCTCCGCCCTTTGACAGGTTTTGTTTTTAATCCTGCTGGGTGTCCATATCCAAACACCCTCCTCACCAGAAAACCTGGTGGGGGAGACGGTTTTGTCGCCGACAACCCGACCATGGAACAGGTTAGTACAGGTTTACATGGTACCTGTAGCAGGTCACAGATCTGACCTGACGGGGTCAATCCACCGGAAACGGTAACACGTGAAGTAGTGTAACCCTGCAAGGATTGGCAGTACCAATCAGCGTTTGTGGTTGCTTCGCAACCCAGTGGCGTGCAGAGTTATCTGTGCCTGGCGGCCTCAGGACCAAGCATTCGGAAGGGACCCGAGTGCTTCCCCTCATGACGAGCCTTGAACCCCGGGGCGATAACAATATAATTTTAAGAATTGCTGTAAATGATGTTAATTTCACACCATCCTATATTCAACTTCATTTAAATTGTAAACCTCAAAACAAAATTCCCTTACCTCAAAAGTAAGAACCTTAACCTGTAAGCAATTAAACGCATGCACGCATGCACACCTATGGCGAGTTACATTCCGGCTGTAAACTTTTACATGCAATTCTGAAATGTGAAAAAAATTATTTATATATATATATATATTTTTTTTTTTTGCACCACCACTTACTTATTCCTTCTCCCAAGATATTCATCATAAAATGAAGCACATGTATTGAATAACATGCATTACATATTGATCAGAGCAACAAAGATTGATGATTGTACATGTAATGCAATAAGACAATTGATCAAACACTCACATCCTACTATACTGGAGTTATTACATTTTACATGCAATAATATTTCGATATTTCAGTGGTGTTTTGAGGACAGAAAGATATGCTGTTCATCTCATTTCTGATAATATCAGATAATACCACATATCATGTGGTCATTGGATCAAAGCAAAACAATTCATACAGAAAAGGTATCAAATATATAGCTTATTGAGATGTATTGCACAGTATTAGACATCTGAACACAGTACTTTAGTGCACACAGAAAGTGGTCTCTTTTTACAGTTTGGCATGACAAAGCATGCCTTTACAAACTACATGTACATCACTTTGCTGTAAATGTGCACAAGCAGCATGCCACAAACACATTTTACGTTATTGGGGGGTTTAGAGGCAATCAATATCAATAGTATGCCTGGTGTTGGCTTAATGGTTAGGGTGGGAGGCTTGGGATCCTAGAGTCCAAAGTTCAAATCGCACTCATTCATTGAATCAATACCGGGTGGGGTTGACTCAGCCTGTCATCCTTCTGAGATTGGCAAAATGAGTACCAGCTTGCTGGGATGATTGAGCTATTGGAGGATCCTGCGTCGGAGTGGCGACCCATCCAGGATTGTGCCCAATAGCCCAGGAGACTGCTTTGGCAACACCGACGCTCTGAACAGAGTATGGTCCCAATGGATGGATGGACTATTAATAGTAAATCTTTCTTTAGCTCTATACTGAAGCCAAACAGACTTATAATCTTCCTTCTGTTGCGTGGTTGATGTATCAAAGCAGAAAGCAGTTCTGAACACATGACTGTAGTTTACACAGAGTGAGGTATATGTAGTCTGCCATGATTAAGGTAGTATGAATGTTTACTGAATTTGTATTTTACAAAGTATTTCTCCACTGTTAAAATGGTAGATCTGTGATTTATTTTAAATGTAGCAGATTCCAGTGAAAAATGGATGAGGAAAGAGTTGGCTCTATCCTGTGGCAAATGGAACAGGAGCAGAAACACGTGAAAATTTCACGTAATGTAAAATATGAATTCAACACCAAAACTCTACTCTCCTCTCTCCCACACACCCACCCTCTCACTCTCCCCTCCTCCACTTTTCTCTATAACCCTTCCACTCCCTTCTCTCCTCTCCTCCCTCAAACCACTTCCTCCATCTCTCTCCCCCTCTCTCTCCCGACCTCCACTTTTCTCAAACTCTTCCACTCCTTCCTCTCCTCTGCTCCCTCTCCCCACTCCCTCCCTATCTCTCTGATACATATCTCATATATATATATATATATATATATATATATATATATATATATATATATATATATATATATATATATATATATATATATATATATATATATATATATATGTATATATAAAATGACCGTTTTTACAGCCATTTTTCCCTGCTGTGCAGGGGTTGGCTTTTTCTTGAGGCAATGTTTTATGTCCGGATGCCCTTCCTGACGCCAACCCTGGTCGCCTCTTATGACAAACAGGGATATGGTACACCTATTCTAACCGGGGCATACACCGGGACCAGTACACTGGTACTCATTTCGCCGACCTCGGAAGGATGACAGGCTGAGTCAACCCCCTGGTGTTAATTCAGCAGCCAACGGGGCTTGAACTCAGGACCCTGGGATCCCAAACCACCACCCTAACCACTAAGCCAACACCAGGCTTATATATGTATATATATATATATATATATATATATATATATATATATATATATATATATATATATATATATATATATATATATAGTTACGGTTGTGGAAATTCACAGGACACCATGTAGGTCGTTAGATCAGTTATGTCGATGAGTCTGTGTTCAGATAGATTTCCCCACCGATGTTAAAAGGGGATTATTTGTGTAACTGGGCTGTGAATCTTCAGTTAGCCGTTTTTCTTTTACTATCTTTATTTTGGAACAACCGCCTCTCAACCACCTTCACAACAACCACCTTTTCCACAACCACCTTCAGAACAACCACCTTCACCACAACAACATCTCACCATCTCCAAAACCACATCTCAACAACGAACAACATCCCCTCACCTTCATCTCCGCAAACGCTGCCATCTTTTGCCAGCGACGGCGAATTCCCCACGAACACCATCTCTGCCAACAGACGCTGGGACTCCTTCATTGGCACCAGGGTCGATGATTTCACCCACGTCCGCTCTCTCCGAGCTTCGCGACAATTCGGATCAAAAGATCGAAAGGGGCAGAGCCAGCGGGGGGGTCAGAGGTGAGAGATCAGAGATCAAAACCTCACCTCACGGATCCAATATAAGGGCGCGCAGAGATGCCAAGCGGGGAGTTGTATGGAGTCGCGTTGGGAGCTGGGTCAGCCTGGAGTCTGCAGTCGGTGAGGAGCTGGAGAGAGCGGAGGAGACGGGAGCCTGGAGCACAGCCTGCCGTGCCATGCCGAACTGTGGGTCGCTGGGGAGAGGCCGGAAAGGAGTCGCCAACCAGCGGCATAACGGTCCGAGGTGATCGGGCCCCGGGACAGTCCAAACGACGCTGAGGAACGGACGGCTCTTAAGAGAGAATCAACTCTGAAAGAGCAAAGGCCCGTTCGTTCCTCTGAGGCGTTGTCGACTATGCCCGATCGATCGGGCCGCACGACGAGCTGTTAAGTGCATGTGTGTACGTAATAAATAGACGGTTGTAGTTCTTTTTGTTTGTCGTGTCCTGTCTCTTACCCCCATTGCATTAATTGCATTGCTTGTATACGTGCATTGGTTGCATACATGACTGCTTACATGTGTGTAATAAAAGTCCTTGTGTAAATGTTCACCTGATCGTTGCGTCCTCTTCCCTTAATTTAACTGCTATTATTGAGTTTGGAATATAGCTGGCTTTTTAATAGCCGATAAGATAATCAAGTCCAATGGGGCCTCGCGATAATACACCGCTCGGTTATCACAAAACAGAGCGAGCTGTTTAAGCGGCTCGTTTCCAAGCAGGCCCCGTTGAGGTACAGTCCCTCGGTAGTCTGCCCGCGCGATTAACGAGGTAAATCGACCATTCGGCGATCAGACCCTGTAACGCGGGTCGAGTATTGACTCGGCTGTGGTGTGATTAAAGATACACCCGGAGCTGGATTTCGGCGTTGATCCGAAAGCTGCGACTCGATTGCTACGTCGGTGGGCGAGCGCGGCCGCTATTAGCTCAACGCGGCCGCCCGTACACCGGTGGGCGGACATCTGTAACAATATAATAATATATATTATTATATATATATATATATATTATTATATATTGTTACGGCTGTGGAAATTCGCAATACACCATAAAGGGTCCTCAGGTGAGATATATCGATAAGTCCATGTGTAGTTAGCCCAAACCCGTTGTTTAGAGGGAATATGTGTGATTATTTCGGGCTGCGACGCTTTAGTTAGCCGTTTTTCTATTGTTGCCGTTATTTTGGTGCAAGAACAACAATGAACATCGCCACAACCAACATCTCAACGATCACGCCATTCACTCCACGACGCCAACAATCACGCCATTCACGCCACGACGCCACCTTCCACAACTACGCTACAACCATCTTCGCCACTCCCCATTCAACGAGCACCGTGCGGTCACGATCTCCGCGGGACGGATGAAAGGAGCGGAGTGGCAGCAGCAACAATGGTGCGAAGGGGCATCTCCCGCCAATATCTCCCGCCCGAATCTTCCTTCCCTCGTCGTACGGCGCGTGGAGAAGAAAACCAACAATGCCTGTGGGGTTTTCCTGCCATTTTTTCCCACGCTTGGTGAGAAAGGGGGAGGGGGTGGCGCGTCCTCTCCCGATTGGCAGATGCGCGGTGTGACGAGGCCGGGGGAGAGGAACGCCCCCCTTCGAGGCATTTTCTGGAAGCGTCTCGAAGGAAGGAGGAGCCAAGAACGGGGCGGGGCGGAACCGGACCCTAGAAAAGGGTGGGCGGGGAGAGTCCCTGTCCCCTTGTCCCTGGAGGAGAATTGTCGAGAGTTGTTGGAGTCCTTGCTCTTAGTTCGTTCGTTTGGAGGAAGAGGTTGAGGTTCTGTTCGTTCGTTCCTGTCGAGCGGACGACACGTGCAGGCGCGAGGCACGAGCCCAGTGGACCACGCCGGAGGGACTCAGAGTTACGGTCGCCAAGGACTCGACACGCTCAGGGAACTCACGACTTCCATTTCTTTTGGGTTCTGTATAAACGTGTGTGTGTGTGTGGCACCAGTCTGGTGAAGTAGAACTGTTTTAAGTGTTGCTGTGTGAATTGCATTATTCGGTTGCAGATCTGCGTGTGTCTCTTCACTTGCTTTTATTGTGTTTTCTTGCTTGACTGTAATATACGTGCCTTCCGTGCTGCCGTGTGGCGCGGAATAAATGTGCTGGTCCAATTGTTCCCCGTTTCGCTGCGTCCTTTCCTTTGTTTGAATCTCCATCTTGCATCACGTAAGGGATTAATAGTGGGTTGAAAACACCCGGTAACTAATCTGAACCGTCAAGGTCGACGATAACTCCGCTCGGTTATCCCTGTAGCACAGAACGAGCCGCTTAAGCGGTTTGTGTCCGGAGTCGACCTGTGGCGTGGTACAACTCCTCGGTACACTATCAGTGCGGGTATTTCGGTAAATCGACCATTCAGCGATCGGACCCTATTTCGCGCGGGTCGAATGCGGACTGAGTTGTGGTGAGGTTAAACCCCCACCCGTGACTAGCTCCCGGCGTTATTCCGAGAGGGTCACGACTGAATTGCACGTTCGGTGGGCGAAGCGGCCGCTATTGGCTACACGCGGTCGTTCGCACACCGGCGGGGCGCGAATTCACAACAATATATACATACATACCTCTCTCTCTCTCTCCCGCTCCTCTTCCCTCCTCTCTCCCCTCCCGAAACACCTCTTAAATTGCATTTTGCCTTTGAAAACATCAATATCTTGATTTTTTTCACGTTTTTTGCAACCGAATCTTAAAACATCTTAGCCAAGATGAAAAATGAAATCAGATATTGAATTAGAGATAGCATAAAGCTGTGAGAGTCAGAAAGAGCACGCCTTGCAAAAGAGGCCAATGAAACCTCAGAAGACCTATACGGAGTATAGAAATGTGGCAGCGGTAGTACAGAAATAGCAGGTGGAGTCAGGCGAACTATCCAACCAATGGGTGGAACTCCCACGCACAGACACACACACAGGTCCTTTGATAGTACAGACCGATTGATTATAAGGACATTTAATGATCACTTTTGTGCACATTAAGGCTAAATTGCATCAATCAAGATGAATATGAAAAAGATTTAAAACTATATTCCCCATGGCTTGTCGATCATATGTATGAAGTTTTGAATTTCTGGGGGAAAAAAGCTCGGCTTTGTGAAAAGCATGACACATTAAAAGAATGGCAAAGCGGTTCTGGGGGAATTTTTATTTTTATTTTAATCCAATAAGGCTGCCATACCATGTGACCTATGATGTCAGAGACATTAATAAAATATCCTCCATGGGAGTCCCTCTTTATGTTAAAAGTTTAGTATCGATCGGACAAGCGGTTGTAGAGAAAAACAATTAAAGCAAAAATATATAGACACAGACAAGACAGACAGACACGTTGTAATTAGTCTCGCAACCCCTTCTGGGCGAGACTAATTACAACAGACTCAAAATCACCAGGACAGTAACTGCAATGCAGTAAAAATTGTGGCTCACTGCACGAGCTACAAATTCAAAAACTACAGAAAACAATTATGGAATCTACAGAAAAGAATTATGGAATTGATTGTCAGGGATAGCAATAATATATATGCATAACAGTAGCATTACAATTCAATGGAAGCAATCTACAACTCTGATAAACATAGAGATGGAATTTGGTGTTTCAATTCAAAACACACTTACGGGAATGCTTTATTTTGCATTCAATCAATACGAGGCCAAAAAGGCTAATTATCTCCTTATCGTGATATACCCAGGTATGCCAATGGAAATCAAAAAGGGGAAAATCCAAGCGGATAATAAATAAATAATTCCAAAACTGTGTACACAGAAAGATAACGTTTTGGAAATTTGACAATTCAAATGGAATTGCACTGAAAACACTTCTCCAGGGGAATGGGGGTGAAAGCACCTAGCGTCAATGAATGAAAGGAATTAAAATTCATGGTATAGTCAACAAACTTCGAGGTAAAAAAAAACAAAAAAACAAAGTAGACATCTGCACAAAGACACATGTCTAGCAGATCTGTATATCCCATTACATGCCCAGTCTTCTCAAAATCAAAAAAAACTTGTTCTATTTCATCAGTTAAAAGCAAAAAAGTGGTTCAAGCAAGTGAGAAAACAATGGACATTTCTCAGACTCTAGAAAGAGCCAAAAATGGAGGAAGTTATGCCGTGAAAACAATTTGCAACATTTCTCCACATAGCATGAGAAGCGTTATGTGATGCCTTTTGAGTCGTTCAGACCAACGGAGCAGAAACACGACATTATTCGACATCGATGTAATACGAGTCGCAATCAGGCAGATGGTTTTCAAAAAGGCATGCGACTTGAAAGTGTACAACAGCTGTTTTACAATAATGTGTTTTCATACGAATGTCATTTTCAACAATGGGAAAATTCCAACAGAGGCGGCAAGCATTCCTGGCAAATTTAACCAACAAATATTAAAATAAGCTTTTAAAATATAGATTCCCCATCCACTCCACTTTTCTCTAACCCTTATCAAATCAAACATCCCTGACGAGGATCATGCCTTGTGCAAAACACCACAAATTCCAAAGCCTTCAAGAGATTAAAAAAAAAAAAAAAAAAACTTTAGCCCTAGAATACGTTTTTCTTCAAACATCATCTTGTAGTCTTTCAAACAAAGTGCAATCAAGTTGGTGTGACCTGACGGCTCATACGCACAATGCCTGCACAGTTTCTGTGCACAAGGCCTGAAGCATTATGGCTCTAGAGGGTTGTACCACTCACCTTCTCTCTCCGCTCTGGTGCACTTCCACCCTTGCTTCCCAGGAGAAGACCCAGACGTGCCATCAAAGCATCTGCCGTCTCCTGCACAGCCGAGTCCTGCTCCGTATCATGGCCTGCCCAAGGGGTGGAGGGGTCAAAGGGGACAAAGAAGGGGGGATGGGGCATCAAAGAATGCTGGTGCTAAAAGTAAGATTATGTTTCTTATTGGTAGGCAATGAATGGGAGACAACGTGATTTCTTGAGGACAATGCTAAAGGTCCTCATGATGATGAAAATCAGAGAAAAATAGCAAACTGCATTTTCTCAAACTCAAAAAAATAGCAAAAAGCAGTATACACAACAATCAGCAAACAATTAGAAATAGTTCAGTGGGAGTTCAGAGAGAGTCTATTTATTCTCAAACAACCATATTATAAGTTTTTAAAGAGGATTTTAAAAGGACATTAATATTGGACGAGTCCAGCAAAGACAAACACACACACACATCAAAACAGCACAGACGGCCAATCAGTTTCAAAAAAAATAAAAAAACCACAGTGGTTGCTTTGAGACTAGCATGCGTCCAGTCAAACTGACAACATTAAAACTGTGACAAACAACCTTTTTCGTTCAAAAGGCAACACCAAAGAGCAGTATTGGCGGCAACCTTTGGAAATGATGGAAATACTGCAGTCCTTTCCATTTAAGATATATATATATATATATATATATATATATATATATATATATATATATATATATATATATATATATATATATATATATATATTAAGCACCAAAACATTGACCTACGAAAGACTTTTTTCAAGGAGCAGTGAGATTTTGATTTTGGAGTTCTTCAGTTTTAATACCACTGCAGCAAGTTGCCCTATGCAAGTCAAAACTGGCAGGAAGTGCTTCTTCAGTGGAGCAAATAACAGTACCATTATGCCCATCTTAACCAGGGTAGCCGATAAGCTCATGAAACACATATAACCTGTAATACATGGCATTACTGGCAGCATTCTTACGAAGTAAAACACACACTGCCGACATTTCCACAAGCAAACGGACTCCTTAGCTGAGGATGCATGGCTTCAGAAGGCCCCAATCTTTAATGGCCTCAACTATTCCCACTTTCTCAAGGGATGAGGCCAGAGAATATTTTTAACCCAAATCTTTCATGAATGGGCTGGCCATGCCTGATATTTGACTGAAGGTGATACTTACAGGGATTAATAATTTGTTGAGGGTGTCAGCAATAACACTCAAGCTCTTCATAAAAGACATCATTAGATCTTTGATGTCCACCATGCAATGCTAGCAGACAGGATGCCCAGCTTAACATTCATTTGAGGAACAGCACATTTTATGATACATCAACACTCAACCTCAGGAGCTGATCAGACACAGAATCAAGAGCTGCTACAACACGTGGAATATGCCTTTCAGCTATAACAGATAAAACACGTTCACCCAAGCACTCCCCATTTCCAAGTTATTGTGATTTCCTCCCCTCTCCCTCAACAATTTTCGTTCGCGAGTTTTCGGTTAATTTGTTTCATTTCCATTTCATCCCCGCATTTCCCTTCCTAGTCTTGCTGTACTTCATTCAGTTTTTGTGTGCAGCTTGTTCATGCCATGTGTCCTCACCCTCCCCTTGATCTCACTCTCACATCTACCCTGCTGTTGGTGTTTCCCACTTTCCATTTTGTTTCCTTCCATTCCACTCTAGCCCTTCCACGAGTCTCAATCAAGTATACAAAAAAAACATGTGAAGCACCAATTCAATAGTTCATAGCTGGATCAGGAATGTAACCTAGAATAGACAGTTTGTGCTACCTCTGCACAATCAAGTTAGACTAGGATGTGGCTCAATAACATTCAACTGTATTATCAGAGATAAGGAGTAAAAATAGATATAAAATAAATATTTTCAAGTGTTTGTGTGTTTGTGTGTGTGAACCGTAGCTCTATCACGGCTGAACCATAGCACCAAGAGGCACCAAATTTTGAGTGTAGGAACTTCAGAAACTAGGCAAGGTTTTCAGCGAGCAACTACCCCCAAATACAAAATCTCCCCTCCCCCCCCCCCTTTCTAGGAAAGTTTCTGCTGGTATGTTTGTGTAGTTATGGAAATCATAGAATAAAAACAACTGGGCCAATCTCCACCAAATTTTGTAAACGTGTTGGGGGTACCTCGAGTCATGATGTGCACCAAAAAAATTCCCCCAAAAATTACCCTCCACAAGGAAATTATTTCTGTCTCGTGTGCACATCTGAAAATAATGGGAAAAAATAATAATAAAACAGCTGGGCCAATCTCCAACAGATTTTGCAAACATGTTGGGGGTACCCAGTTGTTGGGGGTTCCAGGTCATGGATACAACCCCTTCCGCCCCCCCCACCGGCCCCACAAGGTGCTGCATGAGGGAAAAAAAAAACAAAAAAAGAAAATACGTAGGCACATGTGCATTGAAAAAGTTGAAATCTTGTAAATAATTTTGCTTGTGCGTTTGTTTGTTACTCTTTCACGGCCGAAACCACCGCCCGGAAAAGCTCACCCACACAGGCAGCGCTGGGAACAAAGAGTGCAATAAAGAGTGCGTCATGTTAAGAGAGATTAACATCTTACGAGTAGAGTGGAAAGCATTTTTCTACCCCACAATACCTATTTAATGTGGACAACAAGACGAGCATGGTGCAAATGGTTCCAAAGCAGCAAAGGTTGTGTACGACTTGTATAATGTCGATTGATAGCCATTATAAAGAGCAACATCACGTAACCATCACCGGTAACCAGGAAGCGAATAAAAGTGATGCAACTTTCGAAGAAACAATTCAAAGAAATTTTAACTCTATGGATAGCAACTCAATTGGGAGTCGTACAACAACTGAGAGTGCAGCTCATAGAACAGAAGGGACATTTTTTTTGAACCAGACTCAAACACATGAACAAAAATCATTCCTCAGATTCTTTATCACACAAGATGTTCTGACAGATGCTTCTCTACAAGTGAGAAGCTGAAAGCGTCGCTTTTTATTGTGAAACTCCACTGCTTACAGCCTTACAACTGGCATTAACTCATGCAAGGCTTTGAAAAGTTCAGGAAACAAAAACCAGATATCGGAGAGAAGTAGCAGCAGCAGAAAACTGCACCTTGGCATAAGAAAACCCAAGTGACCTCGCAACAGGGTGAGGGGAAAAGATGGAAAGCAGAATAAGGAAGGACAGGGTAAAGTTCCACATCACCTCGGAAGCAGAGGAAACTGCCAAGGATTTTGTTACAATTACTCTGTGCAGGAGTGGAAACTAATCAATCAGCAAAGGCCATGTGTGGACGTCCATCAGCAAATACAAGCACAACAATGATATCTACAATGATACCTGTTGACACTGTAGTACTGACATTTAAATGTTAAAGGATGAAGCTAAAACCATGTTAAAACATCCAAATATTACTTTTTTCCAAAATCATCTCCCAACATTAACATGCACTGCATGCTGTTATAGTTATGAGAACACGTTTGATGAAATGTTTTGCCAAATACTCCATTTGCTACTGTCTTACCTTGTGTGTGCGAGTTTTGCCCATCATTCAACAAGGCCGAGGCAGTGGAGGGCAGGCTTGTGCAATCTGGAACTCGAGGTGTATCTGCGTAGTGAAGCTTCTGCTGAGAATGACCTGGTAAACAAATGTTATACAATCATTACATTTCAACTTAAAAGGAGGTGCGAGCACTGACGCACGAGCACACACTTCATGAATCTCTTCCTTACACCAATTCAAATTCTTTATTGAACAGTGGAGCATTATTATATAAACATTTAAAAGATGTTGTAACTGAAAGCAATTCGACGAACACCCCATACTTAACTCTAATTAAATTACAAACCTCGACAAAGTTGTTCTAAACTTGAACCTTCATCCCAGAATCTTTCCAAATGAAGGGATTTTCGTGCACCATTCGCGTTGCATCACAAGTTGAGATGACAAATCGAAACCGATATCCCAAAGTGAAACTAATGTAGAAAAGTGAAATTGAAACCACTGATCTATGGATCATTGAATGGGAAACCAGAATGAAATGCTGTGAGAAGGACTGAATGGAAATTGCCAAAAGCAAAGCTATGGGGAGTATAGTGAGAGGCGGCAGGTTGGGGACTGAAGAAGCAATGTGGAGAGGGGTAGATGCCTGTAGGTGGTAGGTTGGCATGGACGGAACTTTGGTGATCTTCCACATCAGGCGGTAGGCCCAAAACGTGGCTAAATTTGTTTCCCAGCCGAGCTTTCATAATATCACCCTCACTCCCAAGCAGTACTTCGGAGGTACAACAAGCAAGGATTGGAAATCTTCACTTGTGGAAAGGAACGAGGTTGCCAAGGTTACCAGCTCAAATTACGGTGATATCTGCACACTGAATATTTACACTAAATTCCCGTTTCTACCAATACACACTCATGTGAGATGATACATCTTGCTCATTTGAAGTGAGACGACGACGACGACGACGACGACGAAACCATCAATGACGGGTACCCTGCGAGTGGTGTGTGTGTGTGTGTGTGTGTGTGTGTGTGTGTGTGTGTGTGTGTGTGTGTGTGTGTGTGTGTGTGTGTGTGTGTGTGTATATATAAATATATATATATATATATATATATATATTTTGTTACGGCTGTGGAAATTCAGAGAACACCATAAAGGTCCTCAGTTCAGTTAGATCGATAAGTCTGTGTTCAGTTAGATTTCCCCACCGTTGTTTAATGAGATTTATTCGTGTTATCAGGGCTGTGAATCTTCAGTTAGCCGTTTTTCTTTACTATCGTTATTTGGGACCAACCACCAACATCACTCTCATCAACCGCTTCACAACCACAACCACACCTGCCTCTCAACAACCACGCCATCCTCACCACTCCGCCAGCAACTGTCAACATCTCCACACCAAAAACATCGCCTCACCTTCGTCTCCGAAACAAACACATCTTTGCACCAGCCACGGCGAGTCCCCAGCGAACAGCGTCGCAACAACCGACGCGGGGGGTTTCGTTGTGAGCGCAAGCAACGGTGATTCCACGCACGTCCGCTCTGTAAAAGCTTCACCTCGAAAAACGGATCACAGGAGAGAAAGGGGCGGGGCCTGTGGGGGTCGAAGGGTGATGATTTCAAACACGTCGGCTCGCTCTCGGAGAATCGGATCCAGAGGGCCGGTGATTTCCACAACATCCGCTTTCCGCACAGAGGTCAGAGGTCAGAGGTGAGAGTGCAGAGATCAGATCTCGTCTCACCAGCCCTATAAAAGGCCGCGCAGAGCGCCAGTTCAAGCAGTCTGGAGAGGTCGAGGAGCCGCGTGGAAGTCTGAAGCCTGCAGTAGCTGGAGAAGCTGAGAAGAACGGAGGAGGCGCGAATGGGGAGCGCGGCTAAGCCTGCTGTGCCACGCAGAGCTGCGGAACGTGTACGAGCCGGAGAGAGCTCGCCCGCCAGCGCGAGACGGTCCGAGGTGATCGGGCTTCGGGACAGTCCGAGCATCGCTGAGGAACGGACGGGTTCTTACAGAGCATCAACTCAAAGAGAGCAAAGGCCCGTTCGTTCCTCTCAGGCGTTGCCGGCCGGGGCCCGTACCACCAGGCCTGGGCCGGACCGTGGTTACGCTAGCTGCAATGGGGAAGGAGCGTCGTGGGTCGCCCAACGAGGAAGGTAACCTGCGCGGCCTCGCGGAGCCTCTGCGGTCAACACGGTTCCACGTTATAAAGGCCCACCGGCCCAGTCTGACTCCCTTGTCTATGGGGGTGGTCTTTTTCCTGGGGTTTTGTTTTCGAATGCATGTTGTGGTGCAGTGTCTTGTAAGTAAAACCTGTTAAGTGACTGTACATAATTGCTCATAGACGGTCGTAGCACTTTTTGCTTTTGCAGTATTTAATTCCATACCTGCATGACTGTATACGTGTGGAAAATAATTAATGTGCTTGTGTGAATGTTAACCAGTTTGTTGTGTCCTTTTTTCCCCCATTGAACCGCTATCTCGCTCTCGGAATACGAGTTGGGTTTTGAATACCGATAAATATAATCGGGTACGGCGAGGTCTGGCGATAATACCCGCTCGGTTATCCCAGAACAGAACGGACCGCTTAAGCGGTTCGTGTCCAAGCAGGCCTTCGCCGAGATACGGTCCCTCGGTAGGTTATCCGCGCAAGTACTTAGGTCTATCGATATTCGGCGATTGACCCTATTTCACGCTGGTAGAATACGGACGGGCCATGGTGGGATTAAAAACCCACCCATGACTGGTTTCTGGCGTTGTTCCAGAAAGTCACGACTGAATTGTCCGTCCGGTGGGCGAGATGGCCGCCATTGGCTAAAGCAGTCGTTCGCACGCTGGGCGGGGCAGATTAGTAACAATATATATACATACATATAAATACACATCTTCTTCTTCTTTCGGCTGCTCCCGTTAGGGGTCGCCACAGCGGATCATCCGTTATGATCCACATAATGATTTGGCACAGGTTTTACGCCGGATGCCCTTTCTGACGCAACCCTGGTCGCCTCTTACGACACAGGGATATGGTACACCTATTTTAACCGGGGCATACACCGGGCCCAGTACACTGGTACTCACTTTGCCGACCTCGGAAGGATGACAGGCTGAGTCAACCTCGTGGTGTGTATTAATTCAAGCGGCCAACAGGGCTTGAACTCAGGACCTTTTGGATCCCAAGCCGCTACCCTAACCACTACGCCAACACCAGGCTCGAAATATATATGTATATATATATATATATATATATATATATATATATATATATACATATACATATATATATGTATATATATATGTATATATATATATATATATATATATATATATATATATATATATATATATATATATATATATATATATATATATATATATATATATATATATATATGTATATATGTATATATGTATATATGTATATATATATATATATATATATGTATATATATATATATATATATATATATATATATATGTATATATATATGTATATATATGTATATATATATATATATATATATATATATATATATATATATATATATATATATATATATATATATATATATATATATATATATATATATATATATATATATATATATATATATATATATGTATATATATATATATATATATATATATATATATATATATATATATATATATATATATATATATATATGTATGTGTATGTGTATGTGTATGTGTATGTGTATGTGTATGTGTATGTGTATGTGTATGTGTATGTGTATGTGTATGTGTATGTGTATGTGTATGTGTATGTGTATGTGTATGTGTATGTGTATGTGTATGTGTGTGTATGTGTATGTGTATGTGTATGTGTATGTGTATGTGTATGTGTATGTGTATGTGTATGTGTATGTGTATGTGTATGTGTATGTGTATGTGTATATATATATATATATATGTATATATATATATATATATATATATATATATATATATATATATATACATATATATATATATATATATATATATATATATATATATATATATATATATATATATATACAGCTCTCGAAAAAATTAAGAGACCACTGCAAAATTATCAGTTTTTCTGGTTTTACTATTTATAGGTATGTGTTTGAGTAAAATTAACATTTTTTTGTTTTATTATATAAACTACTGACAACATTTCTCCCAAATTTCGAATAAAAATATTGTCATTTAGAGCATTTATTTACAGAAAATGACAACTGGTCAAAATAACACCAAAGATTCAGTGTTTTCAGACCTCAAATAACACAAACAAAACAAATTCATATTCATTTTTAAACAACACAATCCTCATGTTTTAACGTCGGAAGAGTTTAGAAATCAATATTTTGTGGAATAACCCTGATTTTCAATCACAGCTTTCATGCGTCTTGGCATGTTCTCCACCAGTCTTTCACATTGTGTTGGGTGACTTTATGGCATTCCTGGCGCAAAAATTCAAGCAACTCGGCTTTGTTTGATGGCTTGTGACCATCCATCTTCCTCTTGATCACGTTCCAGAGGTTTTCAATGGGGTTCAGGTCTGGAGATTGGGCTGGCCATGACAGGGTCTTCATCTGATGGTTCTCCATCCACACCTTGATTGATCTGGCTGTGTGGCATGGAGCATTGTCCTGCTGGAAAAAAACAATTCTCAGAATTGGGGAACATTGTCAGAGCAGACGGAAGCAAGTGTTCTTCCAGGCCAACCTTGTACATGGCTTGATTAATGAGTCCTTCACAAAGACAAATCTGCCCGATTCCAGCCTTCCTGAAGCACCCCCAGATCATCACCGATCCTCCACCAAATTACACAGTGGGTGCGAGACACTGTGGCTTGTAGGCCTCTCCAGGTCTCCGTCTAACCATTAGACGACCAGGTGTTGGGCAAACCTGAAAACTGGACTCATCAGAGAAGATAAACTTCCCCCAGTCCTCTACGGTCCAATCCTTATGGTCTTTTGCAAACCTCAGCCTGGCTCTTCTTTGCTTCTCATTTATGAATGGCTTTTTTCTCGCTTTGCATGACTTCAGCCCTGCCCCGAGGAGCCTGTTTCGAACCATCCTCGCCGTGCACTTCACCCCAGCTGCCGTTTGCCATTCTTTTCGTATGTCACTTGATGTCATCCTATGGTTGTTGAGTGACATTCGAATGAGTTGGCGGTCATCCCGGTCAGTGGAAAGTCGTTTTCGCCCTCTGCCAGTCTGTAGCTTTGTTGTCCTCAATGTCTGCTGCTTGACCTTGTTCTTATGAACAGCAGTCTTTGAAATTTTAAGGATGGAAGCAACGTGACGCTCACTGTATCCCTCTGCCAGTAAAGCCAGAATTGAACCCTTCTTTTCCTCACTCAAAACTTTTCTTTTAAACTCTTTTGGCATGGTCAATAGTTATTTTTTGATTCCAATTACTTTTGAGGTACTACGAGCACTGTTTTTGCCATCCAGCTGGTCCTACTGCAAGAGGATAGTGATGACCACAGCAGTGTTTTTTATACTTTTCCTTGTTAAATAAGATTCGGTTCAGGTGATCACCTAATCAGTACCTCAATAAGTTGCATGAGGTGTGCCTGTGTTGGAATTCAACAGACACTGGAATGGAATGGCTGCCATACATGTCGAGATGCTGATTTAAATTTTTTTTGGAGTGGTCTCTTATTTTTTTCCCAGAGCTGTGTATATATATATATATATATATATATATATATATATATATATATATATATATATATATATATATATATATATATATATATATACACACACACACACACACACACACACATACTGTATATATCTCCCAGCCATAATTGGAGGGAATCCAATCAGCTCTCATGTAATTAATTACCTCAGGTGGCTTGGATTTCAATAAATTAACCCCCATGCTCTTCCATCCAAAGAAAGCTGCATAAAGCAACCAAGAAAAGCTACACAAGGTCCACCCTTTGCTGTTTCAAACCCTACCGAAGTTCCTCCACAGCTGCAGATATTCAAAAGTAGTACATATGTCAGAATCTCAACGCGACACACCCGTGGTCCGGTGTCTCAGGGGGACTTGTCGCATTGAGTCTCACGTATGTGCTACTTATAAATGTCTGCAGCAGTAGAGGAACTCGGGTAGGGTTTCATTCAGCAAAGGGCTCATCTTGTGGAGCTTGATACAGCTTTTTTTTTTTTGTCTGGTCGAGCATGGCGGTTACGCATTACAAAGTCCTAGCCACAGCTACGAATAATTGATTATGTGATATCTTTTGATCAAAAAAATTGTCTGTTTCCTCCAATTATGAGTGGAAAGTGTGATTGGGCCTTTGATATATTTATCATTGGGACGGACCTCTGGAAGCTTGTACATGTTGCTGTATTTGATCCTGGGGAGTAACTGCTGAAATCTGTCTGTCCGGGTTCGTCCCAACGTCTGTTCCATGTCCCTTTCACACTTCATTATAATTCTTGCTTTTTCTTCTTTCATTATCTGTCTCGCTCTGTCTCGCTCTCTCTGAATTCTTGCAGAAAATTTTCTGTAAGGCTCCCTTGGCTGCGCCTGGATAGGTTTGAGGGTTGTGGAGTAGTGGCTGAAACCCGAATCCTATCGAGGTTCCAACCGATGACTCCATATTTGCTCTTTACTTCTTTGGGTACCTCCTTGGTCTTCCGTTTCATTATATTGTTGCGGTTCTAGGAACTGTCGCCGAAGGAAATTGCACACAACATGCAGGTCCTTCAGTTTAGTTATTTCCATAGTACAAGCTCAGAGTCGTCCCTTCCCCTTGTGTGGTGGGTTGAATGTGATTGAATGCATTGGTAACGGGTTCGATAGGTCCCCCCCCTTTTCTGAGGGGGTAATTGTAAACACTTGTGAACTTTGTGGCACACGCTGTGCACACGGGTGCTGGCTAATTTGCATATCGCACCAAAACCTCGTTTGAATCACGCGCCAAGACCAAACTGCCCCCTTACTCAACCCTCCTATAATCTTCCTTCAGATGACACAATAAGTACATAACCCTCATCATTTTTAGTGCACATTTTTATGTACTTGGTTTTCAATTCACACATTAATTTACATTGCATCAAGACATACACACCATTCATCACCCCAAGACTCCAAAACCTCACAACCCATTAACCACATCAGCTCCACCACACACAAACTACCCACCTCCCTCCAGCTTCACTTCATATACACCCTCCCCTCCCCCCCCCAACCCCGTTCACCCCCGCTACCTACCCCCAAAGATGCTGCCGTGGCTTGGAAGCACATGGGAGGTAATGCAGGACACAATGGCAAGCGCCTGCATTCTCCAGACTTTATCCAAACTTCAGGACAACAGGACACAAATTTGCCATTAGTGTCCTGTTGCTAAATAATCACTCCGTTCCTTCCTACAAGCAATTACGAGCTCCCAGTGTTCGCCCCCATGCCTGAAACATGTCCTGAGCCCCCACTCATGGTAATCACAGAGGGTCCATCGCATGCCATGGTTGAGCGACCAACTGGGCAGGAATCGTCATAGAGGTCTGGCATGGGTGCGGCGAAAGCGATGATGCACCAATCTGTGAAAAGATTACCTCAACATGCTGTTTTGATCCACCAATAGGCCCAGCCCTTGCTGAAAGGTTATAAAAAGGGCAGAAGGGGCACTGCTTGGTGCAGTGGTTCTTGGCTTTCGTCCTGCGTTGACAGGACTCGTCCTGTCCTTTGCTTTCGTTGGGGAGCCAGCAGATGTTTAATTGCACTATTGAGTACATTTTATTTGATTACCTCATTCGATTTGGAGTATCATGCTGATAAATGAATGGGAAGTCTTAAGTTGCACAACCTCGGTGTTTGGCCCCTGGGGGTCCCAAAAGTTGACCCTAAAGTCACTTTTATTTGTAAATTTGAGTACCCCCTACAATTCAAGCTAATTTTGCTTGAATCACCTGCATGACCAAAAAAACACAACTTAATACCAAAAAATGTCTGGTGTAATTAGATAAGACTGGTCTAATCTTATTTGTCTGGTGTAATTAGATAAGACTGGTCTAAGGCCTAATTTGCGATTTATATGCACTTTCGAGTACCCCCAAAATTCTTTTTTTATATGATCCATCTATCACTACTGATAACATTTCCACAACTTAAGACCAAATTTTTTCTGGCGTTTGTAGATAAGACCGGGTGCCTTGGAACCCTAAGGGTACTCGAGACCCCAGAACCCAAATTATAAAATAATTGGAGTACACCGTTTTTGATTGCAGTTATGAATTTCAGATCACTGGCAATGAACAAAAATATAATTGAAGACCAAAAAATGTCTGGCGTAATTAGATAAGACCGGTCTTATTAAGGCCTAATTAGCAATTTATGTGCACTTTCGAGTACCCCCAAAATTCTTTTTTTATACGTTCCATCTATCACTACTGATAACATTTCCACAACTTAAGACCAAGTTTTCCCTGGCGTTTGTAGATAAGACCGGGTTCCTTGGGACCCTATAAGTATATCCAAGACCCCAAACACCCAATAATAACAAACTTGAGAACTTAATATTTAATTGCACCCAAATTTCCTTTAAGAGTGTGGAAATCCACTCCTCTATTGGTTTCATTGAAACCATTCCTGGTATAGCTTCATTCCTGATATAGCAATCAAGTTATTTTTAAAACGGATGGTCTGTTTTCCAATCAAGCCCATCTTCCTATGGGTACATATTAGGGCATACAGACACCAAGGCCTGACCTAGACATGGATGCTGTACCCAACAATCCTGAGAATGCTACTAGTCAAGAAAGCAATCAAGCTGTTTTTGAAAAGTCTTCAGGTAAATTGTCCATTTATATTAAAAAATTATCAAATTAAAATGATGCGTTTTAACTTGTGATCTTGTAACATTAATGAACATCTTTCTATAGGTACAGATGAGCACGTTCCACCGACACCAAGGCCCGACCTAGATATGGATCCTGTACCCAACAATCCTGAGAATGCTACTAGTCAAGAAAGCAATCAAGCTGTTGTTGAAAAGTCTTCAGGTAAATTGTCCATTCATATTAAAAAATTATCAAATTAAAATATATATCCGAACTGCTCAAACAGTTCTGTGATATGGGGTTGAAGAATTGTTATTGTTTTTCAGATTATCGGCAAGACCACCAGCCAAAAAGATGTATCATTCACGTCATGGAGAAGGAGAAATCAAAATTATTCATCGTGACAAAAGACCGCTGGACCATGAAAGTAAAATCGGCAAATGCCCGAAAACAAACTAAAAAGTATGAAAAATCAACAAAACACCGTGCACTGATCGAGAGCCTCCCTTCAGCGCCTACAGAAGAGGATGGCTATCACGTTAAATGTTACCGCATGTTTACAGCTATTCAATCTGCTGGCCCCAATCGAGACCAGCCATGTGAAAGCAAGTAATTGCGTTCATCGACGTCTCCTGTGCCAGGAACTTCAAAGATCTGATGTCGGGATTTTTCCCAATGAATGTCTGTACTGCCATAAAAACTTGAAAATTCTTCCAAATGTCACCAAGAAGGAGGGGGTATGTTTCGTTCAGACTAAAAATGGAGAAAACAAAATGCTTGAAGCCACAAAACTGTTGGGGGACGATGAAGTATTGACAACAATATATGGCATTGATATGATTGCCAAAGAAGTAAAATATCACCGCTCGTGTAGATGCAGCAAACTCTTAGCTGCCGCTAGAGTAAAGAAGACAAGACAACAAAGTAGTTCCCAGCAAAAAACGGGAAAACGAGCAATGACAGAACTAGTAGAGTATGTGAAGACAAATGTAATCCTTGGTTCTCGATCAGAGTACTTAGTCTCAATATATGACCGGTATTGCCTCTTTTGCGAGGAATATGAAGAGGAATCCTCTATTAGTAGCGTTCGTTATCTTGGCGAACTGCTGAAAAAGCAGTTCCCCACTCATTTGACAATCTCATCGCCAGTCGCCAAGAAGAGCGGTTCACTTGTCCACAACAGTCGCCTTGATTACAGATCTATAAAAGAGGTTCATAATTTTAAGTGTTCTCCCGAAGGACAACTTGTGACGTCTGCCTTATTACTGCGCAAACATTTGAAAGGGGTTAACCAGAATCCATTAAGTGATCCGCTTGATGTAGATGCGCTTGTCCGTGGCGAAGGTGAAGCACCACCGTTGGCACATATCTTCTTCGAAACGCTTTGGTGGTGGGAATAGAGATTCAGAAACTGTAAAACGGCGGGCCACTGCGGCTAGCGACGATGCACTATTTAATGTTCATAATGGACAGTTAATGCCCAAAAAACATATTTTGCTAGCTATGTTAATCAAGTCTCTTACAGGAAGTCGCAAACTGATCACGGTACTAAATTGCTTTGGCTACTGTATCAGTTATTCCAAACACGAAGAACTAGAAACAGAACTCGCAACTGTTATACAAAACCGACAGAAAAGCAGTCCAAAGGGAGCGAAGCGTGGAATCACTATGGGAAACGCCTATGACAATTATGATGAGCTGGTTCATACCCTGTCCGGCCTAGACAGCCTCCACGACACCATGGGCATTTTTTTTTATCAAAATGTCAACATGGAAGCAGATAAGAGGACATTGATGAGGTACCTCAACCTGTACTGTCAACTGAACAAAAGAGAAGAAGCAGAAAGAGAAAACTCGATGTCACCCCAGTTGAAATAGCGCCATATCGCAACAAGCCTCGGATGGACAAGTTCGAGTACCCAACTATAGACCAACAATCACTTGCCGAACTTTCCCGTCAATCGCTTAAGGTGCTGTCACACCTTAACGATTTAGCCAGCAATGGCAACGTATAAAAATGTATGTAAAACTTTGGCGTACGCTGAAATTTTGATGTTTTTTTAAGTTTTGGTCGTATTCATAACGTGTTGGTCGTATGCATAACATATTAGTAACGGGCACAGAACGTTTCGGTGTCTTATAGATAACTTATACCAACGAATGCTTAGCCTGTTGTCGGCGTTCACAACCTATGCCCAACGATAGTCTAACTTAGGCATAGCGCGCTGCACGTATCGCCGACAAACTCGTGGCGGAGCCTGTTAAAAACCTGCCGCACGCCGATTTAAATCATAGCCGCCTGAGAATTGAAAGTGTCAACCACGCAATCACACCTTGACGATTTAGCCAGCGTATGCCGACCTATGAAAAATGTGTCTAAAATGCTGGCACACGTCAA
This sequence comes from Eptatretus burgeri, assembly GCF_056783735.1. Lineage (NCBI taxonomy): Eukaryota > Metazoa > Chordata > Myxini > Myxiniformes > Myxinidae > Eptatretus > Eptatretus burgeri. Next base: position 50,537,295 of record NC_140963.1, read on the forward strand.
ATACGGTATGGGTAAGTTGTGTATACGTTAAGAACACGCTGAAAAACGATGAAGTACACTGTCATATTTCGTGGTACATCTCGTACGTCATGAAATTTCAAGCATGCTGAAAATTTTACGACGTACTCGCCGTATGGCTCAAACGTTCCGCTACATTGGGAATAAGTTGTAGGCACGATATGCGATCGTTGACACATGTCGACACAAGTTCCTTGTAAGTTACTCATAAGTCGAAACACGTCGAGGTAATGTTTAGCATACCCTAAACTTATTTTCTGCGTCAAGGCACATTTTTTTTCTCCTTGGCTCCGTGAAGGCACGTGACAAAATATCTGAAGTTGTTTTTTTTTTGTTTGTTTGTTTTTTTAGTCTAACACGAATTTTAAGATATATTCGGACATTTGCCTTTAAGTTTTGACGTCGACGTGACAATATCCTCAAACAGAAAATATTCACAGAGGAGGAACTAAGAATAAGACATGAGCAAACTGAAGAGGCAATCGGACGTGACGTAACGGCACGTGACGAAATATCGGAAGTTATTGTTTTATTTTTTTTTAAACGCTCCCAATACGCCATTATACCGTAGCTGTAAATTGGAAACACGCTCAGTAAGTTCTGTGGTCGTCCGGAAGACGTCAATCAAATTGGTCTACATACGTCAATATGCGTTGGAGGGACGTTACACATAGGTTCAAAGCACGTTACTCATAGGTTAGAAATACGTTTTTAGTACGCTAAGCATTACCTCGACGTGTGTCAACGATCGCATCGTGCCTCGACGTGTGTCAACGATCGCATAACGTGTCTACAACTTATGGCCAGCGTTGCGGAACGTGTGAGTCATACGCTGGCATACGTCGTAAAATTTCAAGCATGCTAAAATTTGAGGACAACCGCAAAGTACAACGATGAAAGCCAGCGTACTACGACGTATGGCAGTGTTTTTCAGCATGCTCTTAACGTATACAAATCTTACCCATAACGTATTCGACGTGTGCCAGCGTTTTAGACAAATTTTTCATAAGTCGGCATAAGCTGGCTAAATCGTCAAGGTGTGACAGCGCCTTTAAACTGGACACATTGTTCATGGTGCGACACGCGATGGATACAAATACGGTCCCAATGTGGGGTGGCTTTAATGTGCGAGTCCACAAGGACAAGCTGCCGAAACAGATAGTCCACTATTTGCCCAACATCAACAGACCAATAAACCGAGATGATGTCGTAGCAGAGACGATGCGGACATCGATGAAATGCACAGAAGAATGTGAGCAAATGTATGGATTGGTCACTTATGATCTAGACGTGGCCAAGACAACCCATAAGATACAAGTGACAAAATAGGCCAGAATTTGACAAGCTATTTGTTATGTTTGTAAGTGAGACACAGAAAGCGGTGCCCTTGGTAAGACTGCCCAATTCTGGGCCATGTACATACAGTATGTGCAGCTATACCATCTACTTGAGCGCGCAGTGCGAGAAACTGATGTAAACCTGTTCATAGCCACACTGACTTCAATAACTGAACTACTCTTCACGACCAATCGACACAATTATGCTCGATGGATGTCAAAATACCAACTCGATCTGATAAGCATCGAAGATACACACCCAGGTCTACGCCAGCTTCTGGACGATGGAGGCTTTTCAATCTGGCGGTCCAATAACGAATTCTCCCGCATACCAGTCGATCTCACACTCGAGCAGACCATAAATGCTGATGCTGCATCACGTATGACGGGATACACATCATCCACAAACTACAACGCACGCGTTCGATGGTGCATTACGAAGAGTAGTCGGGCAGCACTTATCAATGAGGCTTTTGCAATGGTCAGTATGGGCAACACGAGAGATACTCAAGCTGACACAAGTCCGGCCAGAATAAAGAGAGACAATGAAGATCTCCCGAAGATCATCGCTCATATCGAGTCCTCTACAGATCCGTTCAGACTAGATACCAGATTACCACTAATTAACATTAGCACCGGGAAGAGTGTACCAGAGGCTGTCAGCAATTCACTATTGCACATTCCACAAGACGGTAAAGAAAGACACGAATCCTTCGTCAAAGAATGTCGCGAAGATGAAACCCGCTTTGAAAAGCCAATCTGCAAGCATCCACTTCGAACGTTCGCCACAGAATGCGTTGTCAATCGAAAAGCCAAGAAAAACACGAAAGAAGCACAGCTAAAGTGCACTAGTCAGCTCCTTGGTCGTATAGCCTCCACAGCAGCTACAACTGACATAGATCTTGAGTATGTCTTTTCATTCCCGCTTACACCGGTTCCATTATCTATGTGTACAGGAGATGGCACGATGACACATACCGACAAGAGCAAAGTATTTGGCATTCTATAAGGAAAGGTTGCTGAACATGGGAGTCCCACATACATCGGAACGCATATAATAGACGGAAACTTCCAGTTTCACTGTATGTCACCAGATCAGCCTGTAACCTATGGGGATCTCTCACGTAACATATTGAGTAGCTGTTTGGCGTATCGCTCAAGGAGAGTAGATATCAACTTTGATACATACGAGAGGCCATCTAGCAAGGATTGTGAGAGGGCGTGGAGAGCGGCAGATACAGGAGGAAAACTTGTAGTTGATGGACCTCAGCAGAAGAGAGTTGGAAGCTTTAAGAAACAGCTGGAGGTGGAGGAATTCAAGAAGGAGTTGCCAGTCTTTCTCATGAAAAATTGGTCCAGTTCCCACTTGAAGCCACTTTTAGAGAACAGAGTCGTGTATCTGGGCGTGATGGAAGAATGTACTCGATACTTCGTGGAGGATGGAGTGTTAAAAGAAGAGTCAGTGGATTCTCTCAAGTGTAATCACGCAGAGGCGGACACACGCGTAATTATTCACATGATCGAGGCCGACAAGCCCACCCCTGGAGAAATAGTGATCAGAGCATCTGACACGGACATCCTCGTCCTCTTGCTCTACCATTTGCACCGCATCACTTCAACAGTCTGGATGGAAGTTGGAACAACCGGACGTGGAAATCGACATTACATCAATGTTACAAAGATTGCAGCTGAAATAGGCCCTGCGATTTGTGCCGATCTACCTGGACTATACGCATTTACCGGATGCGACTGCACGTCAGCGTTTGCAAGGAAAGGAAAGAGCAGGCCATATGAGATCGTCAGTAAGACTGCCAAGTTTCAGAAGGCTCTTGGCTCCTTGAGCCACACGGTTCCAACAGCTGAAACAGTCAAAGTATTGCAAGATTTTGTATGTCTGTGTGTTGTACGGGGCGAGAAAAGTAGTTCCACTGAATAAGCACAGGTTCAATGTGGTCGATCGCACCTACAGGCAGAAGTCCACTGCTGCACATCCATTTGACAAACTCAAAAGCATTGATGGAAGCAGTATCCCACCATGTGAAGCAGAACTTGCTCTCCATGTTTATAGAAGTGATTTTGTTGCAAGACTGTGGGGCAGCACACACCAACGCTACATGGACAAAATGCCTACCAATGGATGGGACAATGTCGACGGTGAATTTCGAATCAATTGGTTTGAGGATGAACAGTAACGTCCTGTTCTAGTACCAGCGCTTCATGTTGAAGACACCACTGATGGAAATGAAAGCACCCCAACCAGCCACGCTGATGACTAGGAAGATGACGATTATACTCCACTGCCAACAGAATTTGAGTCATCCGATGAGAATGGTACTGATGATGATGGAGTAAGCGCTTAGATTACGTACTGGAGCCCCTTTGTTGTTTGTTGCCACGAATTTTATAAAAATTCATATTGTCATCACAAACCATATCATTATTGTATCGTTAATAAATCATTAATTATTTCTAATTAGTATCCTCTTTTGTATTTTTATCCCAAATAGATTTATGGTTCGGAATGGCCGAGCGCTTAAAGTCTTAATCACACCTTGGGGTCCCAAGGAGCACGGTCTTATCTACAAATGCCGGGGAAAACTTAGTCTTAAGTTGTGGAAATGTTATCAGTCGTGATAGATGGATCGTATAAAAAAATAATTTTGGGGGTACTCAAAAGTGCATATAAATCGCTAATTAGGCCTTAATAAGACCGGTCTTATCAAATTACGCCAGACATTTTTTGGTCTTAAATTATATTTTTGTTCATTGCTAATGATCTGAAATTCATAACTGCAATCAAAAACGGTGTACTCCAATTATTTTATAATTTGGGTTTCGGGGTCTCGAGTACCCTTCGGGTCCCAAGGAACCCGGTATTATCTACAAACGCCGGGGAAAACTTGGTCTTAAGTTGTGGAAATGTTATCAGTAGTGATAGATGGATCATATAAAAAAGAATTTTGGGGGTACTCGAAAGTGCATATAAATCGCTACTTAGGTCTTAAGACCAGTCTTATCTAATTACGCCAGACATTTTTTGGTCTTAAGTTGTGTTTTTTTGGTCATGCAGGTGATTCAAGCAAAATTAGCTTTAATTGTAGGGGATACTCAAATTTACAAATGAAAATGGCTTAAGGGTCAACTTTTGGGACCCCCAGGGGCCAAAAGCCAAGGTTGTGTACTTAAGACTGCACATTCATTTATCAGCATGATACTCCAAATCGAATGAGGTAATCAAACAAAATGTACTCAATAGTGTAATTAAACATCTGCTGGCTCCCCAACTACTTGCTTTGTGGTGCTTCGCAAGAGAACTATTGGACTCGGAGCGTTGGGAGGATTGAGTAAGTGCAGTAATTGGGGCTGAGACCAAGCCACGCACACACACTCTTTAGATTCTCACACAGTAGGCTATTTATCTCACGTATTCCTTTCTTTGCTTTCATGATATATGGTTCTACTTGAACGCAGGAGCTCAACAATGCCTTTGCTGCCACCAACTATCCTTTTAAGAGCACCACCACTGATACACACTTTCACAGTAGTTTCCTCTTGCACCATATGCACCACACACACGACAAACACCCACTGCACTGCTACGATCACGCACCTTTAGACACCATCAGTATTCCTCCTTCTGACCCCTTCCATTTAGAGTTTGGGTCACGCAAGGACGACTGCCCAGCCTGATGAGCAAAGAGGCCGATAAACCTCATCCTTTCTCCTCTTTCTATTTTTATCTCCTCCTTCCGTGGTTGGTCCGATTGGGTACCCGTGTCTTACATATAGCCGGTAGGAAAGGCATAGAGTTAAAGTTCTGCTTCTTATCCGTTTTCATTCCTGCACTTGCACTTTATGTTGCTTGCAACCATTATCCTTGTGTACATTTCTTCTTTTTCCTGCATTTCCTCTTTTTGATAATTACTGATTGCTTGCTCGTGCATTAAAATGCTGCAACGCACCGTATAATCGCATTTTACATTGTCTTGTATATAATAAATCCTCTTTGTTCAACTTCATTTCCAACTGTCTATTCTCACCTTTTCCCCATTGGTCCAGCACTGTCTGCACCAAGGTTAGTCTGGGAGGTTATAATTCCCCAATTACTTGGCTTTCATCCAAGTCCAGTATGCACGAACAGTTGCTCGGCCACCCCAGGATCCAATTAAGATGAGCTTGGTGCATAGCCGAGGGCGTGTCCCCCGATCAGGAGACCGCTTCACCTCAGGTAAAACGGCAATTAGACAGAGGACACTGGACCACACAGTCGATCAATTGGCGGTAGCGGACAAGCAACCCGCCGTGACACAAAGTTATTCATGCCCGGCGGACTCAGGACCGGTAAGTCTGAGGGGGAGCAGAGAATACCCCCTCGTACTCGACCTGAAACACGTAACACTCATATATATATATATATATATATATATATATATATATATATATATATATATATATATATATATATATATATATATATATATATATATATATATATATATATATATATATATATATATATATATATATATAGTTATGAATTTGGGAATTCGATTGAACACAACATACAGGTTCCTTTAGTCAGCTATGTCGACAAGTGCTTGTTCCCAAGATAGCTCACCTTCCATTGTTTAAATGTTCAGAAATCGATTAGATGCGCTGCGGATCGATTTAATAGTTAGGGAACGAACAATGGAGACATTCCTCCCCCTCCTCTGCGAAGAGCAAGAAGAACCCTGCCGTCCCATGACTCATGATGTCAACAACTCCCTCCCACCCGTGGCTGAGCGGGGAATGGAGCACGAGGGCATGAGTCATGAGTCACACCGGGAGCGGGGGAAGGGCGGGATTAGGATAAGAGGAGATCTTTTTTCTGTTCACGGGCAGAGTTGGAGAAGGGAGTTGAGAGTAGCCGTTCAGGAGACCTTCGGGTCCTGTTTGGCTTGGGTTAGGGTCGAGGCTTTCGGAAGCATTTTGCTTCGGCTGGCTCGGTGAGCTTCGGCTGAGGCCTGGCTCGGGAGGAGGCTTTTTGGAGGCCTTTTGCTTTGATGGTTCCATGAGCTTCGTCTTCTGCTTGGCTCGGGAGAGCTTTTTGCTTCAAGCTGCCCTGTTTGGAAGGAAGTTAAGCCGGTCGCTCGGCTCGAGCTGCGAGTGGTGGCTTCTTCTTCTTGGTTTGTGGAGCTCTTTGTTCTCCATTTTGGTTCCCGGCTTGGTGCGACCTCTTCGTGGAGGTGGTTCCTCAGGGAAGCGACGCATCGACAGGAGGGATCGGCGCCTCGTCTCACCAGCACGTGTTGAGAAGCGCGGGAGGATTCGCGGGATCTCGGGAAGGATCGCAGCTCACGGCGATTGGATCCAGCTCGCTCTCGCTGGAGCCCGGGTCTGAACAACTTGAAGACCACACGAGGTGGAGAGGTTCGAGATAGGCTCTGGGTTTCAGCTCACCTGTCCTCCGAGCTGGAGCTCGTTATTAAAGGCCTCTGCCACCATTTCTTGGGTGTGTGTGTGTGTGCGTACGTGTGTCCGTGGGCCCGTCTAAAAAGTAGGAACTGCTGGTAAGTGCAAGTGACTGTACACAATAAGTAGACGGTTGTAGTTCTTTTGTCGTGCTTTTGTTGCTCGTATAATTGCATACGTGTTTTGCCTTGTTTAATTGCATACGTGCTTTATTATAATAAATGTCCTTGTGTGAATGTAAACCTGTTCATTGCGTCCATTCCCTCATTGAACTGCCCCATCTTGCACTCGGAATATAGTTGGTTTTTAAATAGCCGATAAATAGAATTCCGATCCGGCGAGGTCTGGCGATAATACCCGCTCGGTTATCCCAGAACGGAACGGACCGCTTAAGCGGTTCGTGTCCAAGCAGGCCTTCGCCAAGGTACGGTCCCTCGGTAGGTTACCCGCGCGGGTACTTAGGTATATCGATATTCGGCGATTGACCCTATTTCGCGCAGATAGAATACGGACTGGGCCGTGGTGGGATTCAAAACCCACCCGTGACTGGTTTCTGGCGTTGTTCCAGAAAGTCACGACTGGATTATCCGTTCCGTGGGCGAAGCAACCACTATTGGTTTGAGGCGGTCGTTCGCACGCTGATGGGCAGGAAATCTACAACAATATATGTGTGTGTGTGTGTGTGTGTGTGTGTGTGTGTGTGTGTGTGTGTGTGTGTGTGTGTGTGTGTGTGTGTGTGTGTGTGTGTGTGTGTGTGTGTGTGTGTGTGTCTCACAAAGTGGGTAAACATACTGTTACACAAAGGGCAAAAAAAAAAGTTTAGGGAAACATGAAATGCAACCCATTATGCTAATCTGCATGTATTTAAATAGCTAAATCTAAATTTTAAGACCTGCAGCACGTCTGGTTTTAAAGTTACCACTGAATATATACAACACTGCAAATACACGTTCGAATTTCGAGCTTGGCGTCAGCATTATGTACGGAATCAGATGAAAAAAAAACAATGTAAATATTATATTTGGGGATAAGAAACAGATAATTTTTACTCTGCCTTTTTAAACAGGCTCAATATGTGACAGGAAAGAAAAAAAACAACACATTTTGAGAGAGTCCGATGTTATAAATTATGAAGAAAACACAGACGAGTTCAGTAGCAAAGAAAGCCACACTTGAAAGCGAAAAATAACGTTAAAATCGAATCTATTTCTTTCGAATTTTGGAAAATAATCACTTTGAATAAACATGAAAAGAAAAACATAATTCTTACCTCTCGGATCCTCACGAAGCACCAAAAAAATTCTAGCATTGCTTAAAATGAAGAATTATCAGACAAATGTGAGTCACCTCGTTCGGCTCGGCGTCCTCAAGCTGTATTCGTACGTTATGGCTCTCACAAAGACACAGTCACGAAGACAAACGCTGCGCTCGACGGCGAATGGAAATGTGCTGACAGACTTGCAAGTGCCTATTATATCCATCAATCAGGGAAGTTTGCAAGACGGCAACATTTTCTAATGCTAGCGTTATTTGCATCCGACGAGAGATGATGATTCGTCCATAACGGGGCTGACACGAAAATCAAGACGGGATTACTTGCGGTCCGAATTTTATTTTTTCTGATCACAATTTTGATCTACAGTGGGGAGAACAAGTATTTGATACACTGCCGATTTTGCAGGTTTTCCCACTTACAAAGCACGTTGAGGTCTGTAATTTTTATCATAGGTACACTTCAACTGTGAAAGATGGAATCTGAAACAAAAATCCTGAAAATCACATTGTATGATTTTTAAATAATTAATTTGCATTTTATTGCATGAAATCAGTATTTGATCACCTTACCAACCAGAAAGAATTCCAGCTCTCACAGACCTGTTAGTTTTGTCTTTAAGAAGCCCTCCCATTCTCCACTCATTACCTGTATTAACTGCACCTGTTTGAACTCGTTATCTGCATAAAAGACAGCTGTCCACACTCAATCAGACTCCAACCTCTCCAGAATGGGCAAGACCAGAGAGCTGTCTAAGGACATCAGGGACAAAATTGTAGACTTGCACAAGGCTGGGATGGGCTACAGGACAATAGGCAAGCAGCTTGGTGAGATGACAACTGTTGGCGCAATTATTAGAAAATGGAAGAAGTTCAAGATAACAGTCAATCTCCCTCGGTCTGGGGCCCCATGCAAGATCTCACCTCGTGGAGCCTCAATGATCATGAGAAAGGTGAGGGATCAGCCCAGAACTACACGGCAGGACCTGGTCAATGACCTGAAGAGAGCTGGGACCACAGTATCAAAGAAAACCATAAGTAAAACACTACGCCGTCATGGATTAAAATCCTGCAGCGCACGCAAGGTCCCTCTGCTCAAGCCAGCGCATGTCCAGGCCCGTCTGAAGTTTGCCAATGACCATCTGGATGATCCAGAGGAGGAATGGCAGAAGGTCATGTGGTCTGATGAGACCAAAATGGAGCTTTTTGGTTTAAACTCCACTCGCCGCGTTTGGAGGAAGAAGAAGGATCAGTACAACCCCAAGAACACCATCCCAACCGTGAAGCATGGAGGTGGAAGCATCATTCTTTGGGGATGCATTTCTGCAAAGGGGACAGGACGACTGCACCGTATTGAGAGGAGGATGGATAGGGCCATGTATCGCGAGATCTTGGCCAACAACCTCCTTCCCTCAACTAGAGCATTGAAGATGGGGCGTGGCTGGGTCTTCCAGCATGACAACGACCCGAAACACACAGCCAGGGCAACTAAGGAGTGGCTCCGTAAGAAGCATCTCAGGGTCCTGGAGTGGTCGAGCCAGTCTCCAGACCTGAACCCAATAGAAAATCTTTGGAGGGAGCTGAAAGTCTGTGTTGCCAGCGACAGCCCCGAAACCTGAAGGATCTGGAGAAGATCTGTATGGAGGAGTGGGCCAAAATCCCTGCTGCAGTCTGTGCAAACCTGGTTAAGAACTAACTACAGGAAACGTCTGATCTCTGTAATTGCAAACAAAGGTTTCTGTACCAAATATTAAGTTCTGTTTTTCTGATGTATCAAATCCTTATTTCATGCAATAAAATGCAAATTAATTATTTTAAAATCATACAATGTGATTTTCAGGATTTTTGTTTTAGATTCCGTCTTTCACAGTTGAAGTGTACCTATGATAAAAATTACAGACCTCTACGTGCTTTGTACGTGGGAAAACCGGCAAAATCGGCAGTGTATCAAATACTTGTTCTCCCCACTGTATATTTTTCTGCCATTACACTCATATTTCATATTTCCAAGAAATTAAGGGAGATTTGGAATAAAAATCTTCAGAAACATTGTCAACACTGGATTCCTTATTTTTCTCGATGCAGTGGACACGAAGCGCTATGTACAAATCCATGATTTCATCAGATAGGGTAGATGCCAGAAACCCCGAATAGAGAGACAGAACATCATCAAAACATAAAAGAGACACCAAAGTTCACATTCTGAGTCACCACACTCAAAATAACTGTCACATAAGAAACGTACAATAAAATAAAATTTTTACCAATCAAACTGTAACATTTCTAAGGTTACAATACCCATATTATGTTGCTTTAATTCATCTTTAATAAAACAGGGAAATGGAGAGTATGATATTGCCGGTTTCTACAGGTTCCCCAAGATGTCCACTTTCATTTCTGACCATTGATGGTTTGTCCAAGTACCTCATAATAGTTTTATGTGGAATTTCCCACAAACATACCACAGCATACCCACTTTGTGAGACATGTACATTTACATATATGTATATATATAAAACAAAACATTGTTCCAGTAAACTTTTTTTTAATATATGCACATACACCGAGTTCATTTCTTACACATTAATTTTTTGGGGGTCTTTCATCCCATGGAAGAGCCAAACAACAAGCGATTGCGTGTTGGACATTGCTGACGTATGAAGGTGCGTAAAGCACAGCTCCGAAATAGCTAGCTTGCGATGCTGCCAAAGTCAATGATTTGCTGAAATGCACTGTGTGGAGCAAATTCCACACAAACCAAACCCGACATACCTACAATTCTAAATCTGTCTTGCCTGAATTCTTTCCCATTACTAAACTGCACTGCTATGTGTAGGCATCGTTGACAAATTAAGCAATCAAACAAACCGAGCCATCGTGTGCTTTGTTGGATCAGGCAAGTTCCAAGGCCAAGTTTACCAATGTACTTCAAATGGAGGAAAGGAAAGATCAGTGAAACAATGAGACATTAGAGCAACAACAAAACCATTGCAGTAATAATCGTATCACACCTTACGTATGCTCGTTATACGAGGGGAAACAAAATTGTAAGTGATGTAATAATTTCAAAATGTTTATTTTCACAAGTTGTTTTCAGACAAGTTCGAATTATCATAAATGTTTCCATCGATAACAGCTATTGAAATACTTGAATAATCTTAGTTCTATACAAAATACTTTTCCCAAAAGAAGGGATAGTAAGAGTGTATAACAAAGCACATGTTTTCCTGAAACTTTGAATAAAGGGAAATATGGAAAAACAGGAAGCAGAAGCTCCACATTCAATATTCTCAATGAAACGATATGGTTAGAAGCGAGTCTAAATCGTCCTGAAGCATTTCAACTGAATCAGCCGAGGAGTACGAAAACTAAATCCTGGGTGACACCAATATGGGGATTATGAGTAGGCCCTGCAGTAAATTTCAGTTAAAGAGTGTTGAACTCGGACAATGAAATCCAGCGACCCAAAAGCGGGAATCAGAAATTCATAAACCCTCCTTCGTCCAGGTTTCACCAACACAAAAACTTGTAACAAACTGCACATTGTTTATAGAAATCCATACGGGTGGCCATGCCATGTGGCCACAAGGAAGTGTACAGGCCAAACCAAAATGATTTAAACAAGGGGTCCAAATGGGCTCACTTTGCTACAGCTTTGCCATTTATAAAAGCCCACGAGACTGACGTTTTCTCATCACGCTGACAAAGTGTGGTATTGTTTCCAATACCAGCCATGAGTCGAGCCAGGAATGGGTGCACATTTCAATACCTGTCTGACAATCAATTGCTGTACAAAGCCACGCTTGAAACCGACAGACCCACGTTTCAGCCATATCTACACAACCATGTTTGAGAAGTTGAACAGAAAGGCTTGTTAGAACGGCACTCAATCAGGACATTAACATCGAATATAAGTTTACATTATTTTCTATTTCTGACAAGAAGAGAAATAGCAGATCGATTTATCTCCTGATCCCAATATACTTATCCTTCATGGCTCCCACCAAGCTGGGCTTCCTCAAGTCGAGAAAACTGTCAAAACGACTGTAAAACCTTCGGTAACTCTTCTGAACACAGGTTCCCGAGGGGTGAAACCGAACCACTCAAACAGCAAAACCACTGGATTTGCTGCTTCTACCATTTGATAGAAACATATAAAGCGCACAAAATAAATCGACTGGATGCATCAACGTCAACAACAACAATAATCCACATTGCACACCGTTCAAAGCATTCCTTGGAATATGATAACCTACATCTAAGTTTGAATTTCCTCGCTGTGTATAACACACTTGATTGTTCCATTTCAACAGCGTAACCATGCTTCAGATTTAAAATAAAATAATTGATCATTGAATAACAAACACTTCGTTTCACACAAATTAACAGTCAAATATGAAATCAAAAGGTTTAGCATGGAATTTGTAAAAAAAAATATAAAAGTTATAGCCAAAGGTAAAACTGACGATATTTTAGATATAAACAAAAGGTGAAGACTTGGAGCAGGTCGAAACCTTTCCTACCTCGGGGGATTAACATAATGAGACGTTAAATGTTATAATATAAAGAGAAGCATTGGCTTAGCCTCAGCTGCATTCATAAGACTTAACAAGTTATGGAAGACCATTTACTATATTTTCATGCACATTTTAATATGAATACATGAGATGACGATGATGAGTGCTGAGTCATGAAGAAAACAGATGAACGAAGGATAACGATGACGGAGGTTACGAGTGCTGAGTCATGAAGAAAACAGATGAACGAAGGATAACGATGACAGAGGTTATGAGTGCTGAAGTCATGACGAAAACAGATGAACGAAGGATCACGATGACGGAGATTCTACTGAAGGTTCACAAGATGTTGCAAGACCCATCACACTCGCTCCGTAATTGTTTTCGTTTTAATCGTTTAGGCATCCAGCATTGTGTTCCACTTACCTAATGGTGTTCTTATCGACAATATTTTGTGCCAAATAAAATCCACATGTTCAATGATAATGCAAGAATGGTTCAATACAATATATATCATTGGAGATATACAACCTGATCCCTGAACCCTCATCCCTGCAGTCATGATTTCTCAGATTTTTGGGTATTGAATTGCGAGTGGACATCAAATTTATGTTATATAACATGGGAGAAATAAATTATCCTTCATCTTGAATCATGAAGCGAGTTGGCGGAGAAAACAGGATGTATAAAGATGACAGAAGATGCTAAATTAATACATGAGAGCAACTTCGACAGGAAATTGCACGTGGAAGATATTCAGGGGATGACGACTTCATTGTTCTGAGTACATGTTGCAAATGAAGACTGCAAGGATCCCAAATATGGCACTCAAAAGTTTTTGAGTTTTGGTGTGAGAAACCGTGTGGGTTGAGTTATTAGCAAAACACAAATCCCGACTCAATTATATGTTAACAGTGAGCAGTGAGCCCCTAGAGTGGCAAAAGAGGAGACGGGCAGCCATAAAAGGTGGATGGGAGTGAAAAGGAGGTGAAGAGAGCAGTGAGAAGAAATGAAGGGGGAAAAAAAACACAACACAACACAACACAACCACACACCGAGGTGGATACTTTGAGACCTGGTGGCTCTCCATTCTATCTCCTGAAATCCACCGACATGTGGAGATACCGGCCAACAATCGCAACTTGTACACACATGCGCGAGCGCCACACACACACACCAAAGGTTTTAACACAAAGTGAGGAAATATACAGGGTTATTAACGATCAATTTCCAATGTAGAGTGTTCTATTAGCTTTGGTCACAAGCAAAGCTCTGACCTTGTGAACAGCACTTTGCACCAAAATTTTGTACACATCAGACATCAAGCTGTGCCCTCACTCATTCAGAGATCGGTAGTAGGTAGTGGACCGTTGGCTCTGGCCTGGCCCTGAAAGTGGTGTTGAAAGATGCGTCATTCGTTCCTTTGAGTTAAAGAAGGGTCTCTGGGTTGGTAACTAAGATTTTCACGATTTTATTCTTCAACCAACTAACAGATACGAGTTGCGTGGTCATTCTATAGATGTTAGGACCCTCAATATAGTACTGCATCAAAGCCTGCTGTACAGCATTCAAAATATCAAAAAGGTAAAGCATTGGCTCCTTTGCAGTGTACAAGAAATATGTACGTGCTCATTCGAAGTTCATTCGAAATTTGGAAGTGCTTTCCCAATACTTCAGTAATTATATACACATCAGTCACATTGTTCAAGCAGACGAAACCAAATCCGAACTCTTACAAACCAGCAAATTTACAGGTATTTATTAAATTCGCAAAGCAATTTGGCTTTTTCAAAAAAATTCACATTCAAAAAGAACATTTGTAGAATCATTAGAATGTAATCTTTTTTTATTTTACTCATACAAGATATTTTGCCTAAAACAATATTTTTTTTAATTTGTTTTCACAAAATGGAACTAACTCAACACCGAGAAAACAGTGGGCCCTTACCAAGCATCCTGTTGATGGACGTTTAAGATGCCACAATGTCTTTTGCGAAGAGTTGGTGAGTTTTTCGCCAGCACCCTGAATAAATTCCAAATTCCTGCCTCAATCAACTCTAGTCCAATGTCAGGCCTGGCCAGCCGTTTACAGAAAGATTGAGGCAAAAAATAAATAAATACATAAACTCCTTGGCCGACCCCACAAGAAGGTGGGAATAATTGGGGCCATTGACATCGTCGTAATCGCAGAAGTATAGTATTCCCAAACCCCATAATGATTACATTCTACAACAAAATGGTACAAGGCCTCACAATGTAATGTATCCAGGACACCAATCATGTGGCACAAATGAAGGGCTTTTGATCTTTTTAAAAACCAAAACAAACAAGCAATCTGCCCTGGGCTGTGTTAACCCACTGAACATCACTGCATTTGCTATAAAACAGGAATAAAAGCGATCAAGTTACGCTTTTTCGCCTCTGTAACCACAGAGCACTGACAACTTGGAACTGGTCATAATACGAGGCTCAGTTCATGATCAAATGGCCCATGTGCACATTCTGTCAGAGATTAAAGCAATCGGTACACAATAACAATCCAACTGATACCATTCATCCTCGGCAACCGGAACACAATGCTCAAATGATATCTGTCAATTGCAGGCCTTTGTTAACATGTAGCACCAAACTTTCAAAAGTCACCGTCGAGTCACTAAACTAAACAGACCGATCACTGCTAAAGAAGCAAAAACCACATATATTGTCCTTTGGAATCAAACATTACATTGTAGCAAATGCAACAGCACAGACAAACAAGAAAAAGAGCAGAGATTGCAGCCCCTCGTCAGGACTTGCTTTGTGTGCTGTTGTGTTTGTGTGGTGTGCAGACGATGCATTGACGACGTAGGTTTATGTTCATACAGACCTTTTTGGTTATATTGCATACATTCACGTTCCAATCGTATGTATTTTAGAGCTTAACGTACATGTGCATGTATTTTAGAGCCGATGGACAAACAGAGACACAGACAAGTAAACGGACAGACCCAAATGCAATATCATTTCCTCTGGTGAGGGTAATAAAACCACATTAGTGCAAAAAAACAAGTTAATTCAACACAAAACACATGGGAAACAAATAAAAACACTAAAATATACAAGCAGCATGTAGAAAGAAAATAACAACCAGAAACTAGAAAGCATCCCAAAATGCAAAGCTCCCCCCATCCACTTGTACTCAAACTAAACTTGATGAAAACAAGTTTCAAATATGTATATATTGTTACGGTTCTTGGAACCGTATGCATTCAAACATACAGTTGTCCCGAAGTCAGTTATTCCGTTAAGTATATGTGTAGATAGAACCCCTCCTTCTGTTTTGTGGGAAATCAAAGGGGTGCGTTGCAATGTTTTTTTAGTTAGATTAATAAATCTTTTTATCCCCTCCATTATGAACCACAGTACCTTCCTCTCGCATGGGCTGAACAAACGCTTGTTCGCCTACTCGCCCAACCGGCAACTCGCTGTCCGAGGCAAAATCCTCTTTCAGTAGTTCCTTTTGGCGAGTCCACATGTGTGGAGTGGGCAGGCTTCCCGGTATGGCCGAAACACTGCCCGGAAAGGGCGGACCCATGGAAGCCCCGTCCAATCAAGGCGGACAGTGATGTCAGCTTCACCAAGGCCATCCCCGCTGAGAAAGATCTATAAATTACGAAGCTATCCTCAGCATAGAGTCCTTGGCTGGGAGATAAATTACGGCACCATCCTGAGAGGGTAGAGAGGGAATTCTGTGTGGGTCGGCCATGTTAGCTGGAGTCTGAGGTTGGAGAGAAAGAGCGTTGGAGCGAGACGGTGGTTGGAGTGAGACGGTTGGAGTCGCGGGTTGCCAAAGAAAGGAGGGTCGTGACGTGGAGGGTCTGCCCGCGTCTCACCTCAGCGGCCCGTCTGTTGTGCTGGTTCGAGGGCACCCGATCTTGACCAGGTTTCTTGTGGGTTCTGCCGGCAGCCCTGATCCACGTCTCGGACTCCGCTCTGCTCCACCCGGGCTCTTTCGCGGATACGGTCTCTGCGCGTGTGACTGTGGGCTGAGCTGCACGACCACTAACAGGTGCTGAACCACGGAGCATCCCTTCCCTCCAACATGCAGGTACCCCAAAAGAACTGCGACCTCAGCTCACCTCCGTCTGGCTGCGGGGTTCCTTTGCAATACACCTGGGTTTATTTTCGTCTAAGTGCGCGTCTGAGTGTGTGGCGCCGTCTTTAAGTAGAACTGTTTAAGTGTTTGATCATTGTAAATCTTGCCTGTATATCCCGCGATAAGTCTACTCTGAGTTCTTTTGTAAGTTGATTGTAAATAAACCATTATTAGAAATGTTCCCAGTTCGTTTTTTCCTTCATTGGTCCAGCATGATTCGGATCTGAGTTTAGCCGGGTTTTTATACCCAATAATCTGTTCATCCTAGCCGGTACATTCTTGGCGGGTCCGCTCAGCTGCATCCGAACCGGAAAGGGAGTTGGTAGTTGGTAGAGTGATCCGGTACGGGCAAAACGTACCAAGGGCGGGGTTCTCGGTACACGACACCGCGTGGTTAATTAGGTAAAGTTGTTCTAGACAAAAGACCCTACGCTACACGGTGGAGGTATTGGCATCCACAGTCGGTTAAGCGACCCGCCGCATCACGGATAAAATTCCGGGAGTCTGGTGGGAGGCGACGTAACTTCCCCCACCTAGCGGTCGTTCTCGCCACCGGACCCGGCCCACAACAATATACAGTATATATCTTTATTATTAGGAGTATTTATTTGTTTTTCTCCGTATTCTCATCAAAATGGTTTGTTGAAAATTTGATGACTGATGAATTTGGTAAAAATGTTGTTGCCCAGACGGTTGTTATTTTGTCATTTTTATCATTATCATCATTATCAGTATCATTATGTTCCATTACGAGTATAATTACATACCATTATAATTATTAGTCATGTACCATTATCATTCATATTATCATTTTCCATAAATAATGTCATTTTCATTATGATGTAACCATTTTCATTAATTACTATGCAATCATTATTACTCTGCATTTGCCAAAGATGCACTGAACAGTTTTGATCATTTTCCCTGCCAGAAATAAACATTTTATGGGAAGGGGTCTCCATGTTATCGGCTTTTTCCCCTCGCAACATCATTCCTGGAACTTGTCTCCAAGGCAATTAAAAAAGAAAGAAAGAAAGAAGAAAGACCACTTTGTGCAGCTGCTCTGCTGCCAGACTAATAAGGGCTATTTATAGTTACTTTGACTTTGGCCTTTGACATTTTCACCAATTATTAATTTTTTTTTTTATATTCTCATCATAAAGGTTCATTGAAGATTTGATGACAAAAGCTCAAACGGTAAAGAAGTTATGGCCTGGACATGCACGTGGACACTTACGCACCGTTTCCGCTGCACAAGGGATGGGCTAATAACAAGAAATGACAGTCTGGAAATAGCCACAAGAATGCAAAATCTCCAGTTGGAATGACAACATGACAAAGGGACAATGACATTGGAATGAATAGGTTTTGAAGTGCAAATTAGAGATCTAAATCGTGTGTCAACGACATTCTTGGTGCACTGTCTTACACATGTCTACTCCCATGGAGAGGAGGGATCGAAAAGGGACTTTCCTTTTCACTTTCAGGAAATAATCCTCAGCCATTCCAATGTTCTTCTGCACATTCTTACACCCTACTGGTGAAAATTTGACATATAATCCTTTCACAAGTGTGGATGGCCCCAATAATTCAAAGTCCTTCTGCAGTGAAGTGTATTTATAATGAACCGACTTACTTTTATCAGTCTCGGACCCTGCCAAACTCCCCGCCCCTGCCCACCACCTCCATTTCTAATTATCTGAATACAAAAAGTTGCCTCATCGGTGACATAGGATCAAAGGAAATAAATCGACAGTGAGCCCACAGTTAGAAAACAGGCAAGGGAATGAGCTTACAACAAAAGAAGAGAGAGGGGAGGAAAGGAAACACAGTAACTTGCAAGTAAGAGGGTTGGGTTAGGTTTGGTAGGGTTGATGGGGATAGAAAAGATTGTGGGTAAAAATGGAGGACATTTGCATCTAATTTTTTTTTTCATTTTGTGCAAGATTCTATGTTGTTACCTCCACCACTGAAGGTGAAGGGGGTTATGTTTTCACCCCTTTCTGTTTGTTTGGTTCTTTGTTTGTGTACAGGATACCTCAAAAAGTTGTGGACGGATCCGAATGAAATTTTGTGGACAGGTTAGGTGTGTGACAAGGATGAACTGATTAGATTTTGGTGAAGATCTGGATCCAGATCTGACTATTAGAATTTTTAAGTGATTCTTCACCATTGAGAGACAGGGTCAAAAACGATATATAGCATGATATCTCAAAACATTGTGGATGGATTTGGATGAAACTTGGTGGACAGGTTGGGTGTGTGACCATGACGAACTGATTTGATTTTGGTGAAGATCTGAATCTGGATCTGGCTGCTTGAATTTTTTAAAGTGATTCTTCACCATGGAGAGATGGAGCCAAAAATGATATATAGCATGAATTTTCAAAAATGTATTGGGTCCGATAGGTTCTCGTGGATCAGGCATTGTGGGGTGAAGGTATGCGCTCTACTGGGTGCCCTTCTAGTTATGCAATGTTTATTTCAGTAAAAAAAAAAAAAAAAAATGTTTTGATTACAAATGACAAGTTTGCCCACACATCTACACAGAAAGGAAGTAAAATAAAAAAGACTCAAATGAAGATGTCAAACCTTGATAGCAACATTAATCTCAGGTGGCAAGTCCAACTCTTGCATTTTGGCACCTTCTGGAGTCTTTTTGAAAATGAATCACTCCTTCATGGTATTTATTATTTTCCAAATTATCAACCCTTTCATTTCAATACCATGTTAGAAAACGTTTTCCAACCAAACCATAGTTACTGGGCATGCGTGGAAAGGATACGAGCAACTAAAAGAGAGTTGGGTTCATGCAAAAGACACATTCAGGCACAAAAAAAAATGGCAGCAAATAAATAAATAAAAGAATACATGAAACAAAATTGTTATTTTTCCTGGAATCTTTTGGTGTACACTTTTCATTGTATGGCATAAAAAGTACATGAGCTATAGATAGCTCTTCTATGAGCTATGACTATGTACTGTATACAAATAAAGTAATACAGGACACAACTGTGAGCAAATCTTTCACAAATGGCACAAATCATGAAAAATGCTAAAGAACTTCCAGTAAAGTACTCCTCGCTCACAGAACTCCAGCTCAAAGATGTTTAAAGGATAATTATGAATAGAATTTCATCAACGGCATTCTCCTGGTAGATAAACAACAATTTTCTTTGCACAAGGAAACCAAATATGTAAGACACAATCATGAAATTACGCACCGTGACTGCCAGTCAGGCAAAAAAGAGCAACAAAAAAACAAGCAGTCATAGACTGGTACTTACGAAATCGTCAACTTGACCTCTGACCTTGTCTAATAAAAGCTGTCTCTAGAGAAGGTAGCAACACAAACCAGAAGTTTCTACGATGATTCTGCACCAAACCATCAAAAATCGAATGTTTGACCTCACTGTACCTTGACCGTTGACCGATTTTGACCAAAATCTAATCAGCGCTAGCCACCACCCTCCTGAATCACGTAGTGTAATTTGACATTGGTTGCTTCTTCCGTTCTCGAGTTATCTGTACCAAACCATCAAAAATCGAATATTTGACCTCACTGTGACCTTGACCTTTGACCGATTTTGACCAAAATCTAATCAGCACTCGCCATCACCCTCCTGAATCACGTGGTGTAATTTGACAGTGGTAGCTTCTTCGGTTCTCGAGTTATTGTGCCTACAAACAAACAAACAAACAAACAAGCAGTCATAGACTGGTACTTACGAAATCGTCAACTTGACCTCTGACCTTGTCTAATAAAAGCATGAATCAGTCAGAAGCCCAAGGGGAGCTTGAATTCTGAATTCATTGTGGTCTACGATTTTACACTGTGGTTTGCAGATAATGAGTCCCAGACAAAAACTAGATTTCTTATAAAAAATTCCATTTTTTTGTTTTTATTTTTAAAAAAGTGATTCAGTACCAGCAGGATATACCAGATAATAGGTGTATTACTTTTCAGAAGAATCTGATAAAAGACTTAATATATATATATATATATATATATATATATATATATATATATATATATATATATATATATATATATATATATATATATATATATCAGTTATTTATCGCTGTTCCAGAATTTCGACAACCGAGTTTTAAGCGTCCTAAGTGATCGCAAAAACCGAAAACAAAACGAACTCATAACGTCGAGCGAAGCAAAAAATCTCCATTTCTCCACGCAAAACCTTAACGTCACTCAACGACACGTCTGCTCGAGCGCACTGCATCATGGCACGACCCGTGACGCGTCGAGTGAAATATTTTTTATACAATCTTAAAACGTCTCCAAAACATCCGATTTTTACCAGAATTTCAACAACCGAGTTTTAAGCGTCCTAAGCGATCGCAAAAACCGAAGACAAAATTAAAATCGAAGTTAAAACGAACTCGTAACATCGAGCAAAGCAAAAATACTCCATTTCTCCACATGAATTTACGGAATTATGTTTGACCTCACTGTGACCTTGACCTTTGACCGATTTTGACCAAAATCTAATTAAAATCAAACAAACAAACAAACAAACAGAAACGGAAGGCATCAATATACTTACGAAATCTTTAGATTTCGTAAGTAAAAAATCTCTCTCCTCTCTGCGCACGTGCGATCGGGACGAATTCTGACCCAAGTTACGGTAAAACTAGACTCGTCATTCTATTTATGTTCCGATTCCTGTTCAAAATATAAAATTCAATTTAAATAAGTTGTTCCTTGATCACAGACTGACAAGACAGACAGACAGACAGACGAAGATGAACCAATTGTTTGACTACTTTTTGCATCATGTGTGTGGAGTAAAGATTGCAGTTTTAAAAAAAAAACCCTTGGCAAGAATCAAACTGCTGTCATACTTTTATGTCAAGGTTCTTGTTTGGAAAGCACTGCAATTTTAAAACAATGTACTGGGACGAAAAAAAAAGGAATGCCATAATAATAACATTTACCTCACAGAAACAGATCGAAGCCAATTAAAGCAAATACTAGAAGGGCACTCGGTAGAGTGCATACCTCCGGCACACAATGCCTTATCCATGAGAATATATCGGGCCCAATATATTTTTGAAATACACCATGCTATGCAGCACTATATCATTTTGAGCCCGATCTCTCAATGGTAAAGAATCACTTTAAAATTTATCAGATCCGGAACCAGATCTTCACCAAAATCTAATCAGTTCGTCCTTGTCACACACCGAACCTGTCCACAAATTTTAATCCGGATCTGTCCACAACTTTTTGAGATATTCTGCACACAAACAAACAAAGAGACAGACAGAAAAGGGTGAAAACAAAACCTCCTTCAGCTTTGGTTACAGAGATTAAAAAAATACAAATCCAAGAAAGGCACAATAATGATATAACATCATGTAAGAGCACAAAGCATCTGGCAAGATAATTCAGCAATGTGCACAAAGGTACATATTGTGGTGATAAGTGATTTACAAATTCCATATTGTGGAGAAACCTACGTAACAGTGATTCTTAATCATAATGGATCCAAGTAATAAGAATGGTTAACAAGCTAGTTTTTTGCATCACTATTACTTTCAAAAAGGGAATGCCAATAGATATCAAAATGTAATGCCAGGATGTTCCTCATAACACACACATTATCACATTGAGGTTAAATAATGCCATGTTGTGCCTCTTAACCCAGACATTATCACAATTATCAAGTCAAATAACTCCATGTTGCATCTTATAATGCCCACATTATCACAAGTCTTCGCATCGACAGCAGTAGGTGACCAGGCATGGCTTTAAATCATCGGCACACACAATCCATTTCCCTGGGCTAACTACAATGTAAAAAAACAGGGTGTTGGGGGTGAGGGGTTTTCAAAAACAAAACAAGCTTCAACAAGACACTAACCAGGAAAGTGACCCTGATGACTTCGACCAAAAAGAGCATCAAGCTGGATGGAAGGCCAGTCTATGATACCGAATTGATCTACACCCGAGTCATATGTCTCCAACAATACAGGGATATTGATATCAAGGATGTCCTCTATTACAAACTGTCCCCTGTCCCAGCCTCCTTGTTTGATGAGAGCGGTGCGATGCGGGCTCAGTCAAAAGCAATCCTGAAGACGAAACTCCAAGTTGAGCAATCAAGTCGAATCCAAGGTGTTCCAGATGCTGTCATCATCGATGGATGCGCCATGTTATGGACTGTACATTGGCCCACAAATGGTACAGTTGAGGATTATGTGATCAACTTCATGGGAACCATCAAATACCACCTGGAGTGTTGACGTTTACCTGATTTTCGACAGGTACATCAAAATCAGCACAAAACAAATGACGAGATCCAGTCGCGCAGGTCATGATTCGAGTCGAAAACATCAACTCAACTTATACACAACACTTCCAGTGCAAAAAGTGGTCCTAAATGTAGCCTACAACAAAGTACAATGATCGATTTGATCTGTCAGTATCTGATGACCCACATTGTAGCCAACCAGACCAAACTGGTGATCACTGGAAAAGATCCTACACCAGTACAAGTATGGAACAATTCCACTCTCCAGAGACAGGATCTGAAAACACACCATGAAGAAGCAGATGTCATCATCATCCATCACTTAGAATTGTGTCAGGTGTCAGTAGTGACTCGCACATCAAAGTGGTCTGCGACGATACAGATGTCTTTGTCCTGTTGATTCATTTCTACCTCGAGGAAAAGATGACTGTGGATGTCAGCATGGAGAGTCCAGGTGCTGGGAGGGCGAGCGTAGACATTCGCCAAACAGCACTGAAACACAAAAGCATCACCAAATATCTGCCTATTGTACATGCTCTGACCAGATGCGATACTGTGTCGTATTTGTTTGGCATTAGAAAGGCCACAGCACTGAAGGTACTAATGGGCGGACATCATCCCACCTTACTTGGTCAGCTGGAAGCAGACGAGAAAAATATATCCGAGGCAACTACCTTCATTGCTGCCTGTTATGGTTCCAAAGTCGAAGGTGATATGTCCACACACCGGTATCAGTTGCGGAAGTCTAAGATTACCTCTGCTCCGAAATTGAAATCGTTGCCCCCATCGCATGATGCCTTTGTTCAACATGGACATCGCGCTCATCATCAAGTCATAATATGGAAATCGGCCACTCAGTCAGACCCTTTGAATTTGGATCCCGGCAAGAAGGTGAGGACGGTGCCACACTTCCACCTGATGTGTCTGCTGCACCAGTCACCATTCTGCAGCTGATCAAGTGTGGATGCTCCACCAGCCGCCATGTTCCACCGGGAGGTGTGGTTGTGTGGCAGCACAGATGTCGTGTTCGATGTTTTGCAGTTTTAATGCTGGATCAGACTGTTGTAAAGGCCCAGTCACACTTTGACGTTTTAGCCAGGAATGGCAACGTATAAAAACGCACATAAAACGTTGGCGTACGCTGAAGTTTTGAGGTATTTTTTTAAGTTTTGGTCGTATTCATAACGTGTTGGTCGTATGCATAACGTATTAGTAACGGGCAGAGAACGTTTCGTTGTGTTAAAGATAACTT
This sequence comes from Eptatretus burgeri, assembly GCF_056783735.1. NCBI lineage: Eukaryota > Metazoa > Chordata > Myxini > Myxiniformes > Myxinidae > Eptatretus > Eptatretus burgeri. The sequence continues at coordinate 50,561,558 of NC_140963.1, forward strand.
ATACCAACGAATGCTTAGCCTGTTGTCGGCGTTCACAACCTATGCCCAACGATAGTTTAACTTAGTCATAGTGCGCTGCACGTATCGCCGACGAACTCGTGGCGTTCTCTGTTAAAAACCTGCCGCTCGCCAATTTAAATCATAACCGCCTGAAAATTGGAAGTGTCAACATCGCAGTCACACCTTGACGATTTAGCCAGCGTATGCCGACCTATGAAACATGTGTCTAAAACGCTGGGACACGTCGAATACGGAATGGGTAAGTTGTGTGTACGTTAGCAGCACGATGAAAAACAATGAAGTACGCTGGCATATTACGTGGTGCGTCTAGTACGTCGTGAAATTTCAAGCAGGCTGAAAATTTTACGACATACTCGACGTATGACTCACAAGTTCCGCATACGCTGGCGAAAGTTCTCGGCACGCTCCGCAATCGTTTACACACGTCGGCCACACATTACTTGAAAGTTACTCATAAGTCGAAACACGTCGAGGTAATGTTTAGCATACCCGAAACTTAATTTTTAACCTACGGGTAACGTGCTTTGAACATATTAGTAGCGTGCTTTGAACCTATGAGTAGCGTGCTATGAACCTATGTGTAACGTATCTCAAACGCACATTGGCGTATAGAGACGAATTTGATTGACGTCTTGCGGACGACCACAGAACTTACTGAACGTGTTTCTAACTTACAGCTACCGTATAATGGCGTATTGGCAGCGTTTAGGGGAATTGGTATATACAAATGGGCTTTACAAGAGGAACCCGTCAGTGTTCCTGACTGCATGTTGAGTAGATGTCAATGTCACTGGCAGTGGCAGTGGCAGTGGCAGTGGCAGTGGCAGTGGCAGTAGTAGTAGTAGTAGTAGTAGTAGTAGTAGTAATAGTAGTAGTAGTTCGAGAGAATTTAGTGATGTCGATTTTATTAGTAGTAGTTCGAGAGAATTTAGTGATGTCTATGTTAGTAGGAGTAGTAGTAGTAGTAGTAGTAGTAGTAGTAGTAGTAGTACTAGTAGCAGTAGTAGTAGTAGTACTAGTAGCAGTAGTAGTGGTTCGAGAGTGTTTAGTGATGTCGATGTTGGTAGTAGTAGTAGTTCGAGAGAATTTAGTGATGTCGATGGTAGTAGTAGTTCGAGAGAATTTAGTCATGTCGATGTTGGTAGTAGTAGTAGTAGTGCGAGAGAATTTAGTGATGTCGATGGTAGTAGTAGCAGTAGCAGTAGTTCGAGAGAATTTAGTCATGTCGATGTTGGTAGTAGTAGTAGTTCGAGAGAATTTAATGATGTCGATGTTATTAGTAGTAGTAGTAGTAGTTCGAGAGAATTTAGTGATGTCGATGTTGGTGGTAGTAGTAGTAGTAGTAGTAGTAGTAGTAGTAGTAGTAGTAGTAGTAGTAGTAGTAGTATTAGTAGTACTTTCAAGTAACGTGTTGCAAAGTGTGAACAACGTTCATGTAGCGTGCTTACAAAACGTTACTCATAGGTTATAAATAAGTTTCGGGTACGCTAAACATTACCTCCACGTGTTTCTTATGAGTAACCTACAAGTAACGTGTTTCAACGTGTGTCAACGATCGCATAACGTGCCTACAACTTATGGCCAGCGTAGCGGAACGTGTGAGTCATACGCCAGCATACGTCGTAAAATTTCAAGCATGAAAAAATTTGAGGAAAACCCAAAAGTTCAACGTTTAAAGCCAGCGTACTACCACTTATGGCAGTGTTTTTCAGCATGGTCTTAACATATACAAAACGTACCCATAACGTATTTGACGTGTACCAGCGTTTTACACAAATTTTTGCAAAAATCGGCATAAGCTGGCTAAAACGTCAAGGTGTGCCTTAACGAACAGACAAGGGCAGTAGCTGCTAATCACGACGATGATGACGAAGATTGGACATAAAGTAGAACATTGTGTCCTTCACAAAGTTAATATTTGTTTGCCTAAAAATAAAAGGTAATTTCAAAATCATATACATGAACATACTTACTTTAAGACTTAACCCAAAGTCATAGTCAACTATCCACATGTATCCAGATATATTTGTGTGAAAATCGTATTCCAATATAATCATCAATTCATTGATCATTGCAAGTAAGTTACTTCAGCTGTCATTGACTATTATTGTACGTAGTATTAATATTTGAGGGTTAATCAAATTCAATTTCTCACTAGAAGTGATCAGTGGAACTGCAAAATATCCATTTTTCATCTTAAAATGGTGGCCATCTTGAAAATATGAGAAAGGTCTTGTATATATACACCTTCACTTTTATCATTATCGGATTCTTTGACCATGAACACATAGTAGTAGACACGAAAATTGTGTGTGTAAGTGCATTAGAAGTGAAGATATAGCACAAAACATAATTTATCGAAAGTCGGTGGTGGCCATTTTGTTTTTCACCTCTAAAAAAAATTCCTCAAGGGTGCGAGTCTGGCACCCGGCTGATTCTGATTCAGGATAGCTCAGAGATGAATCAACCAAAAAACTTCATAATGACGCTAAAGCACGCTTTGCCCTGAAATGGCTGTTTGGCATCGGGACGACAAGCCACTTTAGACCCCAATGTTACAGCTGTGTTAATTAACCTCCGCCATCGAAGATGGACGGAGGGTTACTGTTTTCACCCCTGTATGTTTGTTTGCTACTTAAGAAAACTAAAGATTTCGTAAGTATATTGATGACTTCCGTTTGTTTGTTTGTTGGCACGATAACTCGAGAACGGACGAAGCGACCAATGTCAAATTACACCACGTGATTCAGGAGGGTGATGGCTAGTGCTGATTAGATTTTGGTCAAAATCGGTCAAAGGTCAAGGTCACAATGAGGTCAAATATTCGAATTTTGATGGTTTGGTACAGATAACTCGAGAACGGAAGAAGCTACCAATGTCAAATTAAACCACGTGATTCAGGAGCGTGATGGCTAGTGCTGATTAGATTTTGGTCAAAATCGGTCAAAGGTCAAGGTCACAGTGAGGTCAAACATCCAAAACATTCGATTTTTGATGGTTTGGTACAGAATCATCGTAGAAACTTGTGGTTTGCGTCGCTACCTTCTCGAGAGACAGCTTTTATTAGACAAGGTCAGAGGTCAAGTTGACGATTTCATAAGTACCAGTCTATGACTGCTTGTTTGTTTGTGAACAGTATTACGGAAAAACTCCTGGAAAGATTTCGACGAAACTTGGTGTGGGGATTAGGTATGGTCCAAGGATCATGCCATTAGATTGTGGACTTGGTCCAAAGTCCAATATGGCTGCTATGGCGGCCATTTTAAAAATATATTTGAATTTTTGTTTTTGCATTTCTACACGTTTTAAGTGATTTCCAACCAAAAAAAGAATAAATTTGTTAGAGAGAAAAAAAAATTTTGCAACTTTTTTTCAAAAAAATTTCGATTTTATTTGAAAAATATTTGAATATTTTTTTTTTGCATTTCTACATGTTTTAAGTGATTTCCAACCCCCAAAAAAATTGTTAGAGAAAACAGAAAACAAATTTTGCAACTTTTTTCAAAAATATTTCGATTTTCTTTTTTCGGCATTTCTTCATGCCCGTCGATCTAGTTTAGTTTATTCAATCGTGGTTCAGTAGAGTCTGATCCATTTTGACCTACAATGAATAGGATATCAGGTTCACTGAAGTGACCCAGCAGTATTGGCGGCGGAGGTTTTGCACTCTACCGAGTGCTCCCCCTCTAGTTTAATCAGTTATTCCATTTTTGCAAACATTGTGATCGACTTCAAAGTTGCTTTTTAAACCCATTGTATGGATAAACAGTGTGTGTGTTGTGTGTTGTGTGTATTGTTACAGATCTGGAAACCATTTGCATACAACATGCAGGTGTCCCAAAAGTCAGTTATCTTGTTAAGTATGTGTCGTCAGATCCCCTTCCTTTTGTCTAGTGGGAGAATCAAAGGCGTGCGTTGCGATTTCTTTTAGTTAGGTTATTACATCTCACAAGCCATCCAACAACCATCCCATCTGCATGACCCCTTCGGCCCATTACGATCCACAGTACCATCGCGCTTGCAGCCCTCGGTTCGCGGGACACAGCGCACCTTTGCCTGAGACGGATTCCCGAGGATGTTCGAGGCAGTTTTACCACCACGACCTTTCTCGAACATGCGCGGAGGGGAGGGTCGGCTTTCTCCGAACAAGGCCGAAACCCCGCCCCGGAAAGGTATGCCGTGGGACCCTGTGAAATCAAAGGCGGACAGCGAGGTGTGTTCACCAAGGCCCCTCCCTGCTGAGGGAGGTCCATAAAAATCCCCGAGCACTCTCTGAGAGCAGAGTTTTGGTGGGTTTTTGCTGTCACGAAGGGGTTACGAAGGCTGTTACGAAGGGGTGGCAACAGTGGTTGTTACGAGGGCTGTCACGAGGGTTGAGCAGAAGGTCGTCGAGGCGGCGAACGTGTCTATGCTGGCCTTCTACAAGGAAGGAAATAGCGACCCCGACCCCCCCCCCTCCGTGGACCACGGCCATTCACCAACTGAGCTCCGCCACAAACCTAGAGTCCCACAGGTGCGACAGGGGACCAAACCAGCAACCATTGTCAGGTGCCGCAGCAAGGAGTACCCCCTTTCTCCGACAGCCAGGTACCCATCCGAACTCTGACCCCCAGAGCTTGTCTCTCTCTCTCCTCGGCTGCGAGGGTCCAATAAAGGACTCTGGGTTTCTTTTCATTTGTGTGTGTGTCTGCGTGTGGGCCCGTCTTTAAATAGAACTGAATAAGTGTTTTTGGATCATTGTAAATATTCCTTGCTTGCATATTCGTGTTAAGTCTTGCTTTGTGTCTTCATTTACTGTAAATAAATAATCACAGAAATGTTCCCAATCCATTTCCGTCCCTTGTTGAATTGGTCCAACATGGTTCGGATCTGAGTTTAGGCGGAGTTTTATCCCCGGTAATCGGACAACTGTAGCCGGCATGGCTTTGGCAGTTTCCGCTCGGCTGCACCCGAACCGGAGTTGGTAGTCGGTAGTTGGAACTCTACCGCAGTTGGTAGAGTGACCCGGTTCGAGCAAGACGTGCCAAGGGCGTGGTTTCCCCGGTAGTCGAAATCGCGTAGTTAATTAGGTAAATTGGTTAAAGACAAATAGACCCTACGCTACGCGGTTGAAATATTGGCGACAACGGTCGGTGAAACGACCCGCCGGCTCGCGGAGTTATCCGAGCGACAGCTGACAATTCCGGGGAGTCTGGTGGGAGACGATGAACCTCCCCCACTTAGTGGTCGTTCTTGCCACTGACACCCAGCAACAAAATATATATATATATATATATATATATATATATATATATATATATATATATATATATATATATATATGTATATATTCCTCAGTGAAAACCTTGAAGAAATGAATCAAACTGCTAAAAATACATAGAATGGAGAAAACATACATCAGTCATGAAATAATTCAAGGAAATGACCACAACATCCTCTTTTATCGCAACACTTTCCAAAGGTGAGGTGAAGCACCATTAATAACCACATTGTCTTTACGAGCCACTTGGTTGCAGGTGATGGTGAAGTCAGTGACAGTGCCTCCGAAAGCGGTTAATGACAGATCACTAACAGTTTGTGCGGGTTATTACAATGCATTACAACTGGCACCAATGCCAATGCTGATTGTTCCACTTAACTGATTCGCAACTGATGCAAAGTGAATGGAGGATAATATAAACCCACGATGTTTAAAACATTTACAATAACAATACATTTTGCCATGTTGGTTCAGAAACTCATCAGTTGCAAACAGAAAGATGAAAATGAAAGATGTGGCACATTCGATTTTCAGGCATTATTTTAACAGGGAGCATGGAAAGTCAGAAGCAGCAAAACACAATTCTGTGGCATATCTGAACCTCAGTACTATGGATATCTACCCCCAACACAGAATGCAGAAGCACGTTATGGAACACATGACAAAACTAGAACGGCACTCGGTGGAGTGCATACCTCCACCAGGCTGAACAGTTTATGTTTTGTCTCACACTGATGGGCCAGATCTGTATCCCCCACCTGAACCAAAATCTTCTCAGCTTGTTCTCATCACCTAACCAACTCATCCACCTAGTTTTGTCACAACTCATCCACAATATTTTGAAATATCATGCTATATATCGTTTTTGGCCCGATGTCTCAACAGTGAAGAATCATATCACTTTGAAAATTAAAAAAATTCTCATGTCAGGATGCGGATTTAGATCCTCACCAAACTCGAACCAATTCATCCTTGTCACACACCCAACCAGTCCTCCAAGTTTCATCCCAATCTGTCCATAACTTTTCGAGATATCCTGCTCACAGACAAACAAACAAACAGACAGAGACAGAAGGGTGAAAACAACCTCCATCCACCTTAGCTAGCAAAGGTAACTACTCTCACCAGCCTGACAAAAGGCGTCTTATTTTGCATAGCACCTGCATAAGCCCAGTGCACACACACATACACAAGCTTACTGATCCCAGATGGATGTGGCCATCTCTTGTTCTTGCTTCTATAAGGTCAGTTCGTTTTATTATTTTTTTGTAATTTTCGTACTTTTATTTTTTAGAATTTATCAATTGCCCCTTGCTCAATTCTTTCTGGCAAACTAATTCCACATATCAACCTGCCTCCAAAATAGTTTTAGTGGATTGTACCTGTCAAGGATAGTGATGGGATAGAAGAGCATTTGTGAAGACCGTAGAACAGCAGCAATAATGTCACGCTGAACAGAATGAAGGGAAATAAAAAACTGCATTACGGTTGGGCTTGAAGCTCCACCAACCGGAATGAGGAGACGTCATTCAGCATTGCGAAAGCTTCGACAAAAGACTACTTTTTCACTTTGTCGATCAGACGAAGGAGGAGTTTGAACAGCGTTTGTGGAATTGAAGGGGGGAGGAAGGAGGGCAAGTTATAAGAATGACAGTAATACACCCGATTGCATTTGCATAGCGTTTCGACTTTCTTCCCTGTATTAAAGACATGTGGCTGGCGATATCATCCTGTTTGTTTGAGTGCCACTGGGAGATGGTGTTGTCACCTTCAGTGTCTTCTCCCTTTGTTCCCCCTGTCAAACCGTGCAAACCTGGACAAGTGGCACAGGCTTTCCCCTCCCACCTACGAAGAGAGAAGGCTAGTCCCCACAGTTTGCCATCAAAGTGGGAGGCGGGCCTCGGATTGTTCCCAGACCATCAATGGTGGAACATTAGGTTCACTTTTGGTCCGCTGTGGCCAGGGCGTAGATTCGCCCCAAAAGCAGGGTGAAGGAAATATCACCATTAACATCGGTGCTGGGACACAGCACAGTTTGGCATGTCTGTCTGTCTCTATCTCTCTGACAGTGGGCTCTGAAGATTCTCTCGAAACGAACTTGAGCATGTGGAATATTTTGACTTCCACAACCAATAATTGTGCAAATGCCACTGATTGGAGCCAGCCCTGCAATCAGGGGGATTCTGTCATAACAGACAGCTGGGGATTCACCCCATGCTTCTTCCCTCACTCATCCATCCATTTCCATGTGAATGGAGTGTGTGTGTGTGTGTGTGTGTGTGTGTGTGTGTGTGTGTGTGTGTGTGTGTGTGTGTGTGTGTGTGTGTGTGTGTGTGTGTGTGTGTGTGTGTGTGTGGGTGTGTGTGTGTGTGTGCGCGTGTGTGTGTGTGTGTGTGTGTGTGTGTGTGTGTGTGTGTGTGTGTGTGTGTGTGTGTGTGTGTGTGTGTGTGTGTAGGTTATTCATTTGGTTTCACCAAGTATTGAGATTACTTATTCAGTATCTCTTTCTGGGATTTTCGTATTTGTTTGTCTTTTCTGCCATCCTTTCTGTGCAAACCATTCTGGCTTTATCGTGTTTCCATGGAGGGGACTTAAATTTGGGGAGTATCCAGAATGGCGCAACATGGGGCAAGCTGGTCGGAACTTAAGGCGAGCCCGTCCTGCAGGTAGTTCAGCAATTCGTACTCAATCGCCTGGTTCACACTCCATTCCACTGAGTCCTTGTCTCACCACAACTGCTGCAGACCCCAAGAAAGCTCTTTCCTCTCCTGACTGTTGACCACAAGTTCTCACTGCACACCCTTGTGGGAGCTATTAAAATCTCCAAGTTGTGACATCAGCGTCGCTTCCTTATTGGCCACACCGCCAATGATTGGGAAACCATGTAGTCTCTCCACAATGTCATGGGCAAAAATTCTGCCTTTTCAGTCGCCATTGACCATGAGGCAGGGAATGAAATAAAAAGGGGAAGGGAGTAAAGAAGAAGCGCAGAACAGGAAAAGCAATGGTACAGAGGGTCTTTATGGTCTTTATGCACAAATGAGTGAAAACACATATTGGGGCATCACAGAACATGTTATTCCAACATTGATTAAGAAAAAAACGAATTCATCCTCTTTTTTTTTTAAACTCCTAATCCATCTCCATCATAAAATATATATATATAAATACTGAAACGCAAAAGAAACGTACCACCTTTTAAACCTTCAAATATCAACAATAACACTGCGTGTAGTAAATGTGCGAACTTATTTGTGGACAATAGTGTCTTCACTGTCAGACAAAACGGTCACAGATGGTAACTTGAACCTTCAATGGTCACTTCATAGCACAGCTTTGAACAGCCGTTTTGACTGTCAGTGATTAGCCAAGGGGTACGGGATGATTTTAATGAGCTGCACGTGATGTCTTGATATTGGCTTTAAAAAGGCCAGTGCAAAATTGGCATTTCAATCAACATGCCACGATTGTCAAGGGATCAACGGCGGTGTGCCTTGGGCATATTGCAAGGCGGATTGAGCTACGGTGAGGTGGCACGTCGCCTTGACTGATCACACCAGACGATATCCGCCCTGGTGGACAGAGACACCCTCCACAACTCTGCAGATGACAGACCTCAATCAGGGAGGCCAAGAGTCACCACTACAAGGCAGGACAGGCAGATGGTCCTAAGTCAGATGGCTTCAGACATTGAGGACTGAGTGGGACAGAATCCAGCAGCAATCCATCCAAAGACTGGTAGGCACTATGCGCCAACGATGCACTGCCTGTATTCAAAACAATGGTGGCCACACGCTATTAAAAGGGGACTGACATTGCACCCTGTGCTGTTCTGCACTGTAGAACAAACTTATGAGATGGTGTATCTTGGTCAAAAACTTGACATGTCATCAATAAAATGCCAATGTTTCAATTAGCAATTGTTGGTTTGTTTTATTTTGAACTGTTACAATTTTATTACATGTCAAACAAGTGGTAATTTTCTTTTGCGTTTCAGTATATATACACACACACACATATATGACAAGCCGGTAGGTGACATGGCTGCTCGCTCTAGATGGAAAGCTGGCCGACGCGACTTACCGATATTCATGTACATGCTATCAATCAATTTAGCACAATAAATATGATTATCACAGCCTTCTTAGTTTGCACCCAGGAACCCGCCTTGTGAAATTTCAGGCATGTTTGCAAAGAGACTCTAACAAATGGCAGCCCTGGTAATTCCATTTTATTCGCTAAAGATTTTATTTTTTTATATGCTTTAAGACATTCTCCTTGGGCAAAAAACCAGGTCCCTCGGAGGTATTGATTTTTTTGTAGAGTCCACAATAAGTGTACGATGTACAATAAAGTATTTTAGCTGTTGCTAAGCAATGGAGGTGTGCATAGCAACCATTCATTTTTGTGTACATGCTTGCCACATTGTACACATTTCACCCAAGTTTCATCAAAATCAGACTTTCTCTTAGAGATATTCGCAATGAACTGTTTCTGAAATTTTCGACATGTACTCGCCCAAAACCTATCTCCTACAAATATTTTTGTTGGGGCTGCAAATTGGCATGAAGGGAGCGAGATAGATTGTGCACAGAACTCTAAGCTTTGATTTTTCGATTATTATTTTTTTATTTTTTTCGATTTTTTGACCACTTTAAAGGGCCGTTGCTATGCCGTTGCTCGGGCCCGGGGTCCCATATTCGAGAGCACACGATTCCCAGAAATATTGGTCCTACCTCCCAAATTTCATTGGAATTGCTTGAGTGGTTTAGCCCCTTGGCTTGACCAAAGTTTCGCGGACAGACAGACAGACAGACAGATGGAAATGGCCAGAATAAGGGTGCTCTAAGAGCAACCAATAGTTACATGAGACCGTCGGAAAGCATCCGTAAATGAAAATATAAACAAATAAAATTTAGAACATGAAAATAAACAAATGAAAAATCAAATGTAGGTGAGTGACCCGAGACAATGCGGAAACACGATTCGTATGCTTGCACAATGTGTAAGCACAACCCGCGAGTATAATATAAAACAATCACACATTTAAGTTTCTTTTTTCTATGAGTTTTTTTAATTGCAATATTTAATCAACGACTGTATATGCCTTAATTATGCATACCGAAGTAACAATTTTCACAACAAATACAAAAATATAAGTTTGTGAGTGGATGAATGGCCAAGGAATAATGTGGAATAAATTGATTATCACTTCAACTCGTGGAAGAATTAAACTGCTTAGCAATTGCATTAATGTGATAAAATAGTTAATATCGTAAAATAATCCATACAACGAAAAGAGAAACTCTCCCATGTGAGAGTATTACAAAAAAAACATTAATCTTGCTTCAGTAGCCACACCACCTGGGTGCATCATAGGTGCGCCTGCCATCAAACATGACATCAAGGACAAAATGTAATCACATCCATTTATAAGTTCTGGCTTCCCACAAAATAATCTGATGACGTAATTTTCTCCAATTAATATAAAAAGTTAGTCATTTTTTCATTGTCAATGATACGACTGTTCTAAGAGTTGCTTTAAATGCATTACACTGAATATATTGTTGCTTTTATTGGGAGTGGTTGGTGGAGTCAGTCATTAGAATTAAGGTATCGACCTGTGTTTTTGTTCACGTTTATGAAATTTTTTTCCTGTAATAAAGTACATGTGATTAGGGTGAGGCTGTTTGATGTGAAGGACACATTCCATGCTATGCTCGAGAAGGTGGTTGATCAGTGCCCCAGGTGAGATAGTCTTCTAGTCTTGGGGATTTCAATACATCAACTGGAACTGATGGGGATGGTTATGAGACATGTGTTGGTCCCAATGGGTCTGGAACGGTGAACCAGAAGAGCACGAAGTTCCTTGACTTTGCAAGAAGTCATGGATTTAGGGTGGCTGGTTCATGGTTTCAGTGCCCATAAGCTCATCGCTGGACTTGGTATTCAAACGCTGGTGGTGTGGCAAAGGAGATTGACCATGTGCTTGTTGATGGTTGCTGGAGGATGATCAAGAACTGCAGGGTTTACCAGAGTGCTCAATTCCTCAATACCGACCACAGGCTTGTTGTAGCAACTCTGAAAATGCAGCTTAAATCCAGGAAAATGGTACAATCCCAACCTAGGCTAGATGTTGGCAAGCTCAAGGACAAGAGGGGAGCTGAAGAGTTTGCGAACCCTCAAAGTGGGGATTCGGGGGGTCTGGGTGCTTTGGGGAATGCTGAAGAGTTGTGGAGTGCCTTTAAGACCACTGTCCTTGATGTTGCTGGTGGATGTCTTGGAACTCACCGTAGGGCGAAGAATAATTTTGTCTCTAAAGGGACACTGGATACCATTGACCAGTCGAGGATAAGGCTGAATGGCAGAGCTGAGCTATTCAGGGAGCTGAGGCGTAAAACTGTACGTCCACTAAGGGTAGACAAGGAGGCCTATGTGTGAGGAATCTGTGAGAGGGTGGAGCATCACCTGTGGTCAAGTGATTCTCATTCTGCTCACAGGGGAATTCGCACATTGCATTCCTCCAAGCCCGTCTCTCGGTGTACTGCAGTTACACAGCAGGGGCGGAGGCTCTTGACAGAGGAGTCTGAATATAAGTGAATGGATGTCAGGGTTGTTACTATCCCTATTGCTGACCCTCCAATCACCTGTGATCCACCTTCGTTTGCAAAAACACAGACTGCAGTAAACCGGATGAAATGGGGTAAAGCTCCTAAGATCTGTGGCATCCATGCTGAACTTCTCAAGACTGGTGGAAAAAATGCACTCATGTCATTGCATACAGTTCTGTGCTCTGCCTGGAACACAGGCATCATGCTGACTGACTGGAAGAAGGGCCTTGTTGTCCCTCTCTGGAAAGGGAAGGGTGATCGCCAGGACTGCAACACCTACCGAGGGGTGATGCTGCTCTCAGTGCTGGGCAAGGTCTTTGCTTGGATAATTCTTGATAGGGTTCGTCAACATCTGCTTGAGCACCAGCGTCCAGAGCAGTCAGGCTTGACACCAAAGAGGTCAACGATTGACCGTATCATTGCTCTTCGGTTCCTCACCGAACACAGATGAGAGTTTCAGCAGGGGCTGCTTGCAGCTTATATTATGTTGACCTCTGTAAAGCGTTTGAGTCAGTGATTCGAGATGCCCTCTAAAAGATTATTGGTCTTTATGGGGTGCCACCAAAACTGATCAATCCGATGTCTGAAATTTACTCTGGTACTGAGAGTGCTGTGAGATGTGGTGACACCATCTCTGACATCTTTCCAGTTGTTACTGGAGTTCATCAGGAATGTGTACTGGCCCCCATGCTTTCCAGCACTGAAATGGACTGGATTCTGGGGAGGATGTCGGAGAGATGAAGCTGCGGTGCATCGTGTGGCTATGTCAGGATCTCTGACCTTGATTTCGCAGATTATGCAGTCATCTTTGCAGAGACTCTGGGTATCCTTTTGGGGGCCCTCAAAGTGCTGAATGACGAGTCGGAGCCGCTGGGATTATGCGTTTCCTGGGTCAAAACTAGGATCCAGGCTTTCAATAACATCTTGGATGCTGCAATCTTGTCTATACCTGTTTGTGGTGAGGATGTTGAGGTCATGGAGAGATTCACTTACCTAGGCAGTGATATTCATGTCTCTGCTGGCTGCGAGTCAGAGGTCAATAGACGTCTGGGTCGGGCCTGGGGAGTCATGGATTCAATGGATCATGAGGTGTGGCGCTGCCAGTCCCTCTGTGAGAGGACGAAAGTCCGAGTCTTAAGCTCCTTGGTGCTTCCAGTCTTACTCTACGGATATGAGACTTGGACTCTGACCAGGGATCTAAGACAGCAACTTAATGCCTTTGGTACCACGTCTCTTCGGAGAAGCCTTGGCTATCGCTGGTCGGACTTTGTGTCCAACGAGTGGTTGCTGAGAGAGAACGAAATGAGATTTGTTACCTGCATAGTCCGTGAGTGTAAGCTGTGGCTGTATCGATATGTGGCTCGTTTTCCTGATGCTGATCCTGCTCACCAGATTCTCTCAGATTGGGAGCCTTGTGAGTGGAGGAGGCCAATGGGCCGACCATGTGCCTCGTGGTTGCAGCAGGTTGATCGGCACCTCAAAGAGATGGGGATGGTCCAGGCATCTGCCTGGGGGATGGCCAGACGGAGGCCACTGGAGTACAGGCGGAAAGTGGACGCAACGAAGCACTGCTCCGGCACATGCTCCTGTGCCTGACCTGACCTGGTTGATGCGCAAAGCTGGGTCGGTGTGTTGCGTCATTACAATGTAATTATGTAAAGGTTGTCTTGTCATGCTTCCGCCTTTTCGCACCCCCTCACCTCACCTCCTCCCGTGTGAGGGAACCGGGTCGGGTGTCCGTTCTCTTCGGGGCACAACTTCTGGTCCGGGCCTGTTTGGAGCACACCTTCTGGTCTTGGGCCGGAAGAACACCATCAGTTCTGAACGCCCACCGACAAGAGAGAGCTCCTTTTCTGCATCCATCGATCAGGGCTGTGTCAATGCAGGCACTGGCTTTCTTGGCTGACAGTGATCCTGATCTTTTTGGAAACGGGCAAAGGGTGGAGAGCTTGTGACAGCATGGAGGATGCTTTGTAAAAGCCCACACCCTTACCGTGGGGTTGATCTCGCTTGGAGTTTGCGGCTGGACCAAGCTTGCTCCTCCTCCAGTGCCCTCGCCAGTGTGCCTGTTTGTGATCTCCAAATCTGTGGTCCTGCCTCCCTCGCCTGCATCCTGTGAGTCTTCATGCTTTTACACTGCCCCGAAACACCATTCCTTGGCCCCAATTCCATGTCAATGGGTGTTGTATGTGTGTGCCTGTGAAGAGAAGTGGAAGGGGAGGGGAGTTTTGCTTCCCTGTTGCATGGATTTGAGTAATTACTTTGGTGTCTGTCTTTCATGTGGGGTTCCTGTGTTTTATCATATGTGCCGGCTACCATCGGGTGCTGCTATACAATACACATATACATAGAGAGAATTTTGGTCTTCCTCGCACCGTGAACCCCCTCCCCAGATATGCTACCAAAACAAACCATATATGGGGTACGCTATGGCAACATGCTAAATTTGGTTTGATTGGTTCACACCAATATATATATATATATATATATATATATATATATATATATATATATATATATATATATATATATATATATATATATATATATACACATGTATAAATGTATACATACACATATATAAATATATACACACACAAATATATATATACACACACAAATATATATATACACACACAAATATATATATATATATATATATATATATATATATATATATATATATATATATATATATATATATATATACCGTATTTTCACGACCAAAAGGCGCACCGTGCCAAAAGGCGCAGTCTAAGTTGTGTGTGCCGTTCCTGTATTTGACACACACATAAGGCGCTCCTCACGATAGGGCGCGGGTTTTATATGAATATCCTCTACTACGTACGTCCGCCGTACAACAACACACTCACACAAGCACACAAGTGTGCGTATTTAAAAATAGATCGGGAGCAAAATTGAGTTTGGTTGTGCTTTATTAAAGTATTAGTTACAAAAATACTAAAACAATCAAATACCGGTAATAGTCTTTAATCAAATCCATCGAAATCCTCATCCTCTGTTTCGGAATCGAACTGCGCTAAACCCAACCTAGCAGGTCCACCTTCCTCGCCGTCAGAGTCACTTTCTGCACCGTGCGGCTCCTCCGAAATGATGCCGGCTTTAGCGAAAGCTCGGACAACAGTGCCAGCAGACACGTTAGCCCAGGCATCAACAATCCAGTGGCAAACTGTGGCGTAACTCGCCCGGCACTGCCTTCCACCCTTTGTGAAGCTGTGCTCTCCTTCGGTCATCCACCGCTCCCACGCCGCTCGCAGCCTCACTTTGAACGGCCGGTTCACGCCGATGGCTCGGCTGGATCCGTTTGTCGCAGATGTGCTTGCTGCAGTAGGAGCGGAAGTTTTCCATCATTTCTTGATAATCCGCCGGACGTTGCTGCGCTATCGTAGTCCTGGTCCGGATGGAAAAATGGCACCGTTTCATGAAGCGAAAGCACCAAGACGGACCTCCGTGGAAATGTTCGATTTTCATTTCCTCCGCTATCGATACTGCCTTCAGTCGGATCGTGACCGTCGAAACGCTCCTCCCACTTGCTCTTTGCTCAACGATCCACTGCTCAAGTCTTTCCTCCAACTCTGGCCACCTCGCCTTGTTTCCACGGAAACTCAGCTGCGTCTTCTTCACCTGTCGCAGCTCGTTTTCCAGCTTCCTCCACTTTCGAACCATCGACTCGTTGATCTGGAAATTCCTCGCCGCGGCTCGATTCCCATGTTCCTCCGCATAGCTGATCGCCTTCAGTTTAAACTGAGCTTCATAAGCGTGTCTCTTTGCCATTTTCGGGGTTGTTAAAACAGCAATGTTCTGCATACCGCACATACCTGTTCTTTTATACACACAAAGGGCGCACTGCACTATAGGGCGCGTCGCACATTTTGACAAAAATCTAAGACGTTTATATGCGCCTTATAGTCGTGAAAATACGGTATATATATATATATATATATATATATACATACAGTGGACTAGGCGAAGTTGTCACCATCGGGACCGAGAACAAAGTGATGACATAGACATGTAACGACTTGCGCGTATGCGAACATTCATGATGACTGTGGGGTGAAGGATGAAGTCGCGCGTGGCCTGGACACGTACATGTGTGAGGGCGCAACAATCTCGAAACCGGCTATTGTACCAAAAGGGAAACACAATCCGTGGGGCATAGGTGGGGGTTCATTGGTGAGTTGGAAAGTGATCAAGCAAAGATGGAATTCATGAATCACTTTATCAAAAGTAAAGATAATGAACAACTGTAAGACAACTCACATACCATCGGTGATGGTATATGACCATCGACAAATGTGGAATGAATGGCTGTTAGAATTCATTCATTGGAATGAATGAGAATGAGTTTTCATATGGAATGAAAACTCATATACCATCGACAAATTACATGACACAGAGTCATGGTGATGACTACCACTCAATACCTTTGTGAAAGTGAGTGTGGTGATGTACAAAACAAGCCAATATAAAACCATGATCGGACTTCAACACTAAGCTCGATCGATCCTTTACTCCTTTGCCAGAGACTGCATTGCGCAGCCTGTCCACCTCTTCAGATGCATGTGGGACGGCACGCTGACTGAGCTGAACGCAGCGCAGTTATAAATAGCCCATCGACACCCAACTGGTGGTGTAAACCAATGAGGGCGCATCACGATTCCATGAAATCGGGCTTCTCACGAGGTAGAAGTTCCGTGTGACGAGTTAGGCGTGGTAATTTACTTGAGTTTCCATTACGTGGGAACGGACAACATCTGACGACTTAGACGAAGTGACAACTTAGAGATGACGACTTACAGACTTTATTCAAAGAGATTTAACATTAGATAAATTTGGGACTTTTTGACGCTGCCGATTTAGGCGAAGTGACGAGTTACACGCTGCCGACTTACGCCTAGTCTACCATATATACAGTAATCCCCCATTTATCGCGTGGGTTACGTTCCAAACCTCCCCGCGCTAAGTGAAAATCCGCGATGAATGGACGCCTCCCCCCAAAAAATTGACCGGTCTGGTCTGGTCGGTTTGGCAGTGATTGGGTTTGAGGTGCTGGAGATCGACTTGTCTGGTCTGGTCGGTTTGGCAGTGATTGGGTTTGAGGTGCCTGAGATCGACTCGTCTGGTCTCGTCGGTTTTGAGGTGCTGGGTACGAGCAGTGCTCGTCCAATGGCGGCAAATCTTTTTCCTTCCCGAATCATATATCAAGCACCTTGACCTTCTCCTGGAGAGTCAGGACCTTCCTCTGGCGCTTCGGTTCCTTGCCAGAAGCCTTAGAAGGTGCAGGGCATTTGGGCGGCATCGAGGGGCTTGGGAAAAAAAAAAACGTAGAAAATATTCGAAGCTCACAAGCGAAACATTGTCTCGTGCGTTGTGTGAATGGTCGAGCACCACGCGTTATAATTTATTGCTTAAATAATTTATATTTTATGTTATTACCGCGATATACCGGGGGAATCCGCATAAAAAAATCAGGTTCCAAGGGAAAACCCGCGATGAACCGGGGGCACGATAGGTGAACCGCGATATTGCGGGGGATGACTATATATATATATATATATATATATATATATATATATATATATATATATATATATATATATATATATATATATATATATATATATATATATATATATATATATATATATATATATATATATATATATACACATACATACACATACATACACACACATATACATACACATACATACACACACACATATATATACATACATACACACACACATATATATACATACATACACACATATATATACATACATACACACACACATATATATACATACATACACACATATATATACATACATACACACATATATATATATATATATATATATATATATATATATATATACACATATAGAAAATAAATATATATACATATAGACACATTTAGACACACACATCTATATATACATATATGTATATATACATATACAGTAATCCCCCCCGTTTCTCGCGGGGGTTACGTTCCAAACCTCCCGCGCTAAGTGAAAATCCGCGATGAATGGACACCTCCCCCCAAAAAAATCGACTCGTCTGGTCTGGTCGGTTTGGCAGTGATTGGGCTTGAGGTGCCGGAGATCGACTCGTCTGGTCTGGTCAGTTTGGCAGTGATTGGGTTTGAGGGGCCGGAGATTGACTCGTCTGGTCTGGTCGGTTTGGCAGTGATTGGGCTTGAGGTGCCGGAGATCGACTCGTCTGGTCTGGTCAGTTTGGCAGTGATTGGGTTTGAGGTGCCGGAGATCGACTCGTCTGGTCTGGTCGGTTTTGAGGTGCCGGGTACGAGCAGTGCTTGTCCAACCGCGGCAAACCTTTTTCCTTCCCGAAGCATATATCGAGCACCTTAACCTTCTCCTGGAGCGTCAGGACCTTCCTCTGGTGCTTCGGTTCCTTGCCAGAAGCCTTAGAAGGTGCAGGGCGTTTGGGCGGCATCATGGGGCTTGGAGAAAAAAACGTAGAAAATATTCGAAGTTCACAAGCGAAACTTTGTCTCGTGCGTTGTGTGACTGGTCGAGCACCACGTGTTATAATTTATTGCTTAAATAATTTATATTTTATATATTATTACCGTGATGTACCGGGGGAATCCGCAGAAAAAAATAGTTACGTTCCAAGGGAAAACCCGCGATGAACCGGGGGCGCGATAGGTGAACCGCGATAAAGCGGGGGTGACTGTATATATATATATATATATATATATATATATATATATATATATATATATATATATATATATATACATATATATATACATATACATATATATATACATATACATATACACACACATATATATATACACACACATATATATATATATATATATATATATATATATATATATATATATATATATATATATATATATATATATACATACAAACATACATATACACATACATACATGTATACATACATACACATATACACATACATACATGTGTGTGTATATATATATATATATATATATATATATATATATATATATATATATATATATATATATATATATATATATATATATATATATATATATATATATATATACACACACACACACACACACACACACACACACACACACACACACACACACACACACACACACACACACACACACACACACACACACACACACACACACACACACACACACACACACTGTATGATCCAATGTCCATGTGTCAATTTGGAATCTCCTCCCAAACCACTGGTCACACGAAGTTTAAAATGGTATCACATTGATTGCCAAGGAACTGTGTATTATGGGGCAAAAAAAGAAACTGAATTTGGCAAAAAACCTTTTGATTATCACATTGATAAATGCCCAGACAAAGCAAGAATGAACTATGCTTCGTCTTGCTTAGCAAGTCACAAGACAACTGATTGGCTGTGCGAGGCTAGGTGCACTGTGATTGGCTCCTGGCAAGTCACGTCAATACACCTTCACTATATCTATTTCCCCGTTCTTGGAATTTCAGATAAAAAATTTAGAGCTCCAAGCAATGCAACAAAAAGTGGGCCTGGGACCCACAGGCTTGCCAGTTCATTCAATAATAACTATGATGTCTCCAATTCCATTTTGTTTATCA
This sequence comes from Eptatretus burgeri, assembly GCF_056783735.1. Taxonomy (NCBI): domain Eukaryota; kingdom Metazoa; phylum Chordata; class Myxini; order Myxiniformes; family Myxinidae; genus Eptatretus; species Eptatretus burgeri. The sequence continues at coordinate 50,581,096 of NC_140963.1, forward strand.
TTATAAAATGGTTGCGGTAGATGGAGTTGGCTCCTTTCTCTGTCGATGTGGGAAAAGTCCCGCAAGCACAAAATAGCCTTTACTTCTGGGTGGGAAAGATGATCACATAACATGATTTCTCATACCTAAAGTTTCAAATTCGGCCAATAAGATCGCAAGGCAATTCTGGGGCAGTTTGGTCAAGTGCGACCGTGATCCACCGAAGACCCGATGAAGTACAATTGAACTTCATTTCGTACAACAGTGCTTCTTTCTCAGTCAGTCCAGAATTCAAATGTGTCAGATGATACCAGTAATTATAAAAACATGATTCGGAAATGTCTGTGATAGTACTATTCTTCTAACACATTGAAGGTCTCGTCAAGTTTAGACCAAAGTAAATATATTACAGCCAAGAGAGCTCGAGATGATTTATATAAAGATACATCAACTAATATAAGACGACAGTGTCTCTCCATCAAAACAAACAACTGGACACGACGATGAGAAAAGGTGATGTAAATCATTGGACCTCGAGTTTGAACATGAAGCCTCCAAAGAAAAAAAATCAAAGTTTTTGTGAATAAACAAGACTTACCACTGTCTATAGCAAATGGAATGTTTACCTATGAAAAGTGATGAACAGTGGTCACTGTCACACCATCCCATGGAGTTTCCCATGGAAACTTTGACATGTAACCCCATGTTGTTTCCTATGGAGTTTCCCAAAAACACTCCGTCACCCAACCCTCTTACTTGCTGGTTACTGTTTTCACTCATCTCTCCTCCTGCTCCTTCATTCCTTTGTTTGTTTTGTTTATATGTGGCCCCACTGGCTCGCTGCCAGTACATTGTGTTTTTACCGTGTCATGAGCCTAGATCTTGTATAAAATAATAAAATAAAATGCACAACCTTTATGCTGCAAAAAAATCTTAATACCATCTGACATCCAAATACGAGTCGTAGTATTCCCAACATCCACATCAGCTCATCATATCATACCATATCTGAACGTTGATGGTGAAACCGAATATGATGATAGGATTACACTTATTTAACCTCCACCATTACCACTTATTAACTCAAAAAACTAAGACTAAATATATTAGTTTTATATCTATTATAATAAATGTCAGTGTGCATCAATGTGTCAGTCATAAATGCATAACTCCTCCCTGACTCTAAAACCATGAAACTTAGTGGCCCCAAACTTTTCATGCATACTAAGGGAACTCCAAGTGAGTGAATGAATGAAAAATGGGTGTTTGAGTTAATTAAAACACCCCTTTTTGAAGATAATTAACAGCCTGAATTTACAATCCTTTATCAAGGCTCATCCTTGGTCACCTTTCTGAGGTCTTAATTCGCCATTATTTTTAGAATGCTCAACAATTCCTTGACTTGAAACAGGCCGCAATAGTTTCTTTACGATGACGTTCCCCACACCCCCCCCCAACATTCTTCACTCATATCATTGAATGGCCTGATCATCATACCTACAAATTGCTTATAAACGCACGGAGATGTCAGAATGCGTGGCTTTATTTCATTACTGCACAGTCCATAACCTTCACAATCTCTGAATCTGAGCAGAATTTCAAAATTTAAACTTCTTTATCAACTTCGGAAGCAGTTCCACCTGCGAAAAAAAGTGTTCTTTTGTCCAATTCGGAAATTGCTTGACATTCCTGACATCTCCAGGTGCATGGTGTTTATATGACCGATCGGCAATCGCTAATCGCTTGCCAATCCAGCCGTTCCTTATCAACCATTTTGTTGGAGTGCTATCTTGAGTGCTTAAGCCATTTGGAGAGCGGTATACAAGCTGCTTAGTTGTTCGTTTCCAAGCCGTGGCCATACACAGCAAAAGTATTCGCATTGTCACTGAATACAGTCATGCGCCGCTTAACGACGTTCCGGGCAACGACGGATCGCATATACGACGGATCTGCCAGCTCTGAAAAAAAAAAAAAAATGTAGCTGAAAAATTCCTATCGCCGAGTGATGTCGCCAACGTAGCGCTGCCAGTCGTATAAAAATAGCACGTACAATTATGTACGCTGTACAGTACATAATACTTCATAATGATAATAAACGACAGTGTGGCCCTGTTATAATGCGATCGTTGAGATCCATAAAATGTCATCGCGAAAAAAACAGGATCGTGCTAAATCGGGATTCAAGGAAATCGGCTTTCAAACTGAACCAATGTTTGCACGTTTACCTTCTCGCAAGTATATTACCTTTGAATTGAAGAATTCCGCGAATAAATCGTTGTTCTTAGTCGACATTAAAACACAAATTTGTTTTTAGTGAAGCTTTTTATGTTGTTAAAACAATCGCACTGTTCCGAAAATATATATCACAATTGACAGGAGCTCGTTTCTTCATTTGTAAATTATAACATCGATGCAATGATTACGTATTTATACACAAAGCACAAATGAACAGCACAAAGGTAAATCTAACGTGTCTTCCGTCTCTCTTGGATGTGTGTTACAATTGCCAACAGTATTCAGTACAGTAACATGCTGTACAGGTTTGTATCCGAGGAGCAATAGACTACACCATATAGCCGAGGTGTCTAGGTTTGTGTAAGTACGATGTTCGAAAACGAAAAGGAAAAAAAAATGATGTTCGGACAACGACGACGTCGCTTAACGATGCGTTTCTCAGAACGTAACCCCGTCGTTAAGTGGCGCATGACTGTATATCGATCGTCTTGAACAAAGTTCAGGCCCTATTCACCGAGGTTGGCCCAACGTCATCGTACGGTCCATCGGGTGGTGGCGCGCTTGCTGAAAATGCGCAGTTATATTTTGATGTTTCCCCTTTTGGTGCAATCTTCTTTCATTATACGACCCGTTACTTCAGCATAGATAAATGCATATAAAACTAGAAGTAAAGGGCACTCGGTAGAGCGCATACCTCCGCCCTGTAATGCCTGATCCACGAGAACATATCTGGCCCAATACATTTTTGAAATATCATACTATACTATATATCAGTTCTCTCAATGGTGAAGAATCACTTTTAAAATTCTAGTAGTCGGATCCGGATTCGGATCTTCACCAAAATCGAATCAATTTGGCGTGGTCACATACCCAACCTGTCCACCAAGTTTCATCCAAATACGTCCACAACTTTTTGAGATATTGTGCTATATATAGGTTTAGCCTGAACTCTCAATGGTGAAGAATCACTTAAAAAAATTATCAGATCTAGATCCGGATCCGGATCATCACCAAAATTGACGCAATTCTTCCTTGTCAGACACCCAACATATCCACCAAGTTTCATCCGAATCCGTCCACAACTTTTTGAGACATCCTTTACACAGACAAACAAACAAAGATTAAAAATCACTCAATGACACTTGGCAAAACAGCGCAAAGTAGAACGACACTCAGTAGAGCGCATACCTCTGCCAGGTGTAACAGTTCACAGGTGTATCCCACTGATGGGCTGGATCCGAAACAAAATCTTTTGGCCCATGTTCACCTCAAAATTAATAAGTGATTGAATGCATTGACCTGATAAGTAAATACTCAAGTTTCACATTAATCAGATGAAAATTGTGGATTTTATCAAATTTAGTGCAAATTGGCCTTTTGACCTATTATGACCAATGCTCACCTCAAAATTAATTGGTGGTTGAATTCAGTGACTTGATATGCAAATGCTCTTCAAATTTCAAGTTAATTGGATGAAAAATTGAGGATTTTAGAAATTCTGGCCTATGTTGACCTTAAAAATAATCGGTGGTTGAATTCAGTGACCCGATATGTAAATTATTTTCAAATTTTAAGTCAATCAGATGAAAATTGAGGATTTTAGAAAATTTGGCTTTTTGGCCTTTCGGCGGATGTTGATCGCAATGTTAACAGGTGGCTGAATTCAGTGACCTGATATGCAAATGGTCTTCAAATCAATCAGATGAAAATTGACAATTTTAGAAACAATTTAATAATTTGACCTATGTCGGGGTGACCTTCTGGCGTATGTTGACCTTTTGACCGATTTTAACCTCAAAAGTAATAGGTTAACCTCAAAAATGAGAATAAGTTTGTGAAGTTTCACCTTGATCTGACCAGCCATTCTGGAAAATAAGATGTTTGAAGGTTTTAGGGTAAATTCAATAAGGCCGCCAAACCATGTGACCTGTCATTTAGAAATTAACAAACTTGCAAAAGGATGTCAAAGGGAATGTGTGTGTAAAGTTTCACCTCAATCTGTCCAGTCGTTCTGAAGAATATTTTAATTTTTTTTTTTCAAAACAATATGGCTGCCAAACAAAGGCACCTATGACATCATAATTTTTTCCGTACGGTGAATGGTTGGGTAGACGAGACTCAAGAAATTCCGAAATTTTCCGATGCAGCGTTATCCCTGTCAAATTTTCACCGGGATACCGCTTCACCGATGACGTCACAAAAAAAAATCACACGTGTTCCCCATGGGGAGTTCATTAACATGTGGCAAGTTTTTTAAAAAAATATTCCATTGCGCGGTTTCAGGGATACAGAGGTCCAAAGGTTTTCGGGGTTTTTTTCAAGATGGCGCCCATACCACATGACCTATGACATCATAATTATCAATCAAGTATACTATCAAAAAAGATACATACTATGGTGAAAACTTTTTGTCGATCGGACTAACAGTTGCCGAGAAAATGGATTTGAAAGCGTAAAAACTCGAAAATTGCCGGCGGAAAAAGAAAAATAATAAACAAACAGAAGAAAAACAATAGGTTACCTGGCCTTGTAGGTTTGGTACCCTAACTCGGAAAGGGAAAAGGCTGCTGGACCCATCATACCCATGTCATAAAACATACTCTGATCGTTATATCATGCACAACGATATTTACCACAAGTATGAACCTCGCAAAACAGATGAACGGCACATCAGGAAATAGATATTTATCTTTATGAAGGATACTATAAAGCAAGCTGTGTTTTTACAAAAACCGGTTTGTGACAATGGTCGATTTCAGTGTTGAATGATGGAACCACAAGACTCGAGTTGAAATTACACTGCTGCTATAGCAACAAGAATCAAACACACACACACACACACACACACACACACACACACACACACACACACACACACACACACACACACACACACACACACACACACACACACACACACACACACACACTGGCACACCAGACAAGTGACCTATTCTCTGTGATGTCATACACATGCCAGATACATCTACCAATATGCATTGTACCATCGCCCAATTGTATACAACAAACATCAAAGAACACTGAAAATGAAATCCTGTTTCTGTTTCTTTTAAAATAAATAAATAAAACAACCAGGAAAACATAAATGTTCACCTGGAAATACAGCCTCTCTCTCCTCACCTTGAAGTCTGGATCCGGGACGTGTGGGCAGGGTGCTACGTGTTTGTCGAGGCAGCATGGGTGAAGCAGGTAGAGACATGGACAAGCCCTTCCCAAGGCGGTGGTTACTATTGGCTGCAGCCTCTGAGCCAGGACCGGTAGCAAAAAGCACATCCGAAACCGAGCCGTATCGCTCCCCATAGAAGTCCCCTGAGGAACAATGCAAGGGCAAGTCGCATCATGTCAGCCACATCAAGTCGGTCATACTGTCATATGATCACAGGAAGGGTTTTTGTGGGTCAGTAAAAAAGGCTTACAAGGTCTGTAATTAGCTTCACTTCTCGGGGCTTACAAACACAAAGTACATTCGCATGTCATGATTCCTTTGATAATGGCCTAGATATAGATTTTTTTTTTTTTGGTGTACAGTATTGCAAGATATGACCGAGAAGCAACATCATTTTCCAAAGAATGGAAACCATAGGATTTTAAGTAAAACTTGCTGAAAGCTACCTTGTGTAAAACAAATAATTGTATTAATAAGCAACACCTGAACATAATGAAAGATGCAAATAAATTGGTGTTTAACAAGAAAATTACGTGTAACTCAACGTTTAAAGGAAAGATATCAAAGGCCAAGATAATTGGCACATCATAATAAATCAGAGGTCCCTCCTGAACAGACAATTTTGATTTCATCACAAAATTAAACCAAACATCACAGAGTTGAGGCAAATAATTTGAAAATAAAATTGGTTTCAAAGTGATAATATTTGAAACGGAAGCAAATTACCAAAACATCCTTACAAATGTGATAACTTTAATGTCCATCTCAAACCTGATTACACACACACAAAAAAAAAAACATTTCAGCTGTGCCTGCAGCATGAAAAACGAATCGGGAAAAAAAAGCGGCCTTGAGCCTGATTCAGCGACAGGCCCCGATGGCATCATTGCCCACGTTCTCAAATCCTGCTCTGCCGCTCTTCCTCCCCCTCTGTCTGCTGTCTTATTCAGTGTGTCCTTCACCTTTAGCCGCCTCTGCTCTGCACAGAAGTTAGCAAACATTACTCCCTTCCACAACAATGGTCAAGAAACAGCCCTTACCAACTATCGGCCAGTGAACTTGCTTCCAATTACAAGCAAACTCATGGAATCCATCATTGCTTCTGATGTGAAGTCTTCCCCTTTTCAAACAACCTGATCTTGACCAATGGTTTGGATCATGTTCCGGTCACTCAACTTCGGACATGATTCTGCTCCTCTCTCAGGAATGGTTGGAGGCCTTCAAACTCAAACAGGAGGTTAGGACCGTCTACCTGGACAAATATATGGCATTTGACAAAGCCTGGCATCCTGCTTTGCTTGCCAAGCTCTCTGCACCTGTGGCATGAAAGGCCACCTTCATTCCTGGATTTCTCACTTCCTTCAATCACGCAGTCAACGTGTTGCCATCAATGGAATCTTCTCTTCCTCTCTCCCAGTGGAAGCTGGAGTTCCCAAAGGTAGTGTTTGGGCCCAGTTTTGTTTCTCATTTTCAGGGAGTCTCAATAAAATGTATCCAGTACAGACGTGATGTCAAAAACTATATTATCTCGTCATTCTGCACTGCCATATCGGCAACAGTTGACTGAAGATGTGCAATAATTCCATCTCTTAGGTATTGGTAACACTCCATAATCACCACTATTTCTCCTGTTTAATTAATTTTTCTGAAATAGCAAAGTCTCCTTCCACGTTAAGACACCCTGTACTTGAGACGCCCAATGCCTTCTTAAACCATCTCTTCCTTGTTGCAGATGACTCCACATTGTGTCATGTTGTACCCCATCCCTTTGTTAGGCAGACAGCAGCAATGCATCTCTCATTCTGCTGATCTGGAATTGATTACATTTTGCCGACCTGGTCAGATAAATGAAAAAAGGTTCTTCAATCTTGGAAAATATCAGTCTCAACCCATCACTCCAGAAGGATCGTTAAACGAACCCACCTTTCTATCACCTTGCTCATCCACCAAAAAAGGTTCAGTATCGTGAACTTTGAACCCAATCAATACATTTTTGAGATATTATGCTATATATCGTTTTTGGCCCGATCTCTCAATGGTGAAGAATCACTTTTTAAATTCTAGTAGTCAGATCCAGATCTTCACCAAAATCTAATCAGTTCATCCTTGTTCGTCCTTCACCAATCAGGACACCGAACCTGTCCACAAAATTTCATCCGGATCTGTCCACAATTTTTTGACATATCCTGTGCACAGACAAACAGACAGAAAGTGGTGAAAACATAACCGCCTTCACCTTTGGTGGCGGAGGTAACTAGCCTTCAAAGCCAGCCACACCGTGCAACTTTCATAAATCCAAGTCTCCTTGGATATTTGGAGCTACTCACAATCCACAAGGCCATTGCTAATAGCTCAATGGAGTAATGTTCTCCGTTATGGGCTGGCATCCTCTGTCTGAACATGGCTAATTTACAGCCCCTCTCTCCTCTCCTTGAAGTCTGAAATTATATGGGGCGCGATACAATCCTGCCGTACCTGGATACTGTGGAATATACAGCTGTCAGAATTATTTGAATCTCCCATGGTGGGGCCAAAGCACAGGGTCTGTTTTCACATCGCAGGCAGGTCGGTGGTTTCTATTGTTTCTTTGGAAGTCTCTTCTCTAATATTGATCCCTCTGCTCTCTCAGTCCTCAGATCTTTCCTATCTACTCCAGGATGTACTTATTCTTTTAGTAACCCCCTCCTGGCTAAACCTCTAAATTTCAAGTTGACTGCACACCTCAACTCTTTTATTCTTCCCTTCTCGATGGAACCACCTTAAAGAAGTCGTTTTATCCCTCTCTCTTCCCTCCCGGGCTTCAATTTAGCATTGCACCACCATCTCATGTAATCCCTAATTCTGTCTCACAATCTTCATTACCCCATTTGCCTTTCATAACCCAATCATCTTCCTTGCGAGGTTCAGTGTGTGTCTCCCCCCCCCCCACTCCTTCCAACTTATCTTGTTTGTTTGTTTCCTTGATGTTTGTCCCACCATCAGTTCTACCTTGCTCTTCCACGAGCCTCACTCCTGTTAAAAAATAAAAAATAAAAGATAAAAAAATACCCCAGCCACAAAATCAACAATAGAAACAGATGTTTGATGGAAATGAAGAACAATGCAATTTATTGTTCCCAAAATAACAAGTTACAAAATATCAACCGCACCAAAACTCCCTCTTGTGTTAATGATAAGAGGGGCATTCAAAACGTGCTCCACATGACACACTCCCGCCAATGAGACATGCAAAGGCTTTTTAAAAATTATTTCTACAATATCCTCACATGCCCCATGCAGCGAATGTGCCCCAGAATATGGCCATGTCATATGCACATAAGCTAATAAAGAAGACCAAGTTGGTATTGTTACGGCTGTGGAAATTTGCAAACCACCATTCAGGTCCCGTATGTGAGATAACTCTAAGTACATGTGTAATTAGCCCCAAACCCGTTGTTTAGAGGGGATATATGTGATTCATTCGGGCTGCGATGCTTTGAGTTAGGCGTTTTTCTGTTCTATCTTTATTTTGAATCAACCGCCATAACCATCAAACCACCACCGATAAACCCTCCACCACCCTCACCTCTCTCCTTCTACGGCCATTCCCGCATCACCTGTGAACACTGAGCGTCGGGCTGTCTTGGGCTCGTTCAAGCAATACGCACCGAGCCGCGAGTGCAAATAGCGGCCTTTCCGAGGAAGAATTCGGATCAAGAATGCTACACGCCCACTTCTGATCCGTCCAATCAGCAAGCGCGGAGCGGCTTGGCCCCGCCTCCAGGCACGTCCGTGTGAAATCGAAATATGCAAATTCTAGGATTTGAGGAGGAGGTTCACGCCCACTTTTCCTCCATCCAATGGGCGAGCGTGGCTCCGCCATCGAGCTCATCCTGATCCGGAAATTTGCATATGGGTTCTCCTGCCGGCCTATAAAGCGCCGAGCGCAGGGCGAATCGTGGCAAAGAGTTTTGGCAGAGTCAGTTTTGGTGGCAGAGAGTGGAGTCGGGAGACGAAGGCGTCGAGTTGGGTTCTGCAGTCGGCTGAGGAGAGTTGTGGAAAGAGGCCAAGGAGCTCGGGTCTGAGGAGAGAAGGACGGCGGTCAGCGACGAGGTCGCAGCGGGAGATCGCTCGTCGCGGGACCCAAGCCAGCCAGCCAGCCATTCTCCCTCCCCCAGAGCATCAACAATTCCCCCTTTTCCCCTGCGCTGAGATAGTGCAACAAGGGGGCCCCGTTCCCACCCCACTCCAAACGTCGTGCCAACGAAACCCGCGAAGGAGCACGGAGTCGGGGCACAGCCACGCGGCCACGTCTGCGGTTCGTCCGCCAACGCATCACGAGGACGCGGGTAGGACCCACCGGGTCTCGCGGACCTGGCCGCTCCTTCAGGTCCCGCGCACATATTGGCTGACAAGCCCGTCTGCCCCCTTGTCTATGAGGGTGGCTTCTTTCCTTTGCTTTTGAGTGAATGCGTCTTGGCGCCGTGTCTTGTAAAGTAGAACTGTGTAAGTGTTGCCGTGTGTACGCGTATTCAGTTGTAACTCTGTGTCGTTGTTTCTTTTGTTTTCCTGATATAGGTGCATTTTGACTGTTTGGCTGTATATGCGTGCTTTCCGTGTGTCGCGTAATAAATGTGCAATGTGTGAACTGTTTTCACGTTTCGCTTCGTCGTTTCTTTATTGACCCTCCATCCTGCTTCATGTAAAAGGGTTCGTAGTGGGCTTAAAACGCCCGATAATTAATCGGAACCGTCGAGCCCGACGATAACCGCTCGGTTATCCCGATAGCACGGAACGGACCGCTTAAGCGGTTCGTGTCCGGAGTCGGCCTGCAGCGAGGTACGATCGCCCGGTCGACCATCCGCGCAGGTACTTAGGTAGATCGAATTTGGTGAGCAACCCTATCCTGCGCGGGTGGGCAATTGGCACGGTCGTGGTGGGGTTAAACCCCCACCCGTGACTAGCTCCCGGCGTTGTTCCGAGAAGGTCACGACAGAATTGTCCGTTCCGGTGGTCGAGACGGCCGCCATTCGAGTCGAGCAGCCGATCGCACGCCGGCGGGCGCGAATTCGCAACAGTATAAACAAAATATTTAGCAAGGACAATTACAAACCCCCAACAGCTCGGATAATATTAAACGCCTAACAGACATAAGCAAACTTTCCAACATTTACAAGCGATTTTAAAGAAACAATGCAGAACCACGAGTAACTTATAGAAAATACAGAATTAGCATTTATTCTGTGGAAACGACTGAGAGTCTAACAATGGTACTCACTTCGAGAAGTTTCAGCAGCTGAGCTTGACTGTCCTTGTGCCCGATTAGCAATCATTCTGTTACGACCTAACACTTACCTGCAAACCAAGTGTCGTCTTTCCAACAGATTTTGATCTTAAAATTTGTGGAACAGCATTCGACTTTTTTCACATCTTTAAAATGAACCAGACTCGATAGTGTGATGGTGAGAGTGTCTGGGAGGTCGGTGGTTCAAACGTCGGCCAGGTCATAACAAACACTGGTAGGTGCAGCTTCGTTGCTTGGCGCCCAACATTTAAAAAGATAGAGCATGGAACAAACCAAAAGTTGGCAACCATTGCACAGGCTTTGATAGGCCTAATGTTCCTTATAAGGGAACTCACTATTATTATTAACTCACCTGGAACATAGTTCTATGGGGCTTATGGGATGGTGGGTCGTCCATCCGTCAGTCGGTCCATCCATCAAAACTTGCAACTTCTCTTAAAACTACACAAACAATTCATCTCCCGTGATGTACAAAAGCTCGTTCATGATATTTCAAGAAAAATCAAGGTCTGAGGAGGTTTACAAGGTGGGTTGGGGGGGGGGGGGGAAATAGGTATTTGCTATAACATTGGTTCATTGGTACATTTTGGTGATTCCGTCCCATGTTGACTTCCTCCTAAGTATCATTATTCAACCAGGTGAGCACCCAGGGGTATTACTGCGATTTTTATTATTATTTTTGCAATGAAATTGGTATGTAAAACAGTCAAAGGAGGTAAATGATAATTGAGTAACCATGTGTTCCTCACTCTACATTTGTACGATATTTACCAAGTAGCACATGATGCATGTTTCGGTAACTCCTATAATACAACTGAGTGGGATACAATTCCATCACACCTTCCCTTTTCAACAAGTGCCGGCGCTCTAATTCCATTTACCACCACTCCTGGCCAACAAATCTGAGTGAGCAACGTGGAGAATGTCAGGCCAGATCCTGAAAAAAAAAATAATAATAGTAATAATAATATTAATAAAATAATGGAGGCACACAATGTTTGATTTCTATACGACACTATGGCAATATATATGGTTAAAAGGAATTATCTTGCAGCGAGTGATCATGTGATCACTATAATTTGCTTTTTGTGCATTTTAATGAATTGTTTTATGATCTGGCTTTGCGCTTTGGCTTACGTGGAATAAAAAAAATGTGTATTTTAAGTCAGCATTGCTTTGAAGCTTTGTGCCCTCACAAAGGTACATTCAAGGATATTCCGAATCCTCACGCACCGATTCATACCACATCACACGATAGGCATGAGATAGTCTGCTCTTGAGAACCCAGGGGCATGTCTACAATGGTCCAGTTTTGGCAGGCAAGCCCATTAACACTTTCGACAAATTACAATTAAACTGATCAACAATGAAACAACTCGTTATTTTGCCCACAAAACATGTCATTACCTCCACCACCAGAGGTGGACGAAAGTCATGTTTTCACCCCTGCCTGTCTACCAGTCTATGAGCAGGATATCTCAAAAAGTTATTGATTAATTCAGGCGAAACTTGGTGGACAGTTTGGGTGTGTAACAAGGACGAATTGATGAGATTTGGGGGAAGCTCTGAATCCAGATCCACAAATTTTTGCAGTGATTCTTCACCATTGAGTGATTGGGCCAAAAATGATATAAAGCATGATATCTCAAAAAGTTGTGGACAGATGACAGAACTTGGTTGAGTAAGTGACAAGAACAAGCCGATTAGATTCTGGTTCAAGTCCAGATGCAGATGCAGATCCGGCCCATCAGTGGGATACAAAACGTAAACTCTTCAGCCTGGTGGAGGTACGCACTTCACCGAGTACTTAAATGGTTTCCTGAAAACTACACAAGTCAGTACCTGTGAGACGTCCAGATCAGGCCTGATAAATTAATCCAACTTTTGTCATATCTTATGCCTCAGACAAGTTGATACACACTTGCCTAAAGTGTCATCATCAGTGGTTGATACAAATTTAATCCAAAACGCCCACGCGAAGAGACCCGAGGAACAACATGAATGGAAGGGTACAAGACGTAAAAACCATTACTGGCAAAGAAAAAGACACAAGTAGAATGAAA